>NC_087548.1:43091118-43408364 GCF_963921805.1 Phalacrocorax carbo
AAATGAGAGCAGATGAAGATAGTCTGCATGCGGTTACCATTCTCCGAAGCCAGATTATGTCTAAGCTTTTAAAAGTAACTGTAACTCTCTAAAATACACGTTCATGAGAAAATAATACTTGATTACTGCAAAATAGCCATCCCTTCTGTTTTTACCCTTTTTCCTTTCTGAATTGTAATAGAGTTACAGAATCAAAACAAAACTATTAACTTCAAGTGCTTATATATTGGTTTTACCAGGCAAAATTGAATAAACGGAAGCTGAGGAATCTCCTAGCTCACCAACTAGAACCCTGAAAATGACACAAGTGGATCAACCAGTCACTTCCAAAAGCTTCCATTTGAAATAAATAAAAAACATCCTGCCAATTCCTCTCATGATCCCTTCCAGTCATCAGAAAAAAAAAAAAAAAAGCTGCATATTTGTTGGCTATTTCCTGCATGCAGGTAGAGGAAAGACAAATCGGCATTAAAACATGTCAAATCTTTTGCTGTCATTCTGTCAACTGCTGTCCATGTTTGATATCCTCATGAGACTACATCTGTAGGCCCCACACCAATGTAATTTTAAAAAACCATTACTTTCCAGTATTGTCTGTTATTTCAGCTGTTTTCATAATGATCAGTTTAGTTTCTTATGTAATATTTCCTGTCAACTTTCTTTCCATCTCCAGAGAGATGTAGGTGGTAAGATTTCTCTTGCCTTTTCTTAGGTTTTTCTCTCTTCATTTGAAGCAGATTAATGTTAATTGCAAAAAATAAAGTTGCAAAAATGAGCTAGCATAAACTGTGGATTTGTTTACTGTAGGAACACTGAGAAAAGTGATTACTTCAGAGAAATATTACAAAAAGAACTCACAGAAATAAAACTATGTTGTTTTTAATTTCTCCAAATGCAGTGGAGAGAGCAGCCAGGCAACTCCCTCTGAGCCCCTGAGCTGCCCTGTTCCCAGAGCACCCCATAAGTTTTACCTGAGAAGCAAGGAAATAGCATTTCTCAAGGTGCGAGAAAGATCCCTCCTTCCTCTACACACTTCTTCCCTTTTCATCATGGAGTAGGCATCTTGCAAACTGGTTGCTTTTAGCTGCAAATGAGGTAACCTACATACTGCCTTGACAGTCCTGCAAGACTCAAGGCTTCCAGGGCACCTTTGGGTCCTGGGACCTGAACAACTTGAGAGTGTTGTCTTAGAGCTGTAATAAAATAAGATGAGTTAAAAATTGGCTGCAGGGTCAGGCGCAAAGAGTTGTAGTAAATGGGGCAACATCTGCTAACACACTAGTGGTGTTCCCCAGGGCTCAATTTTAGGGCCAGTTCTCTTCAATGTTTTTATCAATGACCTGGACACAGGATTTGAGTGCACACAAAGCAAGTCTACCAATGAAACTAAATTAGGAGGAGCCATTGATTCTAGAGAGGCCTTACAGAGAGATCTTGACAGATTAGAGCATTGGGCAATCACCAACTGTACTAATTTTAACAAGGACAAATGCTGGATTCTAGACCTGGGATGGTGTAATCCTGGATGTATATATAGATTGGAGACAAGAGGCTGAGGTGCAGCCCTGCAGAAAAGGGTCTGAGGGCTTTGGTTGATAGTAAGCTCGATACAAGTCAACAATATGCTCTGATGGCTAAAAGGGCCAACCACACCCTAAGGTGCATTAATTATAGTATAGCTAACTGGTCAAAAGAAGTGAATGTCCCATTTATACTCACCATTGGGGCAGACTCACCTTGAGTACTGCATGGAGTTTTGGGCTCCACAATGTAAGAATAGTATAAAAGTATTGGAATATGACCAAAGAAGGGCAACAAAAATGGTGAAAAGACCTGAAGACATGACTTAGGAGGAGTGGGCGAGACTGAAGGTTGACCTCATTGCTGTCTACAACTTCCTTATGTGGGGGAGTGGAGTGGGAGGTGCTGACCTCCTTTCTGTTGTCCAATGATAGGATGCAAGGGAATGGCTTAAAGCTGCATGAGGGGAAGTTCAGATTGGATATTAGGGAAAGGTTTTTCACTGAAAGGGTGATCAAACCCTGTAACAAGTTCCCCAGGGAAATGGTCATGGCTCCAATCCTGTGTGTGTTCAAGGATGTGCTTGGACAATGATCTTAGATACATGGTTTAACTTTTAGGATGCTCTGTGTGGTGTCAGGAGTTGAACTTGATGATCCACTGAGTGTCTCCCATCTCAGGGTATTGTATGGCTCTATGATTGTGTGACACCAGCAGAAGAAATCCTGCCAGTTGGCAGGATATAAACTGAGGTTGCAGCAGGATCTTGCCCTGTTAGTGCAGTTAAATTGGAAAAAAATTATCTTAATATGTTTGATGCTGATAAAACCACAAGTTTATTGGTACTGCAAGCCACTTTGCTTTCCCCAGCAACATGACAAGTTACATCTACTTTCAGCCTTTCACTCCAGTTCCTGGTGCTTCACATTTGTCCCAAGGAAAAAAGATCTTATATACTAACATGTTTTACTTCCCCTTCTGAGACAACTGCTCGGCTTATCTGGACAATATGGAGCTTTCATTGTACGTTTGAGGGGTTTTTTTATTTTTTTTTTCCCCTAGTCTAGTTTGTAGCCCTTGTCATTGAACTCCTTTATTGACATTTACAGGTTTCATATTGTGTCTCTGAACTATACGAGTCCCAACTGTAAATAAAAACATAGTTCATTTTTTTTCTGTGAGGCTCATTGAAGCTGATAGGGCTTTTTACAGTGAGTTCAGTGGGAACTGGAATAGGGCCCATTTATACTGAGTTAGTTTTCCCTGTAGTCCAGTTTCTAAGTAACATTTCTGAAAAAATACTTCATAGAAAAAGTGATGGCATAATAATGCAATTTGCCACACATTTATTATGTCCAATAGAACAACGATGTAGTTGCAACATTATTACTGTGAAATGCTCTTATTTCACAGTAACTGTAAAGTAACCTTATGTTCTCTGTACAACCCTCTTCTCTCTTATGCATAGACTCATACAATAGCATAACTGAAATCTTGTTTTCACACTTGTGCTTTCCTTCCTTTGCAGACTGGAACTGCAGAATCCCTAATAAAGAATTTCTCTTTTTTTTAATGTAAAAAAGGTCATATTTTACAAACACATTTTTTGTCTGACCAAATTATCTGGACATTTTTGTCAGGATTCCATTCAATCTCTTTTCTTTCTGTAGATATATTAGAGGTCCATTATTTCCTTTTACATGTCACTTCTGCAATTACAAAAGGATCATAATTCTGAAGGAAAATTATATCCTTCACCTCATAATTTCCTATGTTTCTTTCTGGTTTAAAAAACTATAGAATGTAATAGCAATAGAGTCAAGTGGGCTGGAAATTCAGTATTAGAGAATTACATTTCTATACAGCTTCAGGACTCTATACAATTTAAAAAGGAATATCTTGCCTTTAAATGTCTAGCTTCAGTAGAAAGGACTTTACTGCTTACTTATATCTGTATGATTTTTTCCGATATCTAGGGATCACAAGCAATCCCTTTTGCATATTATATTTTGTATTGTAATAATGTTAGATTTCCTAGTTTATGTTAGCTTTCTCTAAGAATCTTTTATTTATTATAAACACATTTCTCCTGCATGTCAATGTCTATGTTGAAACTTACTTCCTTTGTATTATTTTACACATTTACCTTATTTTTTGTGTTACACTACATATGATAACTATTCTTATTCTGTTCATGGGAGCATGATTTTTTATTAGGTTTTGTTACTTCACAATAGAAACTCACTCCACTTGGTAATTATTTATATTGTTTACTTTAATGCCTTGGATATTTATTTTTAAAACCATTATATTGTTATTTTTGTGTAGTATCAGCAACTTAGGAGGAAAATTTAAAAAGAAGACTTTATTTTAGTACTTTACGATAAACCACTTCTTCAGTATTTTATTCTTCTATAAGGGGAGGACTGGGGGCCAGAATATACCTCCATCCTAGACCATAGTCTACTGGCTTGACTACTCTTCTAGGGTATGCAAATGCTGATTTGAGTCTCTGGAGATGCGGAGGTGGTCAGAGGCTCTAGATCAGTGCTATAATCATTTATTAATTAATCAAAATGTAGGAAAGTAGTCTATTATTTCCTTCTTTTCCGTCAACAGACTCATTTTAAGGTAGCTACAACTACACATAGTGAAAGTATAGGAGAGCTGTGGCTCTGCTACTGAAGCTTACGTTGCAGCGTGAGACAAGACAGTTGCAGAAGCAGGATGTCAGACAAAGGAAGACCAAAGAGGTAGTGCTACATTTAGGATGTGCCAAAGTTTGTCCACCACAGAATGACAGTTTTTCACATGGCAGCTTTGAGCTTGGGTTGCAGAATTTGAATTAAACTGACCTTCTGATTTACACATCCAGATAATTTTTTATGAGCTTGCCCAAAGTCGGTTATTAAAAAAATATTTTAAAACATTTTTTTAGATCATAAGCAAAACTGAAGAAAGAATATATATTGCTGAATCCCCTGACCAAAGCTCCGACTTCTTAGAATACATGAAAGTATATACTAGGGGATCAGGCCAGTCCAGCATGGTTTCATGAAAGGCAGGTCCTGCCTGACCAACCTGATCTCCTTCTGTGACCAGGTGACACACCTGATGAATGAGGGAAAGGCTGCAGATTTTATCAACCTGGACTTTCATAAAGCTTTTGACACTGTTTCCCACAACATCTTCCTAGAGAAGCTGGCAGCTCATGGCTTGGACAGGTTTTCTCTTCACTGGGTAAAAAACTGGCTGGATGGCCAAGCCCAGAGAGTTGTGGTGAATGGAGATAAATCCACTTGGCAGCCGGCCATGAGCAGGGTTGCCCAGGGCTCAGTTTTGTGGCCAGTCTTGTTTAATATCTTTATCAATGATCTGGATGAGGGGATGGAGTAGACCCTCAGTAAGTTTGCAGGTGACACCAAATTAGGTGGGACTGTTGATCTGCTCAAGAGTAGGAAGGCTCTGCAGAGGGACCCGGACAGGCTGGATTGATGGGCCAAGGCCAATTGTATGAGGTCCAACAAGGCGAAGTGTCAGGTCCTGCACTTGGGTCACAACAACGCTGTGCAATGCTACAGGCTTGGGGAAGAGAGGCTGGAAAGCTGTCTGGTAGAGAAGGACCTGGGGGTGCTGCTTGACAGCCAGCTGAGCATGAGCCAGCCGTGTGCCCAGGTGTCCGAAAAGGCCAACAGCATCCTGCCTTGTATCAGGAATAGTGTGGCCAGCAGGAGTAGGTCAGATATCATGGCCCTGTACTTGGCGCTAGTGAGGCCACACCTTGAATGTTGTGTTCAGTTTTGGGCCCCTCAGCACAAGAAGGACATCGAGTTGCTGGAGTGTGTCCAGGGAAGGGTGACAAAGCTGGTGAAGGGTCTGGAGAACAAGTCTTATGAGGAACGACTGAGGGAGCTGGGGTTGTTTAGCCTGGAGGGGAGACCTTATTGCTCTCTACAGCTACCTGAAAGGATGTTGTAGCAAGGTGGGTGTTGGTCTCTTCTCTCAGGTTACTAGTGATAGAACGAGAGGAAACAGCTTCAAGCTTCATCAGCGGAGATTTGGATTGGATATTAAGAAAAATTTATTTCCTGAAGGAGGGGTCAAGCATTGGAACAGGCTGCCCGGATTGGTGGTAGAGTTGCCATCCCTGGAGGTATTTAAAAGACATGTAGACATGGCACTTCAGGGCATCTTTTAGGAAGCATGGTGGTGTTGGATTGATGGTTAGACTTGATGATCCTAGAGGACTTTTCAAACCTTAATAATTCTATGATTATATAATAAGCTTCTCAAGACATGTCATTGCCAAGGTATATATATTAAAATTTCCAGGGCCTCATTCATACCCTTCCATGTCTGTGCCTTTGCCTTCCTCATGCTATGTAACCATGACAATACCTGGCCACTTTTCAAAAGCTGAAGGTTTGGTATTTCATTGTCCACTGTGGTCAGCCTCTTCACATGGCTTGTGAAGATGAAATGCATCTGTCAACAGCTCTCTGCCTCAGTAGAACCCATAGGTGGATGTGAACCAAAGTAAGAGAGGCACACGAAAAGGGATAATGGGATAATATCATGGCTAGAGATACACAAGAGCATTTTGATAGCATTTTTTCATAAAGCCATTCACCCACAGGGCCAGCTAAGGCGATGAGAGTGCTTACGACCTGAAAAGACATGAAAAAAGACCTGCAAGCAGCAACACACAGTGATTTGGAAATTATTTGTCTATTTTAGCACTGAAAAAGTTACCCTCATGGATCGATGTAATTGGGAGGCACTAGTAGATTACAATGAAGTATTCTAATATTTACCTTATATCTACCGTTCAAAGTCAGTGTGTATCTGTTGGCATTTACCACTAAGTAAATGATCCTTTATTCGCAAGGCTGCAACCCCACTGAAGACTTGGCTTGCAAAAACCATCCTGGAATCCAAATGCTAATTGACTTTTTAAAGATGCAGTGAGAAGGCGAAGAAAATTTAAGACTTTGAAAGGACACACTGTAAGCCAAGTCATTTTGTTTGTAGCTTGATAGAAAGAACTCTGTAAGAGATGGGATTACAGGCCCCAAAACCAAAGCAGATTCTAACGGAGGTGCAGGGGCAGGGTGGGAACTAGGACTCAGTGCAGGTACTTTATAAGCAGTGGAATAGCTGGTTTCTCACATTTAGTATTTGATGGTATAATTTTTTTCGGTATTTGTTTTTTTAAATATGCTTTGGAAGGATGGACACAGTAGATTGCAGAATAGCACTTTCAGAAGATGTTACACCAATGTAAATTGAAATGAGACAAAGCCTAAATATCAAGTGTAATGAAATATTACAAATCATATATTCATATATGTTTTAACCTAAGAGGAAAAATAGCTTTTTACTCCAATCTTCATGAAATGTCTTTGCTTTCCTGAAGTATGTGATTGTTAAATGAAAGGATTAAAATTAATTTATCCTGGCTTTGGTATTTACTTACAACTGAATAAACTAAATAAATAACATGCTTATTATGTTTGCAAACAAAATGAACTAAGTGAGACAAGGCAAGCTGAATGGACATGCTGATGTCTGTTTTCAACTGATCCTTGTTCTGGGAGTAGTAACATACTAAGATAAATAACAAAAGTTTCTTGGTATGTTTAGCTATTTATTTGCTGAGCTATGATTTGTGATCCAAGGAGTTGCATAACAAATGATGCCCAAGCAGCTCTACTGTGATTAACAAACTTTCTGTGCTGTACACACCCTCTGCATCCAATGCCCTAGAGAAGAAAATGAAATGAAATTTATTAGAGGAGGGAGGATGATTTAAACCAGTTATTTTATTTGTATTTTGCTCTCTAGTAATTGTTCGTTCTTCATGTCTAACCAAGCTTTTGCAGTCCTATCCCTTTTAAAAGGATGCTTTCAACAAGCCATTATTACCACCCATAATTAAGCCAGGACCATATAGTTGCCTTTTTCTTCCTGAAGAGCTGCTCACAGCAAGGCACTCAGACAGTTAAGCCACCCACAATCACACCACAAAAATTTCTTTATTGAAAAGGAGAAGATGGTCAGACCTACAAAACTGGCGTATGTATTATTAACATCAGCTTTGAAAGTGTTGTGGTCAAGCTATGGTAAATATCGCTGGTTGTACAATATTGAAGAGTTTGGGAAGTCATCAACCAGTGTTTTAGATGTGAAACACATGACATAACCACAAGCTGCACTTTATGAAATCTGAAACTGTAACATGAGGAGTGACCTAATTTAATTCATGTGGTTCCATGTGTTTTAAGTTAATAGATCCTTTCTTACTGAGGGGAAATAAGACCTTTAATAAAATACCAACCCTACCCTGCCAAGTCGTTTATCCTTAGGGACTAATTCTTTTCATATTATGATTGATAATTCATGGATTCCACAGGGGTTTCCTGTACCTTTTACACATTCTGTTTGAAGGGGTAATTAACTGCAAGTTTAAGATGTTTTCCTATCTGCAGGTGTAATAAGGGGGGTGGAGTCAGATTGTTCACATATGGTGTATCAGTTCTTCAGCCGGAGGCATAAAAAGGAGGCTGGAGATGGAGGCACAGCCTTGCTTTCTAATGCTTACAGGCAACATTCATCTGACATTGTTCAAAGGCTCGTTCTTGTAAAAGTATTTTATAGACTGTCTTTGACTGATTTGTTTTTTATGCAGATTTTAAAATTTTTTTCTGTTTTGTGTATTTCCCCCCAGAGAACCAAATGCCTCAAAACCACCACCATATGATTAGATTACCATCATCAGTTTTTAGAACATTTCTTCAGGCTTCCCAGCCTAATATTATGGGCTTTTTAATGCAGCCAGCAACAAAAATTGATACCAGGTGTGCCTCCTACTTCCTTCATAGTTGTGTTTTTCTATCCATCAGCCCTCTCCTGGTGCTGTGTAAGTTCTGTTGGTCTCAAGACAAACATTTGACTTTGTTTTGAATCATAATGAAAATTCAAACGTTCCAACATTTCATTTCAGTGTTTGAGATCAAACCAGAATATTTTGACATTCCAACCTCAGAACATTTTTCTGTAATAAATTTAACATGTTTCTGAACTGTTTTGGAGCATCATTTTATTTCCAATTTCTTGTGGCTTCTACTTCCCTGTGGGCTTGTCAGACCACGCTACATGTTGTACATTTTGGGCAAAAAATATTTCACACACATTAACAATTTTTACTATTGTTAAAACAGATTTTTTTCCTGTAGAGAATTTTGATTTGGAGAACACTTTTTTCCATCCAAAAAGTACTTTCATAGAAAGTGTTTCAGTTGTTGCTGAGTAGTGCTTACACAAAGTCACAAACTTTTCTTGCATCTCAGACTGCTCTGACAGCAAGCAGTCTGGGAGTGCACAAGAAGCCGGGAGGGGACACGGCTGGGACAGCTGACCCCAACTGACCAGAGGGATATCGCACACCATATGATGTCATGCTCAGCATATAAAGCTGGGGGAAGAAGGAAGAGGGGGACGTTTGGAGTGATAACATTTGTCTTCCCAAGTAAACGTTACACATGATGGAGCCCTGCGTTCCTGGAGGTGGCTGAACACCTGCCTGCCCATGGGAGGCAGTGAATGAATTCCTTGTTCTGCTTTGCTTGCACATGTGACTTTTGCTTTATCTATTAAACTGTCTTTATCCCAATCTACAAATTTTCTCACTTTTACACTTCCAATTCTCTTCCTCATCCCACTGTGGGAGGGGTGGTGAGTGAGTGGCTGTTGTGCTTAGTTGCAGGCTGGGGTTAAACCACAACATTGGCTCAAAATACTTGAATTACAGCCAAAACTTATCTATTTAGATTTTCATTTTTTATCAGAAAGACTGTATTTTTTTAATCAAAGTTTTCCAGACCCTGACAGAATATGCAGTCAAGGACGGAGGAAAACCATGAGGACGTTTAGCTGAAAAGAGCCTTCCCTAGCTTGTTGTGGCCTCCTAGAACCAATAAAAAGTCAAAGTGGCAACCAGACGTCTGACCAAAGTCTTTACATTTTATGCCCACTTTAAGCCACTAGAAGGTATTTAACTGCAGGTTAATTTTCTTCCTGAAGCATCTGAAAGACTCAGCTGTGAAAACAAAAGTAGAAGCCAAAAAAAAAAAACCAAAACCAACCAAACAACAAAACAAGCAAGTAAAAGGAAACATAGAATAGGGGAGACAAGGTGATCGCCTCTGAGGTGAGATTGTCTCCTAGAACCTAGTCAAAGATATTATTAGGGTAGGCATGAAGATATGACTGTCTAGCAGTTCGAGCAGTCTCTTTGTGGGAGCCATATCATATTACAGGCTGCACTGTCTTATGGATTGATGGGAAATCAAATCCTGACTGTGGGAGGAAGCGCGTCAGACATGCTGAGGATAATATGGAAGTATTGTCCAGGGACATGGAGGCTCTAGCTCCTCCCAACAGGACACTTGAAGAACTCTCATCACCTTGTACTTCTCAGCTGTTCTTGAAGCTTCCTTTTCCTTTGATCTACATCTTCCAACCTTAAGGCATATGGAGATTGTGGTATATGCCTCACAGGATCAAGATCAGCCTCATAGGATCAAGAACTTTGATAGAGACTGTGCTGGTTTGTCTGGGATAGAGTTAGTTTTCTTCACAGTAGCTAGTATGGGCCTATGTTTTGGATTTGTGCTGAAAATAGTGTTACTGCTGAGCAGGGCTTACAGAGAGTCAAGGCCTTTTCTGCTTCTCACACCACCCCACCAGCTGGGGGTGCCCAATAAGTTGGGAGAGGATACAGCTGGGATGTCTGACCCCAACTGACCAAAGGGATATTCCATGCTATATGACATCATGCTCAGCATAGGAAGCTGGGGGAAGAAGGAGGATGGGGAACATCTGGGGTGATGGTGTTTGTCTTCCCAAGTAACCATTAGGTGTGATTGGAGCCTTGAGATGGCTGAACACCTGCCTGCCCATGGGAAGTGGTGAATGCATTCTTTGTTCTGCTTTGCTTGCACATGTGGCTTTTGCTTTATCTATTAAACTGTCTTTATCTCAACCCACAAGTTTTCTCACTTTTACTCTTCTGATTTTCTCCCCCATCCCACCAGGGCTGAGTCAACAAGCGGCTGTATAGTGCTGAGTTACCAGCTGGAGTTAAACCACGACAGAGCCTTACAAAGGTTTTATGCATATTAACTTACTAAACTACCTCTCCTCCCTTTACTCCCAGTAATCGCCAGTCCAATGAAAATATTTGTATTTTACATAACGAGGTAATGCCTAAGCGACTAGGCAAACAGGACTTTGAAAAGCCGGCCTGTTAGGGTGAGAAAAAGGAACATAACCTACAAGAGTTTTGTTCCTGAAAAGGGCTTTTAAGGTAAGAGAAAAGTATATGGAAAATGATCTCACAGGAAGTCAAAATAACTTAGTAACTTTCAAATAAACTGTGGCCCTATAATGCCAAAAATCTGCACAACGTCACAACACAGGTCAGCCTGGTCAGTACCTTGCCATAGAACTCTGAGGAGTGGTTTTATTAAATTATTTTCTCATTATCTGTAAAGAGATGTTTAGTAGTTTTACAGGTTCCGTATATCACTTGTTCAAAAGGAGTACATTCAAATTACTTTTAATAATTTAGGACAAGATCAGTCTTCTGGTAAGGAGATATAACTCTTGCTAATCCAAGTTAACTATTTCTGACAAGTGACTGATGCATTACCAACAGTAAATGTAGCTTCTGCCACTTTCCCTTTACTTTCCAGCATAATAAGATATTTTAATTGACCTTTTTCTTCCTCTTCAGCACTAAAATTTCAGCTTCCCACCCCAGGTCTTACTATTCTCTAGTAGGGTTTCAATTACTACACACAATCTTCTTACACAAAGAAACCTACAATCATTTTTCAGTATTTCCTGGTACTTTACTGCTTACACCTCAAAACTAAAAACACACAGTGGAACACCTGGTACTCCTGTCACAGGTCACATTGGATTTATATGTGTGCATGTGCCTATATATGTATGTATATAAACACACATATACACATATGTACATATACACTTGTACTTGTGTACATATATATATATATATATATATAAAATATGCACCAACCAAGTGGAGGTCTGGAATCCTTGCAGCATGAAGTCATCCTCTGCACTGTTAAGGAGAAAACAGAGCCTACCTCACTGTGACCTCTATCTGGGATCAAACATTTGCTTAAGGCCTAAATCCCCTAACAGAGTGGGTTTTCTCAGCACGCAACACAGAGCATACAGCAAAGGCCTCCTGTTGGAAGATTGAGGATTGGACTACATGACATTTAAGGTCCCTTCCAACCCAAACCATTCTACGATTCTATGATTCTATGAATGGTCCTCAGAAGTAATAACAGAAAATAACTTCCCTTAAACAGTAAATGAATAATTTGATTAAGATAATTCATAAACTATTAGGACAGTTGTTTCAGACTGCTCAGAAGTATACATTCATTGTACAAGCACAGATTGACACAAAACAAGGCAGAGAATGCACATTCTACAATGATTACTCAGATCAAAAGCCTTGAGATAGCATCACTTCAGGGCACAACAGCATTACACTTTTTTTTCCACATAGTTCCTCAGAAAGCAATTATCTCAAAAAGACCTCGTGTTCTGACGGGAAGATCCAAAGTTCAGTTTCTCCCACTCGTGATTTCTCTAAGCTATATAAATTTTTCCCTGCTGTGCCTTACACATGTAGTTGATACTAGCAAAATATGACAGATTAGCAGTCTCTGAAAGATGAAAGACCTCTGTCTGGGCACATAATGGGCCACATCCTGATTTCTATTCCACAGTCCTGAATTCATGTTCATGTGCTTGAAGACCAAGCTGCAGGGGTAATCACTAGCCTGAGAGACTAATTAACCTCTACAGCCATTTTTTTTTGCCTGTCTTCAGAGGCTATCAGCAAGATTTTTATAAGCATTTCAAGTAGTCATGGTTTTATGATTTATCTGATGAAAGTAAGAACCAGTCAAAACACCTTTGATGGAACAGTTTTACATCAGAAGATGAAGCTTGATCAAATTGATTTTTTTTTCCCAGTAGAACATGCCAATTTCAATTAATTTTTATATGGGCATATGTCAAAATGAATAATTTCAAGTTTTGTATTTGATATTGATGAAGTAAAATGCATTGGTTTAACTTTATTATTTCGGGGGATCCATGAAAGACCAGAGTGGAAAGATCAAGTCCCTTAAACACGTTCAGCTACATCAACGTCACTTTCTACAATTCCACACTCAGAAAAATCCTTCCTTTTGACTGTGAACAACGGTAAATTCTGAGTAACAGTTATTTACTATCTTTGCACCATTTTACTGATGTATCATCAGAGTATTACGTCCCAGTTTAGCTTATCAGTTGGTCACACAATTCTGTATCTAATTACTGTTAGCTTTATTTTTTGATACCTTAGCATCCAATTATTATTACCTTTCCCATTTATAAGTCCTGTTACCATCCTGTAGGAATTATTTGACTAAGTTTGTTCCTGATTAACATATTAAATGTCTGGGCCTTCTAGTCATCTCCAGCTTATTTTTCAGATGCTTATGAACAGTTTGATTATTTGTTCCAAGTTACATGGATCTGGTTCTTGTCTAGATCTTAATTTTAAGAACCAACTTACTTCCTTCCTTCCTTCCTTCCTTCCTTCCTTCCTTCCTGCCTTCCTGCCTTCCTTCCTGCCTTCCTGCCTTCCTTCCTGCCTTCCTGCCTTCCTGCCTTCCTGCCTTGTTGCCTTCCTTGTTGCCTTCCTTGTTGCCTTCCTTGTTGCCTTCCTTGTTGCCTTCCTTGTTGCCTTCCTTGTTGTCTTCCTTGTTGCCTTCCTGCCTTCCTGCCTTCCTGCCTTCCTTCCTTCCTTTCTCTCTCTCTCCTTGGAAAGTCATATTCTTAAAAAAGGGAAGGGAAAGAAGGAAAGGGAAGGGGAGATAAAGAAAACTTTCTATAAATTCCATTTTAGAATCCAGTTTTACTCTGGTTGTTTTAAATTCTTTTTGCTTATCCTCTTAAAAGTTTGGAGTGGATACTTCTTTTGAAGATGGGTATCAGCCAACTCACTTTGAATTCAATTATTTTGTAAGATTAGGGTTGATTCATAGTCAGCACAAAGAGAAGAAGCAAAGACTAGTGAAAAGAAATTATACTGTTGCTTCCTTGTTTATTTTTTAAAAACCACCTGAAAACAGAAAGCAGAGCATCCTTTTTTTTTTTTTTTTTTTGTTCTGTTTGGCTATTGTTTTGTTTCCTTAGAAATAAACCTCATTTGCTTTTGCTGCACAGACTTCCAGCCCTTTGTTCCAGATCAGGTTGCTGTTGCATGAAATGGGGAACGTTTTCTATTATCTTGTACATAAAAGAACTATTTTTGGGTCTGAAATATATAGAGTTATTTTTGAACCTTCAGTACTATAAAGCTACAGCTATAAAACTATAGAAGAACAGCAAACTAAATATGTTGACATTGATAGGAAAGACCCCACTAGTACTGTTTTTTTTCCTCCCAGGTACTCTGTTCAGAAACATGCTCCATATATAAAAGGCCATTCCTCCCAACAAAGACATTGAGAAGCATCTCTGATGAAATCCAAATTATAGAATAATGAGTGCAAGATCAACTCAATGTATTATACACTAATTTTTGCAATGCTATTTTAAAAAGAAAATAACAAGAGACACCCATTAACAATGAGCTCAAAGGGTCTCATTTTCAAAGCATTGAAGCACAAGGCCACTTGCAAAAATATATGCCCAATTACATGCTTAATCTGCATGCACAATTACTGTGACTTCATGTGACGCTCAGGTATTGAAACTCAACTGACCGTTTTCATGCACACAACCTGATTTGCATTTGCAATCACAGTAAATGTACATTCAGATTAAGTGTGTAATTATGCATGCATTTTTGCACATGGCCCTGAGCTTCTAATATTTGGAAAAATCAGACCATGAAGGCTGCATTCCTCTCATGAATACACAGAACTCCCACTGAATACACAGAACTCCCACTGTCCCATTAAAAGGGTAACCAAGAGCAGAATGTGCTTCCATATGTTCTCACAGCACCCACCTTTAATAATTAATTTTTTCTTGTATTGAAAATCTATCCCAAACCCAGAAGTTTGTCATTAAATAATGAAAGCCTTTAACTGCATCACTTATCCAACCTGCATTGAAATAGACAAGCTAATTATCAACTACTTGAAGTGGAGTTTGTAAACTGAAATGCCAAGACATACATAACTAATGCTGAGAATTCAACACCACAATACCATGAACAATAAAACACCCTTTTACTCCAAGGGTCCTTTCTTGATCTGTGCTTCATATACCCATGGGAACAAAAGGAGGATAAATAGAATCTGAAAAAGGAAACTAGAACGTAAAGATGAAAATGAGAAAAAGGAATGGCCAATTAAGGGGTGAAGGGGAGCAATAATAATAGAGCAAATAAACTTTGATGGTCTAGTGAGGAGCAGAAAAGAAGGCAGACATATAAATGACAGAAAATCAGAAGAAAAGTCTTTAGAGCAGGACTGGAATTTTATATTCAGGACTCAGATGAACAGATTAAGGAAGTCAAACCATGGAAGATAAAAGATGGCTAAATTCAGTGGGGCTTAACTATATGTGATAATAGTATTAATATAGGAGACACTTACAAAGTGCTTCTAAGCTGCAGGCCTCAGAATTCTTTACATAAATGGATGTTACTGCTACCACTCTACAGAAAGAAGACCCAAAGCACAGAGAGGTTATATCACATGCAAAGCACCATTCAGATGCTGAGAAGTAGAATTTAGGTTGCTTACCTTTCTCTCCAGTTTTCCTGAGAACCCTTAAAGACAGAACTGCAATGAGAGCCCAGTCCTTTGTGCACAAGCATTAGACTACATTAATGAATTTCTCCACAGGGGAAATCTGTGTGTCTACAAGGGAGGTGAAAGCATTTTTTAAAATAGAAAATTCTAGGCTGTTATCTCATAGAAGTTGTTAAGGAGTTCCAGAGACAACACTAAAGTTCAACTGTTCAGCTGTTCTTTAAAGAAGTAGCTTCACATTGTCACCCCTTTAATTAATTGAAATTTTGTGTGTACAAGTAAAAATTTCTTATCAGTATTTATGTAAGTGTACCTAGCATAGAATTTGTTTGCGCAATTTAGATGGTCAGCTTTAACAACAAGCATATAAAGAGAATTGCTCCTTGCTTTTTAAGAAAGGTTTCTTAAGTCCTAGTATTTCTGTAACAAAGAACTGCACTGTCCTGTTAAACTAACGTTTATATGAACCCGTTATAAATACCAATTGGTACTTGTGCAGAGTATCTATTAATGGAAGTGCATTTTGCTTAGGTTTAACTATAAAGAATCATTTCCCACCTAGTTTTTAAATGTGAATCTCAAATGATTCTATTGCTGTGCATTTAAGTTGTTACCCATGCTCATGACTTCCAATGCAATGAGAAGGGAGAAAAATCCAGGTGAACATTTCAAAAAAGGAGCATAATAGCACCTTTGTATCTGCTCTACCTGCCTTTTAGGAGCTGTTCTTACCTAACATGTAAAAAGGTCTGCATGAAGGACATGGGCATGCCATGTATAGAGAAGTAGTATTTAGGCGTGCGTATTCCTTCATGCTCTCTGAGCCTTACAAGATTAACGTCGTCTCTTCCCCAGCGCCTTCATCTGCAGGAACCCTTGGCATGACAGCGATATGTTAAGACAACAAAAGGAACCAGTTGGTATTGAGACCCATTCTACCAAGGAAGATGAGAAACCGGAGAGACTGCCGGAGTGGGACACCTATAGAACAGAGCTGCCATTTCCTTCAGAGACCAGTGAACAACTAGATTCATTCAGTGTCCTTAGTAATGTCTTCCTTTGAAAGAAGCTCCGATCACAAACTTCAGTCAGTGATGTGCAGGGATGTTGTCAAACCCTCTGTCTCCTCCCGTAGAATAACTGTATCTTAAAATGCATTACTCTTTCCAAAGAGTAATAATAGAAGAATTTGCAACCAGGAGTAGTCCTGCAGTGATAGGGTCAAAAAGAAGCATCTTAGACCTCTTACTTCAGTGAGAGAAGTCCCATAGGTATAGCCATATAACATCTTTTACTCTAAGAAACCAGATCCTAACTCCTGAAACCCTTTGAGGATCCATTATGGGGATGGGGGAGAAGTGTACAGTGTCACTTCAACTTTGATAATTGTCTGTTGCATTAGATAGAACTGACCAAAAAGTCCTCTCCGTTGTCTATTTATATTTATATTTATATTTATATTTATATTTATATTTATATTTATATTTATATTTATATTTATATTTATATTTATATTTATATTTATGTTTATATTTATGTTTATATTTATATTTATATTTATATTTATATTTATATTTATAGACAGTTTGAAGACAAGAGTCACCTGTTGATTCTACACTTAAGCTGTATCTAATACCAGTAGGAGTTTCTGCAATACAGGTACAATGCTGACAGTAACTGTCATGTTTTCAGTAATCAGCAGCAGATATTTTTAGCAGCCTAAAAAGGTGTCTTCTGTGGAGTGGGGGAGTTCACATTATTTCTGTAGTTTTGACCCTCCAGCAGAATGTGAAAACTGCTATAACTCTTACATCAAAATGCTGCTGCAGTACAAATGTCAACTTCTTATTCACCAAAATTTGCATGTCAGGCCTCCTTTAGAGGCCTGACTTGGGGAACTGATAACAAACAGCTGGTGCTGATCATGTCCACAGAAAAGTCAGAATCAGCTCTGCTTACTACTAATGTACTTTGTTTGGATATAAATTACCTCAACAACGGTGCTGGTATAGGGAGTTATAGCTGATTACATATTTCCCTGTTCCTGCTTCTACTGGACATAGTCCTTCCTGAAGACGACATTAAAAAAAGCACGGGTATCACTCATGTCAATAGTTTTGTTGTTCTGCTCTGTGGTGGCACAACGCATTTCAGAATGGCAGCTGGTGAGGTAGCATCTCTAAAAGTGCTGAGATGTGATGAGCTCTACTAAATGAAATAGATCCTTCCAATGTTCTGTTACAGTCAACACCACACAAAAATAAATACAAAATATACATGAATATGCATCACTCAGGCTTTACATTGGCTCATATTTGTTAGAGCAATGGACAGAATTAGGCTCTGAAGAGCAAGGATGTCAGGAAAGAGACTCCTTTACTAAAGGAACCTTCCACAGTCTCATCTACTGCATGGAAAAAATATGTAGGAACAGGAAGGATTTTCACAGGGAAATAAGAAAAATCTACTGCATTTTTGAGAGTGTCTTAACAAAGGTTCTTTTTGTTCCCAGTGTGAATTTTCTTAACCCTTGCTTTTGTGGGAGTGAGTCGGACTGTGAATAGTATTTAAATATAATTTTTCATACAATATCTAAGCCTGCTTTCAAAACTCAAGTAGCAATTTAGTTACCTGGACTTTATTATATATTTCTGCTTCAAATCTCACCTGTGATTTGAACATGTTTTGTCTTTCATTTCAATCCAGTTTCTATGACTCAAAACCGCATGCTAGGCTAGAATATGGTAATAGAGGCAATTATGCCATTGAGTATGCAGCACTACTCTCAGGTTAAGGTTTCACACCTGGGTGTCATTATTCTCTCCCATATCAATTTATTATTTAAGGACTTATTATTTGAAAGCTCTTACAGTGCTCTGGCAATTAGAGTTGCAGAGATTCTGTCTGCAGTAAGTGTATTTATTTTGCTCTCCTAGCTTTTTGTGATAGAATAATTAAATCCTTTTATAATTCAGTAGTGGCAGACTCCTCTGAAACCACCAATATTGCCCAGCCCCTCTATAATAATCTGTAAGAAAAAAATATTTTAGGTGGGGGTCTATATTATATGTATACACACAGAACTAGGAAATGGAAGTGTGATAAAAATACACATAAATATTTCCACTTTATTCATATTGGTATACCAAATTGATTTTTGCACTTGGAATACAACAGTTGGGAACATTACATAGTAGCTTACGAAGGAAATAAAATTCCCCAATTTAAAAGCAGGAACAAAATTAATTTTACTTTACTAATATTAAATATATGGTATCTTATAATTTACATTATGTTTTTATTCAGGCTAGGCCTGTGCATTACAACTCACAAGTTTTGGAGACAATCAGCTCTGGAAGTTTTTTCATTTGATGCAATTGGCACAAATAACATATTATTTGCCCATTTAACTCCACAAAAAGCAGAATAACTTTTCTGTTTTCTCAAGATTATATTTTATTTATTATTGACTGAATGGCTACTTAATAAAGAGAGCAAGTGAAAAGGGAGAAAAAACACATAATGCAGAAGTACACACTTACATGAAAATATATAGATGCCGGTGTATACACCTATGCAGCAGTATACCTCTATGTGTATTTGCATCTTCATGCTCAAAATGTTTCTATAGCTTTGCTGTTTAGGTGAACATAAGAGATCTTCAGAGAAATGTGACCAAGCTTACAGACCATCTGTAATGTAAATTAGTATTTGAAAAGGACTTTAAATGTTCCTAGTTTATACATGGAACTGTAAAGCTTAGTGGACCGTAACAGGAAAAGAACCACAGATCCTTTCTGTATCCTAACATTCATTGCCTGATGTATCACTTTTTCCACCTCTTATGTGTTTACCTCACCATAACTTATATCTGCTTATTCATGTATGATTTTCACTACCTTATATATCTAGCCTCAGACACAGAAGCTCAGTAAGGTTATTTCTATTGCTGTAAAGTTGCTTGGTTAGGGCCATATCTATTTAATTACGAACACACTTGTCTGTTTCCTTTACTACTTTGGATTTTATGAGCTTGTATTAAAAAAGTCAATAAAAATAGTTTGTAAATATTAAAAAAAGAGGGATAGAGAAAGTCAAAGGCAGACCAGGTGTGTAGTACCCTGTAGGCGTCTCTTCATCAAGAAAAATAAAAATACAAATTTGAAAACCTGTGATGTTTACCCTTGCAGATACTATGTTACCCTAGAATGCTCTCAAATCCCCTTTCACTTGATGTTGAACTCCAGAAGAGGTAGAGATGGAAAGAAAGAAGAGAAAGACAAACATGCCATTTCCACAAACACAAATATTTTCCCTGGATAGCAACACAAATTGCAAATATAAAAATGGGTCCTTGCAGAAAATTCATAAATGATAGGCAAACACCAGAGTGTATAATTCAAGTTCATTTGGGATAAATAATGCGTAGAATGAAAGGTGCTATTATGGGAATACAACTTAATATATTGTTATATATTTTATGCATACATAAGTTATAAAATAAGTTTTAAAATATAACCTGATAAATATAACTAAAAAGTGAAATAAATGGAAATTCTAGGAGGCAGTTTTCTGTCGTCGAGCAATAAAATAATTTTGTGCAACATCTAAACTTGGAAATGGCAAATATAGCAACATTCACATCACATGTTAGAAAATCTTAAAAAAAACGTGAGTTTTAGTACAGAAAGTCCTTCTGTAACAGGTCACACCCACCACACGTTTAACAGTACCATTCACCTTAACAATAATACCTCTTCACTGGTGCTGCTGGCTAAGGCCACGATAATTTACTACACACATATTCTGTCATGTGAATGACATTTATCTATTTCAATTTTAGGGCACCTGTCACTGTGGTATCTGAGCAGAAGCGTGATATGCAGTAACATGCACAGTTCAGTTACATGATAATTTCCTTTAAACTTTTCAGCCATTTTTGAGTATCTTTATACACTCATTAGAAAGGGCAGCATTAAAACTAATAGTCTTAAATTTTCTTCTGGGAATTATGTGGCTAACTGACATTTAGAAATGGACTTTCAGCAGCTTTATTTGAGCAACCCACAAGACCACAACAGAATAAAGTGATTAACAGAAATGAAACAGACCGCTGGAATAAAGCAACAAATGACCCAAACCTTCAATGAAAATTCAAGAAAAATCTTGAATTCTTGACCTAGTGAAGGCCAAAAAGATTTGGAACTTCCATTCCCTACCATTTCTCATGTATTATTTTGTGCCGAAAAGAAATGTTAAAATAAAAATATCCCTAGCATAAGCGAAGATTACCTAGGAGACTTTTGAAGGTAAACAAATACCAGTTCATCACCAAGCTTTCACAAGGACAAGAAGAGCTGGACACCTCATTTCTGTTTGACTTCTCTTTCATGAATAGTTGCGTAGCTGTAAGGGTCATATTAAAATATCTCTCCAGAAAAGAAAAGAGCAGACTAGATATTTGCTTGAGTCATTGGCATTCAGAGGACTTTCATACCTTGAATTTCCTAATTTTAGCCATGTAATTAAAGTGTTTTTGTAATCAGTAGAGAGAAAAACACACATCAATGACTGATCCTGTTCACGAAAGCAAATTTATAAATTAAAGAGGAAGAAATCAGTACTTACCCATTCCTCAGGTAATGCTGGGAGTACAGGGAAAAGGGCTGAATTTCATGAGTGGAGTAGTACCTTTATGTCACACTTTTGTCAAACCACTTAAAGATCAAATTAAAATGGGGACACTGATGAGCCTTCATATATTTCAGATTTTGCTTTGCTCTGTTTTTGATGCAATTCAGAAATCATTCTCTTCCCACAGTGGTGCTGACCAGACTTATACTGGGTGCAAACAACAACTAAAATATGAATTAAAAAGTATTCCACTTCTTTATGAAATTAGAGAATTGGGGATTTATGGAATTGCCAATGTAGGAGAAATGTCTTGCATCTAAGGAAATCCACCTGTGAGGCAAAGTCAGAACAAGACTTTTACCATAGTAGGACAAGATTCCCTAGAATAGAAATTTTAAAAGTACTATCCCAAAATTAAAAAGGGAAGCAATAATACTGAGCCACATTAATCCTTTCTAGATTTTCTGCTTTATAAAATGACAGTTTGAAATATTATTGCTTGTCAAGCTGGCTGCTCCTTATAATCACTCCTTGCACTGTCAGCTATCATTGAACGGAATATAGGAAATGAGACTCATAACTTCTGAATAGAAGTTTGTAAAAATTTTTCTCTAGTTTATACACCAACTGAAAACATGGCACAAATAAGGTGTGCCCAAAAATCTGTAGAACTTACTTTCTCTGTTTATGGCTACAACTAAGAGGTTACCAGTAAAGGTATTTTAAAGCCCAGATTCCTGGAGTAAATGTAGATCCAGGGTTTCTCCTGGGTGGAGAGATTTCTGAGGCTGTACACAGGAAGCAGTCAGCTCGTGAGATAAAGACTAAAGTCAGATCCAGACATTAGAAAAAACATTTTCTTTCTAAAAAATAAAAATTTGCACACTAAAACCAAGTAGTTTAATACAGACTGTGGCAAGAATATATCTCTTCACAAGAAGACAGCTAGGAAATCATCTTTAGTTCTTGATAAAAGTGATAAAGATTTACTATCCTTGTTAAGATTGCCTTGCATTTAATTATTTTTGAAGTGTTTGTGTTATGGCAATTGCTCTTGAACACCTGGTTCATTTTTGCTATGTGTAAATACTTAGCCCACAATTTCTTAAACTTTGAATTAATTCATTTCCAAGAGAACTACTGATTTTATATCCAAAGCAATTAATAGAGCAGTCTAACTTGACAATCACTCAAATGAGCTACTAAGTATAAAGTTTGTGCTCCTTTCCCCACTGCTGTCTCTGGGAGTGACTTCAGTGGCTCCTGGATTTCCTACAGTGTCTGTTCCAAGTGCCAAATTCCAAAGCTAAAATAAATGCACAGCTTAGGCAGAAATCAAGGAAGTAAGCCAGTAACTCCTTGGGTTGCTACATGACAAAGCTGTGAGTTACTCTGTGGCAATTATTTTATTCAGCCCAACTTTTTGAAGTAATTACCTGACTTGATCTTGTGGGCCAATAGGTAGATACTGGACACCAGGGTGATAGAATGACAGTCTTCTTCCAAGCAAGACTCTTGCCTGATGGAGGACAACATAATGTAAAAGATAGGAAGATGGCATATTATCCATGAAACAAAATTAATAAGGAGTAAGAAGGTTTTTCCTCTTCTGGCTCAATATTCTCTTAAGTCAAATGAAAATGGTGTGTGATGCCAGCCCCACAGCACTGACCCTATCAAGCTTGCAAGACTTAAGAAAAGTAGCCTGGAAGCACCAAGTTCTTAGAACTCTGTGTATCACTCCTGTGACATTCAGTGATGAGCTGATCAGCTGCAGAGGAACTACCACAATTTTTATTTAACTGTGGATATCCAGAGCTTAGGAGAAGAAGCCAACATTGATAAATTCTCAAGAGCCAAGGACTCAGTAAGTCAGACATCTGCATTTACACTGTCATTTGTAGCGTACAAGCCCTCAGAGCATCCATCTTGATCTGACAAAATGGTAATGTTACAGATAGAATAAGTCCCAGGACGGCAAGATGAGAAAATACATCCCTAAATTACGTAAATCGTCACTATTATCTGCAGAATCACTGAACTGAAAATCTTTTGGTCCCACATACTTTGCATTTCATCAAATGCAATTTCTCTTTAAAGTCAAAGAGCCTTATATATACTTCACAGTTCCATGTATACTCCTGCTTCACTGTGTAAATGTAGTACTTAGAGAATTAATAGCCAGTGAGAAAAATACGAAGCAATTAAATAAAAATGAAAAAATATTTTTCCTGTGCAACAAAATCCCCCGATTATATTAACAATCTGGATTTTTATTTTAGAGTAAATACATACTAATATCAAATAACAGGAAATCTGTGGGTTTGTATTCTCTAGGTACCTTCTACACTTTGAGTTTCTCTCTTATGCACACTAAGATTGAATTAGATGCTCTGCTGTGTCATTCAGCTGAACAAGTTTAATGACCCTAAGTTTCCTGTCAGTTCTCATCCATTTTCAACCTCAATTTTAATATGCATTTAATATGTTTTTTCCCAGTATTAGGTCCTTCAAAAATCCTACTCTGACATTTAGAAAACAGCATTGCCTATGAAAGCTATTAACATCTAAAGAGATTAGATTAGTATTTATTTAGAAGCTACACATTCTCCAAACAGTGTAAATATGTTTCTCTTAGGTTTTTTAAAATTTTTTTTAATCGCCACTTCCAGATTGTGTACTTGGATGTGCCTGTAAGTAATTTCTGTGCCTAAACTGTGGAGACCTTTGTCCTAAATGCCAAACACAGCAAAGAGTTCCACAAAGCTAAACATATGTTAAATAATTATCACATTTAAATTTCCTATTTTTTCCCCACTTCATTCTTGTGTTTTAATGTTGGTAATCTAAAAGTCCTGATTTATCATTCATTATGCCTTTCCTCTTCCTATACTCAAGTACTCCTAATGTTTCCTTCCTCTTTACAGGCTAAGTTTTTCTATGGCACTAATCACTTGTCACTGACACTGGTTATTTCAAATCTCCTTATTTCAAAAGGAGAAGTACTACAATGACTGAAAATTGTTTTATGCAAAACAAGAAAATCTTCAAAGTTGATGACAAAATTAGTATGTTCAGGAAGGAATCATTAAAACTCCTTGTTAGAAATAGGACACAGGAGCAGAAGAGAAAGAAGTATCAATGGTCCAAAATTAAAATTACCTCTAAGCCCATAATTTTCCTCCCCATGAAAATTATCAGAAAAAATAATAATGGCATGAAAAAATATTTTTTCACCAGGGCATAGGGGGGAGTGTCATAGATGGACAGACAGGCAAAGTACACACTTTTTAACCTTCTATTGCCTCTGATTGCTTATACCTACCTTTTTGCCTCATTTGTAACCCAAGGGCGTTGCTGGAGAGAGAACCTTAGAAGGCAGGCAGTAGGTCTCAAATAGCATCATTATGGAATTATGGGATTGTTCTTGGAAGTTTCAGGTTTCCTATTAAAAAATTAGAACTAAGAACAGTTATTTTATTGTTCCAATTTTGGAATAATACTCTGTATGGGCTACTTGAAATAAAGTGACTCTAGATGGAATGAAGCAGTTCTCAGCTGTGTCTCCACACTGAAGTCCTGATCAGCAAGAGGCAGGAACATGACCTTTTCATGACTAATTCCTTCATATGAATGGGTTATTGGTTCCTAAATTGCTAATGCCATGGAAAGGAAGAGTGTCACTGATCATTTGCTCTGTTTACCTGAGCAAGGGTTACTATCGATGCTCACTGATGGTCATTTGCAAATCTATAGCTATTCATGTGGGAATATGTAGTAGTTTTATTTTAATAGGAAAAGTCATACCATTAGCCCTCCTCTTGTTACTGTCAGGAATAAAAGCAGGTATCATAAAGTAGCACAATTGGCTGTGGTGGTCATGTCTTTTCAAGTATTATGAGAGAGTGACATTTCGAACATGCCAGTGCCTTTCCCTGATCCCCCAACTTAATCAAGAAAAAGTAAAACCAAAAAGAGCATAACCTTTTCCTAGTTCTCAGCAGGGCATGCAGTAATATGAATCAACGAGAAGTCAAATACAGGTTAGCTCCACACATTTTGCATTGACCTACAAACTACTGGCAAATCAGAGGGATGTGGCTACTGTCTGGACCATTATCACCATCATGATGATTTTTTCTTTCAGAGAGGTTGCTTCTTAATTACCTTGTAGTTTCTCAGCTGATTTTGAGGCAGGGATTTGGAATCTGTGTAGAAAGGTTTCCTCTAGGCTAAAACCCAGCAAGGAAAACAAGCTCAGAAGAGAATAGGTAAAACTTGCTGCAGTTATCTGAAAAGACCTAAACTACCAGACCATGTAGCAACATGGTTCTCCTGAGCTCGTCCCACTGGAATACAGCCAGGGTCAACCTCTCCCACTCGTTGATGGTATTTTTTTATTGGTCCACAGCAGCTTTGTACGGTCATAAAGATTCCAGAATGTTTTCCTGTGACATTGAGAACACCTTGAAAATAAAATGTTTTTTCATAGTCTTAGCCCAGAATGTCACTGGGCTTATTCAGAAATTTCCAACATATGGGTCTATGGGAGGAGGGAGAAAAAAAGAGAGTTGCAGGCTACCAGTATTTGAAAATTAAGTATCTGTAGAAATGCAGACCCTGCCTCCCATGAATATAACAGAGAGATTCTGTTAACTTCAGTTACCAGTAGAAAACCCAACATAGTTTCAGGTGGAATACCAATACCTTTGTAGTTTTGTGTCTCCATTTCATAGTACTATATTCTGAGTTCTCTCTGAAATCTACAAAAAAGCCCAAAGGGGTTAATTTGGGAGATACTTTTACAACATAAGATTTTTGTTGCTTTTGAGGCTTTCAGAAATCTTCCCAAGTAAAATAAAACATATTTAAATGGTATATGATTCAATAAATATTTACGCCCGGTCTGAGCAGTAATTCTCATTTTTAAATGCACATTTTGTTACAAATAGCAATGGTTAGTTTAGTTATTAAAAGCAATGTTAAGGAAACTGTTAGTTTAGCATAGTATAACGTAAATAAGTCCCCAGCCCCAAGATAAACAAATAAGCAGTGTGACAGCAGGTATTGCCACTCACAGGAAGCTAGACCATTTTAGTATGTAAACATGAGGTTTAAAACCACATACAGCTTCTTAATGATTCCTGTTAACTCATTTCTAAAAAAGTTTTATATAATAAGTAAATAATCCTTTATGGGAAAAAAATCCTTTTCAAAAGAAAACTGAGTCTACAACTGAAGTGATTTAATTCAAACTATTGGCCATTGTGTCACTTAGTTTTTTCTTCCTAAACACCTAGTGCCACAGGCAACCAGATGCTCGTCAGTGACATTATCAATGGTTACAATTTGGTTGATAATAAATGGTTGAGGAAATAGCTTTTCAACAGAGATCTCAATTTCTCCTGATTTTAGTATAGTCTTGCAGTAGAGATGGAAACTCTCAGCTTGACATTAGGCTTCAGGAAATAGATGCTTTAACTTACTGAAGCAGTGCTCATAGTGTACACAACCTCCTGCCCTTTCTCTTTCCCTGCATGATCCTAAACATCTTTTTTACCAGTTCTTCATGCCTCTTTCCCATCTCGTATAATCCCAAGTCCTGCCTCCTCCCTTACTGCCTTATTCTATTCTTATTGCTCATTGTGTTTGCTTTCCCCCCCATCTTTCTCTCTCTCTCCCTGTTCGTTGCTTCTTCCTCTTCATGTATCTCTCTGTTCCCAACACTACCTTCAAGTCCTGGAAGAGACATTCCTCTCTTTCACACTACCTGAACATCACTATGGGAGCAATGAAGTACAAGAAAAGAAGCCCCTCTAATCAGTTTTTGTGCCTGGTAACAGAACACTTCAGAGCAGTAACTACAGAGAAAATCTCACTGAGTCTTCAAGTCCCAAGCAGAGACCATCACATGTACATGCACCAGCAGCCATCATGGAAGAGCTCTGAGGGGCAAGAGCATGCTCATTTTGTACCCAAAGCCTCTAGAGAATGTAGCTGGCAAATTTTAACATAATTCTATCAAGTTCATGAAAACTAAAATGTATGTCTCTTATCTAAATGTAGGGAACCTTCTGTAAGAACAGGATAAGGACATACCTGAAAAAAAACACCACTGACATGTGTAGACTACTGCAAGTGTAGACAGAGTATTCTCACCAAAGTGATTGCAAAAAATATTGAAACATTATATACTGTAATTTAACTTTAGCTGATTCTCAGATATAACTGGAACGTCTTAGCTGAAAGAGTAAAAAATGTAGGTTTTTTTGTTTATTTAGATCGGCTTTAGAAAGACACTTAGAATCAAAAATCAGTCGCAGCTGGCAAAACTGTCAAATGGGTAAGCAACTGAAAGATCTCACAATGAAAAATCGGTGTGAAATCTTGGTTTCTGCCATCTCTGCTTGCATTGTCTGTAATCTTAATTACTTCTTAGAATGAGCATTTTGATTTCACTCTCTGAGATTACCCTCCCACCACTTACCTCCAATGCCTCAGTTTATGTGACCTATTTGTCAGAAGGAGGACAAATGAATGAACAAACAGATCATTCAAAACATACCAAATAAAAATGCTATAAAAGTTGGGGGAGTTGTTTTGCTTTATCTTATGAAAATACTGGACTATCTCACAAAACACCTATAGCCTTACTAAGAGGTGACATTGTGGAAAAACCCATGGTTATCATGACTTTTAAAAGACTGCTCACATTTACATTTCTTTACCTCAACTGGGAGTCAGCCCCTGGCATAATCAAGGTCCTAGTAACAAGGCTTTAGGCTTGCATGACAAATACCACCAATGGTAAGACAGCAGCAGACTGCTGCTTTAAGGATGGGCCTTTACCCTCCTCTTTCCAGGGATCATGGAAAAATTTGTGTGACCACCAGAGAAGCCATCAGACTTGGGGGCATGGGGTGGAAGGGCACAAGTGTAGTAATAGTAAGTAAGTAAGAACAGCAAAATAAGTTAATTTATAGATCAGTTACGTGAAAAAAAAACCACCTAAAGATAGTCCTGTCCCACATGTCTGTAACTAAACATGATGAGTTTAATGAAGCTTTAGGTGAAAATAAGAAAGAAGAACAGGCAACATCATCAACACTACAGTACCAGAGTAGGGGAGTTTCAGCAACAGAGTGGAGAAATAAGCAGAATGCTTTTTATTCTCTTTTTATTGTGATACCCACCCAAAAAACCTGTATATAAGAAAGGATTATGGACAAAGAAGACCTATCCAAACAGATCATATGATTGGTTATACTGGATGGGCTCATTTATCTCCATTGGAGGAGGACAAGACCTTTATAATTCACTTGTGGCTTCATTGCTTGTGAATGATGAGACTTGCTCCTTTACTAGTGGGCACCAATCTGTTATCCCAGCAGAGTGCTGTTGGTGTTATGCAACTTTTTTTGTACTTTATTGATATGTGTCAGAAGATCTCTGTTCTTTCTTATCTGTACCTCACAAACAGAAGCAAATATTCTGACATAAAACAAGGCTAGATGGTAATATAAGGTACATCCAGCTGAAGTCCTCTGAGTATCCTCTGTATCTCTTTATATCCTTTAGAAGTCAAGTACTAAATAATTCCTTAGAGCTGCAAAATCCCTCAATTGTAAGAAAAAATATAGTTTAATCTATGAAAACCTGCAAAAAGCAGACTTACTATATCTGCTGACAAGTGTTAGTACGTGTTCAGAAATAATGCCACAAAAGTAAATATACAAATATTTATTGACAGAAATGTACTAATACGTGTGCCAGATGACTGGGAGGCATGCAGAAGCAGAGGGCTACTTTACTGCCTGTATGCAATAATTATCAGTATCACCTAGTGCATAAGGTTATTATTCCCAACAGGAGACATGGACTAATATGTGGACTCTGTTGAAAGTCTGGAAGTCAGTTAAAGTTGACTATGAAATGCATATGGTTAATCCTGACTTGTCAAAGTTGTAATTAAAAACAGTAACTGGGATGCTATATTTAAACTTAAAAGTTTACAGTTGTGTTTTTGAATTTCGTGTCTATTTAGTGATATTTAATCTCCCGGTGGAACTGCTGCAGAAGTTTATAAAGGCACCGCAATCATAATTCAGTATTTGTAATGTTCAATGCATAATAATAGCTAGTCTTACACACTGGAAAAGGGCAGTGATAAGTTTAGTTCAAAAACCCTAATTATGTATTTTATGCTTTCAAATTAATGCTCTTTTTCAATAAACCTTTATTAAGCCAGTCACTGCACAATCTGTTTAGAAGAAATGTGTTTTACTCATTGGAAGCTGCAGGGGACATTTTGGTTAGGCTGAATTTAATTGCATGAGCTGAAGCTTGAACTAAGCATAGTCTGGGATACATAACATGGTCATTATATTTCTCCTATTGAGGTTGATGTGATATACATCATTTAATGTCTTTTCTAGCCTCTCTTCTCCCTTGTCTATCCAGACCCTTTTACCTAAAGTATCATTTATTCTAGTTAGCTCCACCTGTCCACCTGCAGGAAGTAATTGAACCCATGGGGCGGAACGCAATAAGAGCTTGCCTGAAAACATGAAATGAAAACAGAATACAAAACCCAGTTATTTAAAAAAAAAGAAAGAATACCTGAGAAACAGGGGTTTCCTTTTGCACATTATTGGTGGAGGAGTTAAATTCATGGCAGATACCTGGGCCGTGATAGCTTCATTCAACTACAGTTTCAGACATATTTTCTTTCAATCTTAGCTGAGTTATTTAAAGTATGAGTTTTTATGCTCAGAGATAAGTGAAAAAAATCATACCACTCAGTTTCCTTTCCATGACGGAATTGTTTCCTACTATTTTAGTATTAGAAAAGAAGAAAATAATCTAAAGTAGATGTGAAGTGTTAACAACTAAGATAAGAGAAAATACCTTTGAAACTAATTAATTCTTTCTGGTTAATGAGGTCGTCTGGCATGTCAGCATGGCTTGTTCAGTTTTTTTGCTAATCGCTTAATAACAGCTCAGGGCAGAATGCCTTGAAAGAATGTTATTTCTGTAAAATTGAGGAATTGAACACTAAGCTAGTAAAAGCGAAAGAAAAAGTGCAGTCTCCCAGTTATTAATATTAGATTGGACAGGGACAGTAAATAATTGGCAGTTGTCATCTAGCAGTTTCTTGGTTATTCATGGGCTTAGAGTTAGTCCTTCATATCAGTGCCATCTAATCTTGTTACATCACTTGCACTCCTCAACTCAAACATTAATATGTCTGCTAGTGACATGTGATACACACTGGCTTTTCAGAGATATCACAGACTGCTGATCTGCACCAGTCAAGAGCAATGCAATTGACATTGGCAGACAGAAATATTACTGCCAGACTGAACAGTGTAAATAATAAAAAAAATGTTCCTCCAACATTGCACAGAGAAATCTCCATAATTAGAGAGAGATCTCTTCAATCACACCCACTGAGCATCACTCCTGAATTAGAAAAGCAATAGACTAAATGGAAGGGTTCAATTCAATCATACTGAGCACCTGCACTCTTTTGATTATATATCATATAGCTACAGAGCAGGTGTGTGGGTTACAGCGAAGAGAAAGGGAAGATTACAAGGGAGTAGTTCGGTATTTGCTTCTGTTTCTAGGTTTAAACACCTGTAGAGGAGGCCCAGCAATTTAGCTGAAGATACAGGTATTTGGTAATAAGGCAAGACTAAAACCTCTTAAACTGCTACTTCTAATTGCATGCCAATAATATGAAGATAGAGTGAACAGTTTGTGAAACTTATGAAGAGGGAGACCTGGAAATAAGAGCGGGGTTAAAACAACGTGGCTATCTTGTGTGTCAGAGAAGTTTGCAGAAACTTAGCCAAAAAATGAAAAATAATTAAAAGTTAAAGTCAATTTAGCGTTATACTCCATCTGCACCTCCATACTACTAGTGCAAGTAGGCATGAATCAGTGTGTGCAGCACCTTAACCTAAACTCTGGCCAAGAAGGTGCGTCAGGTTTGCTCCTAACTTGAGACAGTGCTAGTTCACGTTCACATTCACATTATGAAAAAGGGGCAAGAAGGGAAAAGGAAGAGAGACACTGATTTATTCATGACTGATGGGGAAAAACAGATACCAGAAGTATGAAAGAACCCACAGTCAGCTCAGTGAGACACTAGGACAAATCCATCTCCCAGGTGAGGAATAGGCATAGTTGGAGAGAATGAGTTAAAGGTGAGAAAATGCAATGGATTGTGAGAGCACAGAAAAAAGTGGAAAAAGGAAATGGAACGTGGGAGAAAATCAAAAGAACTTGCTAGGAAAGGAAGTAGCATATTATGTCTCTCTGGATTGCTCAGCACTGAGGCAGTATTTCTGTTCCAATGATTTCCACCTCCTCTACAGAAATCAAACCATTATTTCCCCTTGATTTTAGGCAATGAAACTTCCTCTTCTCTCTGTCAGCTGGGATTGACTAAATACTACCCCTAGAATCCCTAATTCAGAAAACAGTTGCAGCTAAAAATGTCCTTCCTTACTTCAAGTTCAGTACAATTGTTTGTTACAATATTCTACTCTCTGTTACTAAAACCCAAGGTCAGTAAATAGATAGACAGATACAGTTCAGTGGGAGGCTGAGCAAGTACAGCTGTATAACGTGGTGAGAGAGCCCTATGCTTCTGATGCCACAGGGAAAATGAGGGAAAGAAACCTGACACCATCCCCTAGATTTATCTTGCTATAAACTTGACTTAACACTGCCAAATATAGCACACAAAAACTTGTTTACAAAAATTAATTACATGGTTTTATAATAATTGGTAGCCTTTACATATCAGTTTTAAAGTCATGACATTAAGATTTAACAAAGACGATAAGAATGAATCTCTATATCATTTTTAAAAAGTGTCCCTTTAATATCCTTCTGTGTTTACTTCTGTGGCCTTTCCCCTATTTCTTTGTTCTTTATTAAATAACAGTTTGGATCTGCAAATTTTTTTTAATTTATTTTTTAATTTCTTCTGAATTATAGCAACTATTTACTGCTTAAATCTAATTTTAAGGCTCTGGGGCTTCTTGTGTGATAGTATGCTGTGCTGATACAGTCCATGATAACACTATGTAATCATGTGCTGTGCACCTATATCTTATGATCTGTAAAAATATCTTGAATGTAAAACAATTATGCTAAAAGTAGTTACTGTCTTAAAATAAACACTGGAATTCATGTTTAATCCTAAAAAACCCAGGACATTCTGAATCTACATTCCTCTATTATCCATAATTATTCCCCATATTACTAAGAGTTAGCTACTTTTCTATTTTTCCCAGAAAAGATCATGACTGGTTTGGGTTTTGCCACCTCTGTTACTACTATTTGATATGAAAATAATGAAAACTTTATAAGATCTACCTTTAGACAAAGTGACATAGTAAACAAAGTATGACAGCCTTCAGTTTCCAATGATATCTGGTGGTAAATACAAATTTAGGTTTGTACTATTGTTATTCCAAAAAGCAGGTTCATTTGCCCCCTGTGCAAAATGCCATACTACACACAGAGCGGAGGTATTTTACTTAATTCATTTTTGCACAGAGATCAGTGGTAGGTGGTAACCCACAAAGCTGGCCCCCACACTGAGAAAATACAAGGCATTTATACAGTTAAATGTGTCAGTCACAGGTAATATTCACATGCCTCAGCTAACAATTGGTTAATTTCTTTCTCTCTTTTATGTAACAGTACAGCCCACATTTAATTTACCGCGATGCTCAGAGAGTAAGGCACTTAGTGGTGGCGGGGGCGGGTGGTGGTTCCTGGCCTTTGGGCCTGATTTTTAGTATTATAATGAGGATAGTTCCCATACTGGGCACTTTGTTTTAGTTCTTATCAACATCCCAATTAGTTTTTCTCCTTGACTATACACTTTATCACCCTGTTTTCAGCATTTTCTGTGGTGGGATATTTGCTTTGATGAGTCTCTCAGCTCTCCTCAAGGATATAGTTGGAAAACAAGTGCTTCTCTATGTCTCAGTTCCCATCACTGGCTGCCGAATTCTGTTTTTCCAAGCTCACATAGTTCATTGTTAAGGTTTAGTGAAAAATTCCAAAAATTCCATTTTCTTCAGGATGTCACTATTCTATGAAGATTGGGAGTACATAAAGTGCTTTTCTTTTGTTCCGTAACCAGCAAAACCTGAATACAATATAGCAGTGTGCATAAGAGAAAATCCTTCAAATATCAGCTAAATTCCAATGCATTCATGTCAGTGGCAGGTTTTTTTAATATTTCAGGGCACACAGTAACACATTGTGGGTGTCTCTCTGCTCATTTGCATTAACCATATTAGCAACCTGTGAACAACATCACAACATCATGAAGCCAGAGTGGTTCTGACATCATACCTTTTTCCTTCAATCGTGATAATTCTGAGTCTCTTCCTCCAGGACTCTACTTTTCTGCAGGGCACAAAGTGTTTCCTAACCATGGGTTTCTTCAAGAGGAAACTCTACAGACTAAATGAACACTGTATAAGCATGTTTTGCAACAGACACTATTAAATAGCTTGTGTTACACATGTTTATCTTCCCAGATTAATTCTGCAGGCCTTAAAATTACTTGTATTTATAGAAGACTTTATATTAATAGTCCTTTGTTGACACCACCAGTAGTGATAGGTGAATGCAACAGCTTAAACAAATAGAACAGAAAAACAAAAACCAAGCATAAAAATGTGGCATTTCCTGTTTAATTCTAAAGGTATTTAGAATAATATTCAGACAATTCAACTGCACTCAGCCTATCCCATCATATTGTACTTTTAGGCCTGACAGTTGATAACACACCACTAACAGGCACCTCTGCTATGATACTAATTTTGCAGATTTGACATGAGTTTTGCATATTGGCATATAACCCTTACATTTCAGATTGTTTAAATAAATAAATAATGAAACACAAACCCGCAAATCCAAAAAAACCAAAAACCAAATGTGGCAATTCTTTATATACCTATTCCAGACATGTCCAATCAGAAGTCGATTTGGATTTAGACTTATAGAGACAGAAGGGTACTGAGGGAGGCAGTAGCCTTTCATATCTGCACTCCAGTGCAGTGTCAGGTGAGGTGTCTATAGGCGACAGAGGTCCTTGGGCCTCCCCACATTTGACAGTTGTTTTTAAATTGTTTATTGCAAATCTTGGAGGTATTGTTGTTTCCTAGGTGTAACTTTGGGAATGCTTCAGGAACCAGAAAGCGGCCACTTTGTTGTTAAAGTGAATCTTTTCTGCGTTTTCCCACCATCTGCTTAAAATATCACCACAAGGCTGAGAGTTGCCATTGCAATAAAGATGAATGCCACTCCTTAGTGCACATTTCAAAATAAATGGATTATATTAACTGATGTACAATTCCCCTCTCTCTCTGATTACTTTTAATTTGTACATTCATAAAGCCATAGATTACTAATAACAGCTATCAATCATTTTCCCTGAAACAGTTTGACACTAAGTACTAGAGATCACAGTGAGTTATAATGAAAATGCTGCTTGCAGATAGCATACAAACACAATTGCATTTCCCCCTCAAGGATTTAATAAAGAATACTACCAGCTTACACACTATCTCATTTCCCCAAAATGGAGTGAAACAGCCTTTGAGCACAGACAGAAGAGCCCACTGGTGTCCCCTGACGAATTCCTGCAAGCTGTATGCACCACTGCTTTCCATCAGTGTGCTTACGTCCATATGCTTGCCTGACAACCCATGTTAAACACAACAAAAGAGAATAATTCTAAGGACCAATGTATACCTTGTTTCAATTTCAATGAAAAGGCCACTGACATTTTTATATTATTAATTGCAACATATTTGAAGGAAAAGAAAGTGTGATACTATGGCTCTGCCAACAAAATCAGTCCAAGGGCAGAGGTCACTGTGAGCTGCGCGGTACCAAGACATACCAGGCTACAGGTAGACAATTTTGGGTGGTCTGCCACCACAATCCATGTATGACAGGCTCATAAGGGTTGCATGAAATTTGTCATTGAAGAAAACTGCACAGGAGAATGTAAGCAGCTCTGAGCATCTGCCACAGGAGCATTAGAAAATCCAAACACCTGGAACAGCAACAGTCACACACACACTGCATTTTTTAGAGCTGAATTTTGTTAAAATTACTTGTTGTTTCCTTTCTTTTATTCTTTTTTTCCTTCCCTTAGTGACCTTGCCCCTTTTGCAAAGATCACAGCTGTCATTACCTCTTCAAGTGTGTACATTCCACTTGAAAAGCAAAACCTAAATAAAGTACCATATGACTCTGAAGTGAAAATTCATAGTCTGGACTTCAGAGGATGCGGCCAGTTCAGTTCTCCTTCTCCAGGCACAAGTCTGGACAATTTTATTTTCACAACCACATTTTTGTTCATAGTCTGAAAGGAAAGACAAACAGACAGGACAGATTCTCCTCCTTCTCCCTATATACTCCCTTCAGCGACCTAGCCCAGACTAAGTGAGAAATAGGATACCCTTCCTTAAGGAAAACACTGCAAAATGAGCAGTAAAATAGGATGCCTCAGTTTCTTACCTCACTCAAAAAAAAATAGTTCATTAGTTAGCAATTATGTATTCTCAGTGGTGGAGTAATGATGCGAGTGAGCTAACAGGCTACAGCACAGTTTAAAACTAATAACAGCTGGAATATTTATTGGGTTAATCAGGTCAAAGCAGCCTGCCACCCAGAACTTCATTAAATGTCATCTTTGCTATTAAAAACAAATCCTAGCTTGACTGGAGGGAGTGAGAGGATGTCTCCAGCACGGGCAGAAGCAGCAACCTACTTTGTGTGTTGACTTTCTGTGTGTGAGATATATAGTCAGCATTTCTAATGAATCTGCTTGGAGCGGCTGGAATATTATGATTTATAGCACCTTCCCACTCTCTATCATAGCATTTTATTAGATGGATGGGAAGCCAGTAGTAATGAGGTTAGGAATGAGAAAACATCCATCAAGCTTGGCTACATCTTCTCAGGAAAGACAACACACTATCTCGTATGTCACAGGCAGTGATCTAGGTCACGATGGTATAAAATGCATGATTAAAACCAAGCATTTGACACTAGATAATAGGCATCTAGTTAAAAAATAGCTCTAGTGTTCCTGACTTTTAATTAAACCCAACTCATAAATATGCACTGTGGTAAATATACTGCAGAATGGGTCTTGTTTATATTCCACCACATAACAATTACCTCCAGAACGAACCCTTTATTTCACTACACACTGTTATTAGGGAAGAGACAGTCTAAAATACAAATGTTAAGCCAGTGATGTTAGGCAGGCACACAATGATCCCATCCACTCAATTGCTTGCTCTCCTTCTCACGCTTGCTACTGCAGTTATCAATCTAAAATAAAGCACCCTTAATCATTTTTAGCAATCTTTCAAGGCACCTTTGATTGCCTCAGTAATAACAGAGAGAGAGGGGGGCTCTTAAATATGGAATGGTAGTGCACTGTAAATCTATCCCTTTAACAGGTTTATTCTTTTCTGTGTGGCTCATTTATGGAAGATTTTTTTACGTGGCTTTGAATAATGTAAAGCTGACAAATCTGTGTACAGAAGCCACTGACAGTATGTAGACACTTGTTCAGCAAGATATTTAACTGTGTGCCTGACTTAAGCATGAGTAGTCTCACGGAGGTTAACAGTCAATTACCCATTGATTGCTAACTCAACAATTGATCAATAAAGGAGTAATCCAGTTCCCTCATGTTTTCAAGAGGCAACATCCTCATGCTGAAGCTAAAGACGTTGGGGTCAAGTTCTGTATATCGGAGAATTCTTGCTGCAATGAAGGCAATGGGAGATTTTCGGTGCCACTGATGACAGTGCAGCAGGATATTGAGCTAGCTGCAGTATAGCTGATCAGAGTTTCATCCAGTGGGCTGTGTGGTAGACCAAGGCCTCTGTTCACTTTGGTTTATGTCCAGGTGGAGGTTAAAGATCCAAGTGTATTCATTTCTACTTACAGGGGGAAAGAGCAAAAGGTATTTCTGTCTTTAAGGGGATTATTCTGATCCACTAAATGAGGTACTCCATTATCTGCTTAGTAGTAAGCAGAAAACAATCATGGGCCTGGTGGTTGTGCTACAGGGGGTAAGTATTTTGATGTAATCTCTTCACTATTTTCCATTGTAAATGAAATTATGTTTATCATATCAGATCCATAGAGTTATCAAAAAATACTTACATGGGTGTTGAGGAAAAAGGGAATTCATAGGAAGGGGGAAAAACTTACATGAAATATCATTTGAGTTTGTTTCCAGCTTTTCAGAAACATGGAGTGTTCCATTTTTAAAGCTTCACAGGCAGAGGAAGTGGCATTTTATAATAGTGGCACGTCTTGGTAAACATGGTGAGTTTTCTAGTGGGACTGAATAATTGAATTTTATAATTTGCTCAACAGACCTGCAAATTTGTGACTTCTGCTGTAAAATGCTATATTTCCCCTCTAGGGAGACCTTTGAAGCATTGACCTCCAGGGAGCTGAATATTCGTGTGACACTTCTGCTGTTTCCACCTGCTACACTGAAAGATGCATATAAACATACAAGATATGTTTCAAAGGTAGCTTTTGCATATAATCAATGACCATATTTGTTGCTGAGCTTGTTTATAGGCAGTGGGAGAGGAAATGGAATTTCTTATTTTCAGTGTAAAGACAGCTGGATCTATAATAAAAGAATCTTTCACAGAAAACCTGTTAGGTTTCTTCCGAATATTAAGGATTTCTATAGAAGCTGTTGCACTAATTTTTCCTATGAAGTTTGGTAAGAGGAGTACATGCAGAGTTTCATCCTAAACAATAACACACTAAAATTCACTGACCTAATCCACTTCATTATTAGAGTTCTGACACTGCGTAGTCCTAACATGGCCCTTTCCAGTATAATCCACTGAAGTTATTTGTCTTTTCTTTCATGTCATCACTTCATATTTATTTAGAAAGCTAAGATATTTTCAATACTTTCAGCAAATTATTGAAGTCTTATTGGATGGAAATGATAGCATGAGCCCTCTGTCGTATGTTATAGTGAAATATAACTTTATGGCATATTTAACAGCTTCCTATTTACAATTAATTTTAATAAAACTACTAATTTGCCTCAAAAACAAAGGTAAACTTAAGTGTACTTAAAAGGTGGGCTGTGGTGTCGCCTAAGTGCACCACTAAGAATTTTGTACAAAACCAAAATAGTTTCTTGGATGAAACAAGTACTGTGCAAATAGACCATGGTCTGCCTACTTGTAGTCATCATAATCCTTGCAGAAAAAGATTATTATGCTGGATTTTATTATGCATCAATTTTTCAAAAGAGTAAGTTACATGATTCTTTTTTTGTGTTAATACTGCAGGTGACCATGACTGCTATTGTGTACTCCCTTGGAAACACTTTTTACACAGTGCCAATTAAGCAGGAGGTGGGAATGTTGGCAAGAGGATTTCAGTATCTCAGCTAAAGGTCAATATGGCTACCAACCAGACAACATTTATTTAGTAATGGATGGTACAGTCAGCACTGGATTGGAGCCCAGGTTCTGCTAAGGGAATTGAATATACAGTCTTCTGAATGAGAGCAGGTACTATCAAAGGAACCATCCTAGTATTTAGGAGACAGCTTAAAATAGTTATAAAGCATGTCCATGACCTCATCTAACCAAGTAAGTTTTTGTAATTTTTCTTTTTTCTGAGTAGCATTCATGTTTCAACATTGAACTCGTACAATTTACATATGGACACTTTGTCATTAACACTGTACATAGACTCAGTAATGTTAGCTTCTCTTCTCCCTTGCCTTTTTACAGATGGCAAGAAATTCTAACCCTGATAAAAAACTACAGCAGGTCAGGCAGCTCATATGTCTTCTAGCACCCGAGGAAAAAAGCTTATCTTATTTTTAAGGTTATTCAGAAAATAACTGCCAATTTATTTTTTCTTTGCTGTATTTATTGCTTCTTAGTGTTCAAATGAGATTTCCACTTAGATTTCTTCACATACTGCCGTGAAAGAACTATTGAGACTTGACTGTTGACTTTATAAATGCCTAGAAAGGGTCTGAATGAGCAAGGTGGAGTCTGGGATTATCTTTAATTTAAGGTTAAAAACTGACATTGAATGGAATTGAGAGACACTTTAGCTTTTAGAAGAGAACATACAAGTAGATAATAACTTGTTTTCTTGTATTCCAATAGAAATACTCATACCCTGCTCACTGTAAACTTCGCCACCGAGAAAACAAATGATACAAAGACTTTTCCATGAATAAGTTTCAGTATACAGAAGATCTCACGAATGTTGTGCACAGGGACAGCAAAGAAACACCTGTCCCTTCAGAGGCTGAGATGCAAACTGGTCTATCTCTCCCTTCACTGCTCTTGCTTTTTCCTGCCTCTGCCTCCTTCTGGACTCTGCACATTTAAGCAGTCCTTGCTCATCAGATAGATTTCCTTGCCAACAGAACTTGCAAAATTAATAGTAATCACATCTTTCCAGATCATTCCCAAATTCTTCATGGTCTGCAAGAAGCTTCAGGAGTGTCATTTCTCCCCACATGCCAAAGAAGATATGCCAGATGAGAAGAATTAATTCTTTGAATTAAGCTGTTCTGAAAGTCACCATCCAATGTTATTTTTTTTCAGTCCACACAAATTAATGCAGTTTCTCAAAGGAAACCCCTATTTCTTTGTTATTTAATTTTATTATTAACTGGCCTGAAGCAAAAACTTTAAATTTTTCCCACAAGCCAGGAAACAGGAATCATTTCATATTTGCTTATTTCTTTCTATCTGCTCAGTGACAATGACATTTCTTCTCATTTTATTATTGCTAATAGAAGAAGGTAATTTTTCCTGAGCAGCAGCTGACACTTTGAGGGCAGGTCTGTCATATGACATGCCTGGCCAGAAACTGCAGGTGTTTCTGTTTCACTGGGCCACATGGCTTCCTAGGATGCCACAAATTCTGCTTTATTAGGAAATTTCCAAGCAGCTTTGATGATGCCACTTCCTTTTATCACACATATTACACAATATGGCATTTATCCTAGCTTTCTGGAAATCACTTATTTAAAGAGACATAGTTCCTGCCAAGCTCACTTACAGCTTTGACGTAGCTCTTATCCAAGAAAATAACTTCATGACTGCCTGTCTCCACCCACATAGTCTTTACTGATCTCCTCAAGTTTTGAAGCATGAAGCATCCAAGAAGCAAAGAAAATGAAATTTTCTAGTTATTCACAATTGGAAACTTTGTGCCTCTCTGGAATGAAGCTACATCAGGGCAGCATGCAAAAGCAGTGCATGAAGGCTCTTTAGTTTACACAAAGCATTATATGAGCCATGGGTTCCCAGTACACAAGCAGAAGTAGCTGTACTTCTAAAGACCATTGGGTATGTGTTCTTGATTGCTTATCTCTCTGACTAGATGCCTCTTATCTCTTTTTAAGACAACAGATAAAAGCAGCAGCTAAGTACAATTACCAAGGCTTTGCTCAGTTTGTGACTGCCAGCAAAAAGAGGAGACAGGATGAAGCAGTTCATTGCATATTAATACAACATTGAATAGTATCAGCAAAGCAAAGATTTTTAACTAATTCCTAAACACGTGTCTTAAACATTAAATGTGCGGTTCTTTTACAGAACTCTAGTTTTATGTTCCAGTATGTGAGTTTGTATCTACAGACAGAATATAATGCTTAACTCCTAACAATACTTGGACAACTGCCTGCCTATAGAAGTGCTTTCTGAGGGAGAGCTGAGTAGCTCTCCCAGTGCACCAGCAAGCATAGTTCTGCACAGCATAATGCCCTTTGATAGGTACGGGGATTGATCATCATTTGCTTGAGGCATGTATAAAAAGAACATTTGAAATTCTCAGTCTGTACTTGTTTTGATCATAACAAAGCCATCAACCAATCCCATTCATGAGGAGCAGGTATTTTCGTTAAATTTGTAGAAGCCAAGTCTTCTTGAGTGTTCAGGAGTTAACTGACAGCTTTTCCACCCTGCAGACTACAATAAATTCTTCTGGAGATCTTCTATGAGCTCCCTAAATCTCAGAGTGCAATCTTGTGATGTATACACTTTGAGGGACCTAAAGACTAGATTAAGCATCCTTAACTTCTTCACCCCCCAAAAAGCTGCTATCTTGATGCTGCACTAAGATCAATGTGAAGGGGAATCTGTATTTGTGCAGATAAGAGTATTAAAAGAAAAGTAGCCGAGGTAAGGGACGTATCTATCTGCAAGCCCTAAGGATATTTCAAGGAGAATGCCTCTGTTACAAAGGATGACATCGCCATCAGCAAACAATATTAAGATTTTTGTTTTCATTATAATCTTTTGGCAAGAGAGAAGTGAGAGATAGGGCAGCATCTTCCTTGCAAGAAAACTAGGCTTCTCTAAGTGTCACTTTCCTAACAAGAGTCCCCACAGTGCCATTGTGTTTACTCTCTTTGCAGAGAAAAGCTAAACAGCGAGAACACTGGTGCATAAGCCCTTCAACTATTGAGATATTGAATTCTGATCTTTAATAAACCAACACTGATTTACTTCACTGCTTCTGTTTGCTTAGTTAAGCTTCACCGGCATAGGAAAAGGCACACATAATTTAATCAGATTGCTTTTTTCATTTGGTTTTTATTAATGCAGCAAGCAGGCATTGAGCTCACTGGATTCGCTCAGTTCTCGCTAGTAGAATACCACATCTTCCTCAGACTGAAAGTTTCAAACAACAGCTAAAATATCACAAAAAAAGTACAAGACCTTATGCGGAGATGAGACGAGGCCCATTTAAATGGGACAGGCTCTCCTCTTCCAATCCTGCATTAAAACCATGCTTTGTGGAATAGAGATGGAGATCTTAAAGAAAGGCTGAATGGTTCTCATTTCTGTGGGACTGTAATAGACACACCATTCTGTTTTCTCCTAGAAAAATCCCATCACTGTGGGACTTCAGGATATCTACCCAGCTGCCTTATGCCATTCAGCATCCAGCATGGCCTGCTGTTCTTAACATTCTCTTCCCATTTGGATAAACATAGTACTGTTGAGCTGTCACAACTGAAGACCTACAGATTTTCTTACTTTTCATGTTCACAGCAGCATTTGCCAGGTCTTTCCCATTTATTCCAGAGTCAAACCTTCAAAAAGGCACTTCCACCCATTTCTTTGTACAGAATTGTCATGGTGATTTTAACAAAAAAAATTTAAAATAAAGCTGAGTATCAGGTAAGAGTAATTCCACACTGTGCCTGTCATAAGCTCTAAAGACATTTGCACTTTGTGTAGAGGAGAGCTGATGACCGTCTTGGAGACTTCACTGTTCAAACCGTTTCCATTTAACTGTTTTCCCACCAGCCAACATTATTTATCCTGTTGTATTATTCCACCTCTATCATATTTGATTGCATTCCATTTTGTAATGTAAATACTGAATTGACACACACATAAATGTTATGAATATATGTATAATATGATCTTAAAAGTCTTAACCTCTGAGGAGCATCTGCATGATTCTATTTTCAATTACAATGTTATGGTGTCTGCCTTCATTGAGGGATAAGCAGCCCATCCACATTTTCTTTTATCCTCAAAAGAATACACAAAGCAGCGATGTTAATTGTCAAAACTATACTTCCTCCATGATGGTAGATCTTCACCTTGATGAAAAATCTCACAGGACAAGATAGGGAAAGAAAAGGAAGTGATATCTCTTTCTTGGTGTGGATTGTCCTTTACCAGAAAAAAAAAACCCAAACATTTGCCAAGTGCATTATTATTATTTGGACAACAGAAATTACTTTTCAAGTAAAACATGGACCTTCCACCCTGACTGGTTTCTGTTTCAAAGCTCCTAACTATGTTCAGAAACAAACATAGCTTAAGTATATTCTTTATCACATTTAGCTCAATCAGAGTTAAAAAATGCATTAGTTTGTGCTAGAATTGAGGATGATACATCTCCACATCTCTCAAAGGTTTTTAACACTGATCATGAACATAATATATTCTTAAGTCTATAGAGATACTTGTATTTCTGGCCTCTTATGACAGGCTCCTGCTTACTTTTCATTTATACTGACGTATGTATATAATGACTATATAATATGTAATTAATGCATACTTTAATTATTCATCTAAAGTCTCTGTGTGCATATGGCATCCAGATTGCTGTGGTTTGTAGTAACTCTGCTTCCACTGAAGTGAGGGAGAGTATTTAAAGAAACGCTTCACTTTGGTCTATCTCCATGACCATCTCCTAGATTCTGAATGATAAGTAGACAAGATAAATAAAGAAAAAATATATATTTGAGATAACATAAGCAGCCAAACATTTTTAGCCACAACTTTTGAACTTAGGGACAAAGAAAAATACAACTATATAATAATATCCCACTAGTTAGAAATTTTGAGCACCTAGAGGCCCACAGAAGTCCTTGACATTACTCTGGTTTCATAAGACATTTTTCATGAGATTCAAATAAAAATGTTTAGTGTTTCCTGAAGAATGAAGATGCCTTTAAGTCTTTCCAAGTTACTACATTACCCACCCAATAAACTTTAAGTTCATGAAGTTATTAATTCCTTAATATTATAGATCCATTACCAACATCAAGATTTCAGCATTTCAACATGCTAGAGATAACACCTGGAGATTGTCCTATGTGTTTTTACCATAAATCATTCTGAAGGTGCTTCTGTGCTCTTAAGCCAATAATTTTGTATGATTTCAGAGACAAAGCTACCGTACCTGCCTGTTATTTTAAATAAACATTAAAAAACCCCCCCTACTTCCTTAAAGTATGCTGAAAGGAAGAAATAAAGCAGGAATGCAAGAACATTCATAACAAGGACCAATACTAACTTAATTATTCTCAGTTTCTTGATCTGTAACACTTACCGAATGTGTGGTAGCATTCTCCCACAGAGTTTCTGAAATTCCTAGCCATGTCCAGACAGCTGTATTGAAAATATTATATTATGCTGATTTTCACCTCAAAGCTTCAGTTGCTTGGATTTTTACCTATGAAAATAGCAGCTGGGTTCTGTTAAATCTTTGCCTTTTATAATTTAATTTCACATGATCCCAGCAATGACAGAGTTTCAAAAGGAACTTTTGTGGAAGGCTGTACCGTGAATTGAACTCCAGAAATACTCAGCACATGCTATAATACATAATCAAATGAAAAAAAACCCAGCATTCTATATGCATTTTTACTCCATTGTTTTAATTGGCTTGCCACAAAACCATATATAGAAAAGAAAATAGTTATCTTAAAACATTTGTGGGAACATGTTCCCTTCATGAAATAAGCCTGTCATGAAACTAAAATGTCATCTATCATAGCAAACATACTGTCACTCCCTTCTGGCAAATGGCTTGGTCTTTGGTCTGCTTGTCTGCCTACCTGATGGGATTGCTGAATATTGCTACAATGACGGGCCATTCGTATTAAAAATCTTGCCTCCAAGGGTCCTCCTCCAATTTACACTCAAAATATTCACTGGTCCCCCATATGACAAATCAGATTTCTAATGATAAGTATTCCAAATGAGTGTTTTCTGGATGCTGCTTTGAACTGTGTAATGTGAAGCCTACTGGCACTCTGCTTTTATGTGCTGGAAGCTGGACATCCTAGCAGAATATGTGTGATACTGGAAGAATAACATCAGCCAAATTTGGCTGTGAAACAAAGATGCAGAAAATACTTCTCATGTAACTCCTTTGACTCTTAATCCCTCACAGAAGTGGCCTTCACATTAGCTTACCTTTCAAACATACATATTTGCCTAAAAATGTTTCAGGTTTTGTTTATGTATAACATTCAAGTGGAAGGGAACATGATGTGTTAACTGTTTGTAGGAAGGTCTGGTTTATAGCATTTTTAAATACAATGCCCAAAACATTTTCAAACAATTCAGGGTCTCCCACTAAATCTTTCCAAACGCACATGCAGATATCCCCAAGAAGGATTCCACCCTGGGGCCAAATTGGATGTTACAGCAAATACGTTGTATCTCTGTTTTTTACAGCTATGTTCAAAGTAATTTTGGTAAAACTATTTATGGTTCTTTGTTTTTTTTAAAAATACAGATCAGAAATTATCTGTTAAACTCAGTCTATTTTAATCATATGATACCGTGCTACACACTTAGATTTTCTGTCTTTAATCCTTCATTCCCTATGCAGCACTCATGTGCAGTCTCTCAATCTGCTATTCTGAGGCATAATCCCATACAAGTACAGTATTAAATTCCATGGTAAACCTGCCAGAGGAGGGCAAAAAGGATTAGACTGCTGTAGTTTAACAAAGATTCAGCAAATGTGTCACTTTAAAGCATGCCAGGTTTTGACATGAACAGTTACTTGCAATCTAAATGTATTACTTATCTAATTATTAATTACCTACTGAGAGAAAAAAAAAAAAAAAAAAAAAAAAGGTTATCCCAAAGGAGTAGCCTGGATTTTACAGTATGGTCATTTGTAAGCAAATTTGCAAAGCTGTGCACAGGGAGCTAAGGATAAACCCCATTAGTGAATAAATGGATTTGCACATTTTAGGCTTGCATACAGCTCAGAAAATGTACCTTTCATGTCTTAGCCTGAAGATCTAATGGCTGCTCGGGGGCTGCTGTCTGCTAGTACCTGGAAAAGATGCTAAATATTGCCACTGCCTGTACAATATGGTCCAATGTTTACAGGAAATCTATGTATGTAGTACAAAATCCCAAAACTGAGAATATGCCAATTTTCTTTTTTAGATAAAGACTATGTAGAAGGTACCACTGAAGCACAAAATAATGTTAAAGGAGGTTGAAGCTAAGGGTGCCTTACAATCCTAGTAGAAAACAGGTTACTGGAGGAAAATAGGTGAAGTTTCCCTCGTTTTCAGACATTCCCATATTCTTGAACGCCTGTTTTTAATCACCTATTTTCGCCCCTTTCCATTTCTTTCACTTCTTGCATTTGTAATTTTAAGCCTATTATCTGTTCCATTGTCTCAGTATAATTTCCCATTTCTCTCCTCCATAAATATGCAGTTTTGCTTTCCTATAGCCCCTGTATGCAGTGTTGGGACTGTGTCTTAGTGTCTCGCTGAAGAGGTTTTCACAATCAGTTGTTCATATTTTATGAACTTTTTTCATGTTATTCTTTTCCAAAGCTTTGCTCTGCAAAAAGCCTTAATTTCTTTGGCACTGCTGGACTTGCTATTCTGTGATTCTGTGATTTCTCCTTCCTCCATGGGACTCTTATAAGTATTTTTAAACTATGTCATCATTCCTCTACCCAAGGTCTAACTCACTACATATTACAACTAAAACAACGCATTTCATTTGCATCAGCCCTCTCTTTCTCAGGTTACCTTCACGATTTTTCTGCTTTGTTGAACAAGCCCTCTCCTGCCTCATCCAATGCCATCCACTCACTGGATGCATTGTAATGGCCTTTTCTGTCAGTGCTCCTACTTTCAGATTAATTCAGTTGCTTTATTTTTCATCACTAATGTCACTACCAGTTCCTTCTCTCATCCTCAGCCTCTCTTCAGCACTCCACACTCCAGCCCTTTCTCCCAACAGTCTCTCCCCTGCCTCCAGCTTCCACTCTCTACCCCTCTTCAAAACAGTGATATTTCTTTAGTCTTTATGCTTTTCCTTCTCTTGCTCTCCTTCAATCCTCTGCAAGGTAGTTTTTAGCTTTCCTCACCAGTGAAACAAGGCTCACTAATGACATTTTACAGAACTACAGTAAATAATTTAGGGGCAATGTTAATAATGCACAGGAAAGGAGGAGAGGAATTAAGAGATAAAGGAAAAGAGAAGTTTTCAGCAGAGAACCACAACAAGAATGAGAGATACAAATACATTTTCCCTTATTATCTGTTCTCCAGAGAAAAAGACACATGTTGCAAGAGTGATAAATAAAGGGAAGTGAGCTGAAGTCTGATGCTCAATAAATGAAGACTGAGAAGTAAGAAGAGGTTCATAAAATGGATCAGGATAAAGTTACACAGGAAGATCCTAAACAAAACCAAGTGGGCTTTTCTTTACTAAAGCTGGGAAAGAATGAAGAGTGACTAGCAGACTCAAGACAGAGTTATGGTTTCATAGTACTTAGGATAAGACAGGCAGCTAGAGATCATTATGCACTTTGAGTGCTTCCTATTTTTTAAGTCAATACTTCTCTCAGATACCACACACACTTGAATTGACAGCAAAAGTAGCCTGTTGTTTCATCAATACAAATTGAAGCAGCTCAATTTAAAATGCAATGTTTCCAATAGTAATTCAAGTATTCAAAACCTGTGTATGGTTCTGCTCAGATTCTGATTCTGAGAGGGTTTAATGAAATACAAAGTGGGTACAGACAATTTTCTATAGCACAGAGATCATAAATCAGAACTGCCAGAGTACTTACCAGAAAGTTCAATCAAAACCAGCATTCTCTATGGAAAAACTTACTTTTCTGGGAGGAAATTGAAGAGATTTTCCATAAGAAAAAAATTAAAACCACTTCTCTGGAAGTGAAAGTGATGTTTGTAGGAGCCTCCCACAAAAACTGCTGGGCCTGAACCAAGTTGCCTGATCCCGAAAAGATGAAGGGCAAAAAAAGTGAGTGAATTGATTCAGTCTTTCACCATCAACAATGCAGGAAAATTCCTGCCAGTATCCATCTAAATATTAATTAGAATTTTCCAGGTGACCAGCCAGAAAATCAAGCAGGTTGTTTCTCCCAGAATAAAAATTTTCCTTAAAATCCCATTCCACTAAAAAGGTAGGAGTTCTGACTTTCTGGCCAAGGGCTGGTATTAATTCCTCCCACCCCTTTTTTAAAAACAAAGGAGGTAATCTTTCCACTTTTCAGCCTTCTAGAGATAGCAGCATTTGTTCTACAGTATAGCAAGTGGGTTAAAAAACAAAAGCATGATGCTTATCAAATATTTTATTTAATTACTTCCAAATAAAGCAGGAACAAGAATTCTTCCCAACCTCAGCAAATCAAACCCAGTAAAAATCTGTATTCTTCTTGTTAGCTACAAATAAATTGTATACAACAATGGCATAATTTACCATACTTCCTGAATTAGATGCCCCTTTTCTCCCATGCACACATGAAATACTAGGTGTCTTTAACAAGGGTTCTTTGTGAGAAAATTTTGGTTCAAATTTAGGCCATTTCCCTCTCTCCCCCGTTCCCCAAAGAATTTATAGAATCATAGAACAGTTTAGGTTGGAAGGGACCTTTAGAGGTCATTTAGTCCAACTCCCCTCCAGTGAGCAGGGACATCTTCAACTAGATCAGAGACCCATGCAACCTGACCTTGAATGTCTCTAGGGATGGGGCCTCCACAACCTCTCCGTTCCAGTGTTTCACCATCCTCACTGTAAAATTTTTTTGCTTATATCCAGTCTAAATCTACCTTCTTTTAGTTTAAAACCATTACTCCTTGTCCTGTCACAAAAGGCCTTCCTAAAGACGTTGCCCCCATCCTTCCCATAGTCCCCCTTTAAGTACTGAAAGGCCACAATAAGGTCTCCCCAGAGCCCTCCTTCCTCCAGACTCCAACCCCAACTCTCTCAGGCTGTCCTCACAGGAGAGGTGCTCCAGCGCTCTGACCATTTTTGTGGCCCTCCTCTGGACCCAATCCAACAGGTCCATGCCCTTCTTGTGTTGAGGGCTCCAGAGCTGGACACAGTACTCCAGGTGGGGTGTCACCAGAGCGGAGTAGAGGGGCAGAATCACCTCCCTCGACCTGCTGGCCATGCTTCTTTTAATGCAGCCCAGGTTACAGTTGGCATTCTGGGTTCAAGTGCACGTTGCTGGCTTATGTCCAGTTTTTCATCCACCAGCACCCCCAAGTCCTCCTTAGCAGGGCTGCTCTCAGTCCCTTCATCCCCCAGCCTGTATTGATACTGGGGGTTGCCACAATCCAGGTGGAGGACCTTGCACTTGGCCTTGTCGAACCTCATGAGGTTCTCACAGACCCACCTTTCCAGCTTGTCTAGCTCTCTTTGGATGACATCCCATCCTTCTGGCATGTCAACTGCACCACTCAGCTTGGTGTCATCTGCAAACTTGCTGAGGGTAGACATGATCCCGCTGCCGATGTCACTGATGAAGATATTAAAGAGTACTGGTCCCAGTATGGACCTTTGAGGGTTGCCAGTCATCACCGTTCTCTGTCTGGACATTGAGCCATTGCCCACTACCCTCTGGATGTGACCATTATCTACCAAACAGTTCACCCATCAAATCCATATCTCTCCAGTTTAGAAAGAAGGATGTTGTGGGGGACAGTGTCGATGGCTTTACAGAAGTCTAGATAGATGACATCTGTAGCTCTTCCCTTGTGGACTGATGTAGTCACTCCATTATACAAGGCCACTACGTTGGTCAGGCAGGACCTGACCTTGGTGAACCCATTCTGGCTGCCTCGAATGACCTCCTTGTCCTCCATGTGCCTTAGCGTAGCTTCTAGGAGGATCTGTTCCATGATCTTCCCAGGCACAGACGTGAGGCTGACAGGACAGTAGTTCCCTGGGCCCTCCTTTCTACCCTTTTTAAAGGTGGGCACAATGTTTCCCTTCTTCCAGTCTCCAGGGACTTCACCTGAGTGCCATAACATTTCAAATATAATGGAGAGTGGATTGGCAACTACATCAGCCAATTTCCTCAGGACTCTCAGGTGCATCTCATCAGGTCCCATAGACTTGTGTATATCCAGGTTCCTCAGGTGGTCAGGAATCTGATCTTCCCTTACAGCGGGAGGGGCTTTATTCCTCTGGTCTCCATCCTCAGTCCATGGACTTGGGAGGGGTGAGGAGAGAGATTACCAGTGAAGATTGTGGCAAAAAAGTTGTTGAGTACCTCAGCCTTCTCCTTGTCTGTTGATACTAGGCAACGATTCTTGTTCATCAGGGGTGTGGGTGGTATGCTTTCTTTAACTTTCTTTTTTTGCTTGATGCACCTGTAGAAGTCCTTCTTGTTATTCTTTGCATCCCTTGCCAAATTCAGTGCCAGCCATGCCTTGGCCCTCCTGACCCCATCCCTACAGAACCAGGCAGCATGCCTATGCTCTTTCCAGGATACCTGTCCCTGCTTCCACCGCCTGTGCAGTTCCCTCTTGTCTCATCTCAGCCATGCTGGCCTCTTCCTTTGCTTGCCTGATTTCTTACCCCTAGGAACTGAGACCTCTTGCGTTGTATAGAATGCATCCTTAAAGATCTGCCAGCTCTCTTCTGTTCCCTTGTCACTGAGGACCATTTCCCATGGGGTCCTGCTGACTGACTCCTTGAAGAGCTGGAAGTCTGCTTTTGTAAAATATTGGGTCCTGACTATACTCCTTACTTTTACTGTATGTCCCAGGAGTGTGAACTCTACCAATGTGTGATCACTGCAGCCCCAGCAGCCTCCACTCTTGAAATCACCAATAAGCTTACTTGCATTGGTGACTGTCAGGTCTAGTATTGCGTCCCCTCGGGTAGGGCTGTCTATTACCTGACTAGAAGTTATCCTCAGTGCATTCTAGGAATCTCCTGGATTGCCTACAACTCACCGTGCTGCTTTTCCAGCAGATGTTGGGGTGGTTGAAGTCCCCCTGCAGGACAACAGCCAGCGAGCACGAAGCCTCCTGGAGCTGGAGGAAGAAGGCTTGGTCAGTAGGCTCTTCTTGATCAGGCAGCCTGCAGTAGACACCAACCACAAGGTTCCTTTTGTTGCCTCTGTCTCTGGTTCTTACCCATAAGCTTTCAACCTGCTTGTGGTTATTCTTCAGGGACAACTCTTCACACTGTATCGATTCCTTGATGTAGAGAACAACACCTCCACCCTTCCTCTTCACCTGACCCTTCTGAACAGCCTGTAGCCATCAATAGCCACATTCCAGTCATGAGATTAGTCCCACCAAGTTTCAGTGATGGCAATCAGGTCATAGCTTTCTAGCAGCATAGCGGCATGGTAGTTTCCAACTCCTGTTTGTTTCCCATGCTGTGTGTGTTAGTATAGAGGCATTTCATCCAGGCGGCAAGCCACATCTCCTTCATAATGGAACACCCTTTGATTCCCTTGAGGTGTTTCACAAGAGTTTCCTTGTTGATTCCTACTACCTCATGAGCCCCCAGCTCATCAACGCAAGACTTCAACTGTGCTGCAGTGTCCCAAGCACACCTCTGGGCAAGAGGTTGAAGGCTTATACTAGCAGCCCGTCCCTCTAACCATTGTGTATCATCCCACAGATTGTCATAGACAAGCCTGATATGTTCCCCCTTCCCCCTTTGCCTCTAGTTTAAAACCCTGTCAATGAGCCCCACAAGCTCCCAAGCAAAGACCCTCTTTCCCTTTTGGGACAGGTGACTCTTATTAAACACGAACAATCTTGATGTTGTATAGGCCATCCCCTTGTCAAAACACCCAAAGTCGTGTTGGTGACAGCATCCACGGAGCCAGGTGTTGATAGATTGGGTCTGCCTGTTCCTTTCAATGTCACTGCCCACAACTGGAGGAGGAAGGGAAAGATAACCTGTACCCCAGATTCCTTCACTATCTGTCCCAAGGCCCTGAAGTCTCTTTTAATCACCCTTGGGCTATGTACTGCAACCTGCATCACCATCCACATGGAAGAGCAATAACGGGTAGTAGTACAAGGGCCATACCAGACTAGGAAGTTTCCTAGTGATATCGCTAACCTGGGGTCCCTGGAGGCAGCAGACTTCCCTATGAGGAGGGTCAGCCCAGCACATTGGACCCTCTGTTCCCCTCAGAAGGGAACCTCCTACAACTATGATGCATTTTTCTTTTTCTTATGGAGGTGGTGGTAATATGGGGGTAGGTTTTTCTGATCTTGGCAACTCCCTGGTGTAGATAGTTTGACACCCACACCATCCACTGACTGGTCCTCCACATCTACAGTATTGATCATACTGTGTCACATGTGAACCCGTGACATGTGATATGAAATTACTAAGTCCCTTGATGTGTCAGCTGTCTAGTTTTGTCTCAGATACTTCAACTTATTTAACCAAGTTGCATAAAAAGCAAACATTTTAAATAGTTTTGTGTGATGGAGGGAATGCTAAGGATGTGCTTGCTAGTAGTTAAAAATTTTGAATGTTGTGTTTCCTGCTGAAGTACCTTGTGAATGGACAATCTGCAGGAATTTTATTATGCAAGAAGAGAAGGTTTAATTCTGAAGTTTTTAAGCAATTGCAGTTTTGATACTTTTATGTAACTGTATAAGTTATATAGATCCATTTAATATAAATATGTTGTATCAGGTTAATTACACTAATGTAAAAAAAATAATTTAATGTTGTAGACTTAAAACCCCTTTTATTTTACATTAAATCAAGTCCACTACAGTTAAGAATTGAATTGGCATTGCCTAAACCAAATCCATTTTAAACCTATCTGAGAACATGTATACAGGCACACATGATGACCAGTCAGGAAATAAGTATTGATGAAAATAAGAACACAGAAACACCCTAGCATATCTCTAGCACAGATAAGCTAACGGGAGTCAACCACCCTCTTCTGTGAAGACGCTATATTCTGAAATGTATTAAACTCATGCAACTATTTTTTAGGAAATACATGAAGTTATAAGGACTCAGAAATTCTTCATCTGTAGCTTTGCTCTGTGAACAGACAGAATCACCATCATCTTTATTCTTCCATTACTTCCTGATTCTGAGTTGGGAAACAGCCCTGGTAACACACACTGTTTTTCTTACTGTTGTCTACTCTCAGCTTACATGGTATTTATCTAGGTGCTGGGTAGCTTGTCTCCCATCACTTTTATATCTGTAAGTGAAAGGACCCTCTAATTGCTAAAAAGCTTTTGGTAGTCTCTCCATCAACAGAACAAGGAGCCAAACTCACTGAGCCTGCCTGGAGGTTATATAGAATTCCTTGTCTTGTCATTAAAGAAATCAAAGAGATTTTTAACTACAGCTCATAGGCTCTAAAATCTGTGGCCACTGTTTTGGGAAACCAGGTGGAAATACTGCAGAAAGTCTTATTTTTCTGTTTATCTGAAAATTTAACATTTTGTTCTGGAAGAAAAACTTCTTATCAGATGTGGTGTAGTTTTTGTTGAAGCTTGAGCACAAAATCTTTCACCTAAATCTTCTCTGAGGGAGCATATGTCTTCAACACAAGACGAGCTATGTTCCTAACCAGGGCTGTCTAACTGAAATTACTGAAATCAGCTAAACCATGTCAGCCAGTGGTGCAGAGAGCATAACTCAGCTTATTCCATCATGTTAAACGTTATCACAGGCAAGCAAATAATCAATTTTAACCTGGGCTACTAGCACACATTTGTTTTTTCTTCACTCCTCTACTAACCTGATCCAAGGTAGGGGAAATATGTTTTTTTCTTTTACTTTCGGTGAGGGCAGTCAGCAGCAACACTGCCACAGCACCTGGGAGTTTCTGTGTCATTATGCAGCATCCTCGTCTGCCACATCACAGCTACATGGTGCACTACATTAAGAGGATCTGTAGTTCCCTTAAGATCTCCATAAGCCCACCAAAGGAAATGTAAAAACATTAGTTTCAATCCCGTGAGAAATATTTTATTGTAATCTATTCCCAGGTGGGGTTCTGACCTAATACTGAGGAATAGATCCTAACTAGCTTTGACTTTTTTCCAGACCATATTATTAATATATATTAATGTACTTAGCTTACTCCTCTCTGACAAAATGTTTTGTGGAAGATTTTTAAAGCAGTTATACAATAATCTTGATTATTTGAAAAGTATCTGTGCATAAAGCTTTTAAACACTCTTCATTTTAGGAAGTCAGTTACGAAAAGGGCAAATAATAAATAAGATTTTCTCAAGTTTGTAAACATTTTCAACTTCTACTGTCATTTCATGTGATGATTGAAACCATCATCTGCTTCTTTGCTTGTTTATGCATCAATACCTATGACAGTGACAGAGAGAGATGGGATTTCTTACACCCAGGTTGTCTGATGCAGCTCTACTGGGTAGCCCTTTGAGATGAGAAGTTTATCCTTTCAGCACTACAACATAACTAGCATATCCTCGTTTTGTGGCAAGTGTTGCTATTGCAGCTTTCCAAATAGCCTCCTAGCTTTTGAGAAACACTTTGCAGAAACCAAGTCTGAATTTTGAAAAGGCTGAATTTGACTTAACTTCCTGAGAAAAGCACATGCTAGAGAAAGAGGGAGAAAATTGTTTCCTGAAGTCTACTTTAGTTCCTTCACAGCATAGCAATTGACTCAAATCTTGCCTCCAACTGTGCAACCCTTCAGGAGAACAGCTCTCCAGAAAATATTAAGCAGACCCAAGTTGTCCAGTGCATCTTTCGTTAGAAGTATAGTCAACTTGTCACAATGTCACTTCAGGAGAAGCAATCTAAGCTCTCCTAACAGAAACTACTACTTTATTCTAGACTTCATCCATCTGCCAAGACAACACAAGTCTTTAGCTACCATGTGAACCTGCAAAACCAAGACAACTTTACTTGGAGCCAAATATTTTGGTCAAAACTTCCCTAGTTCATGTCTGGAGCAGCCAGAGTGCACCAAACCACACTGTTGTGGGATATCACGCTTTCTGTGAGAAGAATTAATGAGCAGAATCAGAGGGTCACAAAGGTCAGAAAGATCCTCTGCTGGATTAATAACTTAACAAACAGAAAAAGGTCACACTGCTCTGCAGTGCAGTGCAGCTAATGCTGCATCTGAATGCTTAGCTATGAACAGTCCCACCATTCTCTTAAGCTGCAGACTTGAACGCACTAATGAGAGAAATAATAACACATATAACAAAAGCTCAAAAACCCATCCCCTGGAGCACAACAGGGACACAAAGGCAGACTATGCCACAGTCACTGGATTCCTCAGAGCATGTCCCCTGTGGCCCTCCATAAAACAGGAAGCGCGTTGCTTTCTTCTGCACCATGCCTGACATGCAGGAGCAATGGGAGACTTTGAGGCAGGGGGCTAACAGCAATGTGCTGCCTCCAGCCTGGGGTAGCCAGTGAATCACATCAAGGCAAAAGTCCCTCATATAAATCAAAGACGTTCTTATGGCCTCGCTAGTCTCCATATTAATACACAAAATACTGAGGAATATTTTGTCTATTTTCTAAGGTTTTGGTGTGAATTCATTAATTAACACAGTAAATTTGCTAATGAATATTTTAATAGCATTAATATGCTGCATATGTAAATTGGGTCCACAGAGTGTCACCTGGAGAAGAACTACTTCAGTGTTTGATTGATTTCGTGATGCAAGTTTTGTTTTGCCACTCTTTCCCTTCCTGTAGATCAGGCAGGTGGCTTTCCAGTAATAATCACGTCCTTAGCTCAAGTCATCACGGAGGACAATTTCACACAGGCAGTGAAGGTTAAATATTTTTTAAATGCAAACAGAATTAATTTTTAAAAGCTTCAAAATAACTTTGGATTCAAAAAGACCTTTACAATCCATGGGCAGTTCTCTTTAAGAAAAGATGCTTTTAAGTTATTCAGACTTCTCATTTGTCAGTTCAGAGATTTCTCTGTCTCCTCTGCCACATAGTCTGTATAATTTAAGGTGACTCACTGTACAGGAAAGTTCACCTTCCATTAAAATGTTTTCTTTAGTAAGCACTCTCCTGGAAGTGCTGTAGTGTAAACATGAGTGGCTACGAATACGAACATTTATTAAATAGTGCTGATGAATTTTTCAATACCTAAGGGAAAGCAATTCACAGCTCAATCATTCAGGCCATTTTAAGTGCTGCACAGGACAATTCCACTACATCTTCCATTAATATTTAATTGCCCATTTTATTCTGTTTACCTTTTTGGTTAATATATAATTTAAAGCTCTTCTACTAAAAAGGAGGGGAAAAAAAAGAGAACAACTGTTAGCCTGCTTTTAACAAATCTCTGGTGAGTGCTTTTCCTTCATTTAAAATTCATTGCAAAGAATTTTTATTTAATATCAGTAACACAAACCCCAGGTATTAAAGCAAAACTTGGAAGCAACTGTTGCATAATGGTCCTAACATTGACTTAGATTTGACTGACACCAGTGTCTGACTGGCAGTCTTTGACAGAGCACCCCAGACGCCTGGGATAATGCCACATAGACTGACCACTGGAAGGAAGTACAAAAAACCCCAGTGTGACAAAAACCACTCCTGTTGCACAAAGGTTATTGCACAGGAAACAACATCCTTCGCTGTTTTGAGAGAAAAAGGGACTGCAAAATGTAACAAAAACACTTTGTTTGCATTTACAAAAATGGGGAATGTTTACAGGTGAGTATATTACACTGTGGTGTTTAGGAAAAACCTGCTAGATTAATAGGCCTGAAAATATTTGGGTACTGCAAACTGGATATGAAAGCAAAAATCATGTAAGAGTGTTACATTTGTTCTTCATTGCCAGCCACCGGGATATGACATCTTAGCACAATCAAGAATCTCATATAGAACGATTGATTTATTAATAGCCATAATAGAACTGCTTTTGAATTTGGTACAAAATTAACAGCAGTGGTACTTGGGCTTCAGTTATTATTTTGGGAATCACATGTAAACTCAGATGGGCTTAAATTTTGACATATGTATGGTTGTTCTGAACTATTCAGAGGCTGTAGGTTTGATCTGGCACTTTCCATAGTCTTTAATGTATATAAAACAGATCAGGAGTTTACAGCCTAAGATACTCTATCATTTTTACCACCTCCTGCCCTAAGATAAGATCCATGGTTTATGGAACTCCAGACACACTTAATAGCTGCCTCTTTTTGCCAAAGCTCCTTTGGCTGTACACGAGAAACGTTGCATGAGTACAGAACAGACAAATACCATTTGGTCTAAGAAATAAAGAAATTGTTATATTACTTACCAGATTCACAATCCTTTTGTGGTCTCTATTCATTTAGCAAGCAGGTTGTTTAAAATTATCCTATATATATATTATCCTTATATGTATAAGTTGGATAGATAGAAGTAGATACAGACACAGATACATACGTATATATACATATACAAACATATATGTATATACTTACATATACACGTACATATATATGTATATAACACTATTTCTTCAAAACAGAGAGGTACCCTTCAAAGAAACTTACTTTCACAGGAATAGTAAATCCTAGAAATTTTTGTGCATGCTCTGAGTTTCTCTTAACTTTGTCTTTCAAAATCTGGTTACCAGGGAAAGACCAGCAAGGGTATTGTGTGTTCTGTCATTGCAGAAAGTTTTTTGTGTTCTTTTCAGCTAAGATATGTCAGGTCATCTCACAAACAATGCTTACCAAATGTCTCTTCAGTATGGTACAGAATGTGAGAAAAGATAAAGACATTGGTCATGTCACATTTCCTACCAAGGTAATAAAATGAGGATGACAAGTATATTTTCACGTACGTAACTTCAACCTGTACCTAAGACAAATGAGGGGCAGAGGATACATGCAATAAAAGATCAGAGGCAGAATCCTGACCTATTCAAATGTTAAGAATTTTTTTAAAAATAAGCAAACAATTAATTAAAAGAATTAAATTCCTTAGTTTTTTTTGCTGGGTCCCTTCTTTTCATGTTCTTTTCCAGTCACTCAGGGTACATCTACATAGCATAATACTATGTCATAGAAGTAGATCTAGGTGAGGTACTAGAAAGCTGGTGCATTAAGCAAGCATTTTGTCTGGGTCAGATATGCCTTACTTTTCAGAATTAAGAATAGCATAAATGACTAACATATTAATATTCACAAGATCAGAGCTGAACCTATATAACACCCTGATGAAAGTGAGAATATGTGAGCATACTACACAAAGTTAGTATGACTGCAGCTACTCTATTTTTTTACAAAATGAAAGAAGAAACAAAAAGCATGATCAGAGCAAAACAGCAGATCTATAGTCTTTAAAGAGGAGACATATCCAGTACAATACATAAAACTGGGAAATATTTAGATTTTCTTCTAGTATGTGTTCATCAGCCTTGGGAACAGACTGGGCATACTCAAAGGTATTATCTGCAACCTTGCTTCTTAGAGTTAAAGTCTCAAGGTAATAGTGTAAGGCTGCATCTTCACAAGTGAACTAGCTGAGAATAATTAACATTTCTGTCTGTGATAATACCTGCTTAAGGAAAACACCATCAGGAAATCTCCATGTTTAATCACCAGATGAGGAGCAGGCAGTCAATACTATCATGGGGAAGGTCACTCTGTATTTCAATCCTCAGACTTTATTGTAGTCTAGAAAACTAATCCAAATACGTCTGAAGTTTAAAGGAAAAATATCTCCATTTAAAGCAAAACAAGACACACACCCACACACCCCCCCACAAATCCCCACACACCCTTTCTCTGACCTTTGTTTTCTATTTTTTAATATTTTTTAAATATTTTGAATCTTCAGAACTTCCATACAACAAATCTTCAAGCAGGTGCAAGGTCAGGAAACAGTAATTTCCTCATTAACAATCCTAGCCATGAGGATGTGTTTCCTCCTCTGCATGATCAATGTGCTGTGACATTCTTGCTAAGGACCTCTCCTCACTTCTGCCATTTCTCATGACCTCCAGGAAAACAATATGTGGTAACTACCTCAACTCCAGCTCTTTGGTCTGTTTTGAGCTTGTTGCACAGAATAAGTGCCAACCACTTGTGGTCTCATTTCCCCTGTAAGCTGACCTAAAACGCTAGTGTTTTGCAACATGAAGTGCATGCAGTTTGAGATATAAGCCTATCCTGTCTAAATTAATGAAGGTAATACTTCAGCCATAGACTCACCTGATAAAATAAAATGTGTTTTTATTAGTAGCTTTTTATACCCTGCAAATGTACAAGACCTTTTGATGTTTTAGGTTATGCTTTTTGAGCTAAATCTAGTTGCCTGCCCTACACAGTAAATACCTAGGTCTTATTATTTTTTTTACATTTAGCCAGATGGTAAAATGGATTCACCAGTTACAATCTACTTGCAGAAATCAGAGTAACCTGTATTATTTGAGAAAGGTTAGTAATCTTCATCCAATAATCAGAGATGGTGTTTGCATGCTAAAAGCAATTTTCAGCCCAGAGCCAATGAATTTACAGAAGCTACTCTACTTGGTCACCCAAGAAGCAGAGTCTTGTTTAGTTTACGGATGTTTTTTTCTAAGTTTGTCTGAACAACAGATAGGCACTGCATATTATCAGTCTTCCTGCTGTCTAGGACAATCTGCAACCTGAAGCAAGGAGAAATAGAGGAAAATGCATTCTTTTGGCTTGGTGTCTCTCCGTTTCTGGTTTATTAAATGATCAAAGTATCTTTGGTGTTGTTTTCTGATTTGTTTTTGATTTCCTTTATTACACTGGGCACAGAGATGTTTAGAAGCTGTTTCTAATCACTGTCTAAATGTCACTTTCCCTCACACTTCCTCTCTAGACTTAGCATGTCACTAGTTAAATATAGTCTATTCATATCCTTCTCCTATTAAATGCATTCAGATTCTACTCCTTTGCTCCTAGAAAGCTGACCCCAAATGGGATGTGGCATTGCTTTTTTAATATCTGTAAAGTCAGCTGCAAGTATTTTTTAATGTCTCTGATATTGTCAGTCTGTTGTCTCTAATTTCCTTGTCATTAGCAGACATGATTATCCATCCTCACAGTTCTACTGATAGACATTCTGTACCATAAAACTTTTTACTTTCGGGATTGATACTATGCTTCATTCAATACTCATTACATAAGCACAAGCTCTTAATTTTTATTACATGCTTCTAACATTTTAGAGTTTCTCTAGTGATTTCCATGGATTAGATGGAAAGTACCAGTATAGATTTCAGGTACAGCACTAAAGGTTTAATATACAAGAAGATCATTTGGGTCAGTTCTGCCATGTCATATAACCTCAGCTGTTGTGAAATACTTTTTGACAATTGGTGCTGTGTTCCAAAGCAAACCACATGCAATTTTTCCTATGATGGTTTTTCTCTCCCAAAAGGGTAAGTACATTAGCTGCATGCCATCTATCAGAAAATCAACTCACGTGTCTCACGTGTTCAGGTGGCCTTGTTCTGTGTTGCCTGAAGATAACAAGCAATGGGGCGAAGAGTGACAGAGCTGGGCTCCTTCGAGGAAAGGGATACCTTTTCATTTCCTTTTCGGGGTACACAATATATAGGAAATGCAGGCAACACTGTAAGTTAGAAAGTAATGACTCCACACCCCTTACCTCATGCTCAACTGTCATACAGGAGGAGTCTTACCGATGCTCACAGGAATTAATAAATTGGTCCTACAGCATGTAAAATCTGCTTCCACTTTGTCAGACCCAGACAGCAATCCTGATGCTGCCAGGGTGGGTGTTCAGAGAGCTCTGTCTGCTAATGTTGCACCTTCTGCTCTGTTTTGCCCTAAGGATAAGTAGGATTCTACGTTCATTCCACACACATAGTAGTAACGGTATGATTCAGAAGACAATCAAACATTTGAAATGAATCAGTCACAAGTGTCAACAGAAGCCTGGATCTGCAAACCTTTTGTAGCACACGCCTGTGACAAGACTGAATAAATATAAAAGAAAAATGTAACTTTAAAATGTCACTAGAAATGGGCCCTGTACTTCAACAGTTCACTCATCTTATGCAAATACATTACCTCCTTGAAACACAGTATGTCCGTGTTTATCCTTCTGCCTCTGTGACAGCATTACACTGGTAAGTTGAACATAATCAGCAATTAGCGGTGAAGTTTTCAAAGTCCCTTCATATGAGTAGAGAGCTCTGCAACAGTCAGTAATAAAGATTCACATTCTTTGTTCCTATATATGTGCCTGTGCACATATTTATAGATGTTCCTACAGGTAACCTTCATGATAAGCAATGGCTTTGAATGCATTTGTGGAAGAGGTTGATCAAGATCATCTTTCCAGTAGATCTTTCTGGAGAGGCTGGATGCATGCTGCAGACATACTTCATGAAGTACAGGCAGCCAATAGATGGGGAAATACTTACAAAGACGTACCATATGCAATTCTTACTGCCACTGAAGTGCATACTAAAAACCATTACTGAATCAGAGGAGTAGTCGGCGAGGAGCACAGCGGCAGCAAGGGCAAGTCCTGTGGCTCAGCGCTAGATCGGGGCAGGCAAGGTGGTTCCTCAAACCCGAGAAGCCTGAGGGTGAGCAGAGGGACCCATCAGGAGCCAGCAGCTCTTGCTAGCAAGGCTGACATGCCTCTGACGCAGCGTGGGGTGTTGCCAGAAGCAATGGCAGGAGATTTGAACGGCCCCTAGGGAGTACAGCGCATCAGAAGGGTGTGGCGGGTCAGAAGGGCGTGGCGCATCAGTTCGCACAGGCAGGGCGAGCAGGAGGGACGCCGCAGCCCACTTGTAGGTCTACAGTTCAGGCAAGTGCTTTGGTGGGCACTCACCTCAGAGCTAAAACCACTGTTCCTGTAGCAAAAGCCCCATAGACATCAGACGCATCCACCCAGAAGGATCTGGTAAGAAAGGAAACATCAGTACAGGCAGTGGGTTGCGGCAAATACCCAAACCCCTCTCCTGATGAAAAGATAAGTACCTGCACGAGGTGTGCACAGGTTGATGACCTGTTACGTCAGGTGGCTGACTGCAGGAAATGGTTAAGAGGCTGTGCAGTATTAGAGGAGCTGAGGCAGAGATAGACAGGAGGTTTCAGAATCATATTCCTGTGGCAGACACCACCGAGAATGAGGCACTGTGGACCCTGGTGACTCACAGAAGCAGGATTCCACGTCAGCCTGCACCCTCCACCATCACAATCAGAAACAGATATGAAGCCTTAACAACTAAGGACACCCATGAACAAGGTCTGCAAAGTCCCCTGCAAGGGGAAACTGCACCAGCAACATACAGTGGACATCGTAAAAAGAAACAAGTGCTCGTTGTGGGTGACTCCCTGTTGAAGGGTACTGAGGCACCCATCTGCCAACTTGACAGGGAGTCACGAGAGGTATGCTGTCTTCCAGGAGCCAAGGTTCAAGACGTGGCCAGAGGGTGCCAACTCATCAGAGGAATGGACTACTATCCACTGCTACTACTTCATGTAGGCATGAATGACACTGAAAGCCATAACCTGGGTAAAATCAATTAAGACTTTTGAGCCCTGGGGGAGCAAGTGAAAAACATTGGTGCCCAAGTTATCTTATCTTCGATTTTGCCAGTTTGAGGGAAGGGAGCAGCCAGAAACATAATGTATATCAACTCCTGGCTATGTGACTGGTGCCACCATGAGGGGTTTAACTTTCATGACAATGGGGTGTTCTTCAATGACAACATGCTAGGGAGGAATGGAATCCCCTTGTCCAAAAGGGGTAAGGAAGTCTTCAGGAGTAGGCTGGCTAACTTGGTGAGGCAGGCTTTAAACTGAAGGACTTAGGGAGTCTGATCCTTTATGGAAATGCTCACACCAGCATGTCCAATGGGGGAGTAATCAGGCCAAGCACTGTGGTGACAAATGTTCTGTAGTTGTCTCCCAAGATGTGAAAGAGAAGAGCAATCACCTCAAGTGTATGTATATGAATGCACGCAGTCTAGGAAACAAAGAGGAGGAACTGGAGCTCCGTGCCCATTCAGAAGGTTATGACATCATAGGAGTAACTGAAACATGGTGGGACAACTCATATGACTAGAGGATCACGATGGATGGTTATAGGCTCTTTCATAAAGACAGGCAGGGTAGGAGAGGTGGAGGAGTCGCACTCTACATTAAGGAAAACCTCAAATGTATCAGTCAATTATGGTGATTGTGACTGCTCTATTGAACACCTCTGGGTTAAAGTCAGAGGGGTCATCTCCAAGCAGGACCTTACCGTGGGCATCCGCTACCAACCTCCTAACCACGATGATGATGCCAACGAAGTGAAACTTGGGGCACTAAAGCAAGCTTTTGGCCAACAGAACCTAGTCCTTATGGGTGACTTCAACTACCCAGACATTTGCTGGAAGAACAGTATGGCAGCTTGCATGTCATCCACCAAGTTCCTGGAATTCGTAGAGGACTGTTTCCTCATACAAATGTTAGATGTCCCAACCAGGAATGAGGCACTGCTGGACTTGCTATTTACAAACTGAGAAAACCTGCTTTGTAGTATCTCAGTTTGCGATAGCCTTGGCTGCAGTGACCACAATAGTGTGGAGTTCAGGATCCTGCTGGGCATGCTGAAGGTCAGCCCTAAGTCAAGGGTTCTGGATTTTAGAAGAGCAAACTTCAGTTCACTCAGGGCTCAGTTGGGAGGGATTCAATGGGAATCTTCCATGGAAGACAAAGGAGCTAGTGAGTGCTGGGAGTTCTTAAAGAACTCTCTCTTGGAAGCACAAAACCAGTTTATCCCCTATAAAGGAAAGGTATGTAAACAGAACAAGAGGTCCCCTTGGCTCAACCATGACCTCCTGGGTCTACTCAAATGCAAAAGGAAGCATACCAGAGATGGAGAAGTGGAGAATTATCTGTGGAGATCTACCAGGGCATTGCCAGAGCATGCAGAGATACAGTTAGAAAAGCAAAAGCCCAGCTCGAATTCAAACTGGCTGTAGATGTCAAAAATAACAAGAAAGTTGTCTTCAGGTATGTCAACCACAAGCAGAAACGGAAGGAAAATATAGGCCCACTGTTAAACAGAATAGGAGAGTCAATCATCAACGATGCAGAAAAAGCAGAGGTCTTCAACACTTCCTTCACCTCTGTCTTTGCCAATGCTGTTGGGTCCCAGGCTTTGGGAATGAAATTCCTGGTTGATCCTAACATAGACCCACCATCAGTGAAGGAAGAGTTAGTACATGAATTACTACAGGAGCTTGACCCCTACAAACCAATGGGCCCTGACGCCATCCACCTGAGGATGAGAGAGCTGGCTGACATCATCGCAAGGACACTGTTCATAATCTTCCAAAAGTCCTGGAGAATGGGGGATGTCCCAGAGGACTGGAGGAAGGCAGATGTTACCCCTACTCACAAGAAGGGCTTGAGGGAGGATCCGGGTAACTATAGGCCCATCAGTCTTACTTCAATCCCTGGGAAAGTTATGGAGCGAATCCTGCTGGGGGTCATCACACGTCAATTGAAGCACATGATTGGGAAAAGCCAACATGGCTTCACTAAGAACAGATCATGCTTGACAGGCCTGGTGGCCTTCTATGACAAAGTGACTTGCCTGGTTGACATGGGGTGGGCAGTGGACATTGTCTACCTGAGCTTATCCAAGGCCTTTGATACAGCCCCCCACAGTCTCCTCCTGGAGAAATCGATGTGTTATGGCCTAGACAAGTGGTCTGTGCAGTGGTTGGGGAACTGGCTGACAGGCCGCACCCAAAGGGTGGCGGTAAATAGCTCTTTCTCAAACTGGCAACCTGTCACAAGTGGGGTCCCCCAGGAATCGGTATTGGGCCCAATGTTATTCAACATCTTTATAAGTGATCTGGTGTGCTGGTTTTGGCTGAGAAGGGGTTAATTCTCCTCATCATGGGGGGTCGGCTACCTTTCCAGCTTCCCACGCTCTGCCACATCCGTGGGAGGCTGGGAGGGGCAGGGCCATGGCCAGGGCAGCAGACCCCGACTGGCCAATGGCATGTTCATCCCATACCATGTGACACCATGACCAGTATATTATGGGTGGGAGGCGGGGGGGAAGTTTGCGGCTCGGAAGAGGCACGGCGTTTGGTCGGCGGGCGGTGAGCGGCTGCATCGCATGCGGTTTGTTTTGGTGGTTCGTTCCCCTCCCCTCTCCCTTCCCCCCTCCCACCCCCCGCCCCCTGGTTTCGCCCCTCTCGTTTTTCTCCTTTCCATTGCACTTTTATTGATTTTTATTTTAATTATTAAACTGTTCTTATCTCCACCCACGAGAGTTACCCTTCTGATTCTCTCATCTACCAGTGAGGTCCCCCATCTACCGGTGGGGGACTGAGTGAGTGACTGTGTGGGGCTGAGTTGCCAGCTAAACCATGACATCTGGATAATGGGATCGAGTGTAACCTGATGAAGTTTGAAGATGACATCAAGTTGAGTGGGGAAATAAAGACTCCAGAAGGGAGAGATGCTCTGCAGGAAGATCTGGATAGGCTGGAAGAGTGGGCCAACAAGAACCCTATGAAGTTCAACAAGGAGAAGTGTAAGGTCATGCACCTGGGAAAACCTAATCCAGGAGTGCAGCACAGACCGGGATCCACCTGGCTGGAGAGCAGCTCTGTGGAAAGGGACCTGGGGGTGCCGGTGGACAAGAAGCTCAACATGAGCGGGCAGTGTGCTGCTGCGGCCAAGAAGGCCAACAGGAGGCTGGGTTGCATCAAAAAGGGCATCGCCAGCAGAGATAAAGAAGTTGTGGTGATTCATGACACAGACTCCGTATTCATGCACAGGCAAAGCCAAAAAGCCATTTATTCACAAAAAAGCAGGCTTAATATAGTCTGCCTCCTGAGCTAGTATTTTTCCCTTCTCTCCACCTCTGAATGTGTTCTATCACACTAGCTCCACATATGGTATAAACATAGATAAGCACGCTCTCCTGCTTCGGTGCTCCAGCCATGCCCCTGACCTTCTGTCCCGCATATCAAGGCCTCAGTTCTGTGTTTTTGTGTGGGTTGTTTTTCTATCCCATGGCTTGCATCCAATAAGAGCGATGAGATCTCGGGAGGCAACATTCACTTACTCCCCAATTCCCCCTTCTATTTCAACTATCACTATGGTTTTCAGAGATTTATCCGTTAAATGTTGTAAGCATTATAATAAGCATGGGATACAGATAACAATCCACAAAAACATTCCAGTGCAAAAGATTACATAATTCACAAGGATTTTTACCCATCCGCCCAGGCATAGCTTACTAACAAGCTAATCAAGCCAACTCCAATCATTAGCTATTTGCAGTTTCTGCAGCTTTTATTTTTTTTCTGGCTGCCGATTACTTGTGTGAATAGATTCAGAATGAAAGAGTCTTAACTTATAGCTTTTGCCAGTGTTGCCCAAACATTATTAGATGATGGCAGCTTGGGTAACCCTGGCCAAGAACACACCCCCTTACATGAACAGATTATAAATACAATCAACAAACAGAATGTCTTCATTTTCCTTCAGCAGGGTTTGGTTCTTCTGATGCGGAATTTTCTGTTGAGGGTTGATACCAATACGGCTGAACACAACGGGCTCGGATCCAGTGAGGTCCTGACCCTGTGGAGACACAAGCATAACCTCTCCCCCATATTATTAGGGGGAAGGGACCCTCCATAATTCCAGATTCTAAATTTCGTACAAGGACCTTTCCTTCAATACTCTGCTGGTCTGTTTGCAGAGAGAGATAGTGTCAGCTAATGGGGGGACCTGTATCGGAAAAATTCAAAAAGTTAAGGACATACAGTGGTTTTGCTAAACACTCTTGTGGAGTTAAGTTTCCAGTTCCCCTGCTCTGTTGTAACAACATGAGTTTTAAGGTGTTACGTGCTCGTTCAATGATGGCTTCCCCTGTGGGGGAGTGAGGAATACCTGTGATGTGTTTCACCCCCCAGTCTTGAAAAAAGTTTAGTAGATGATGTGAGATATAGGCTGGGCCATTATTGGTCTTAATTATATGCAGGATACCTGAGGATGCAAAGGCACAGGTAAAGTGTTTGATCTAGCTGACCAGGAAAGTCTACTAAAGCCGTTTGAAAGTCTAGAGAAGTTTGCATCAAATACTGTAACATACGTGATGACACAGGTACAATGATTCTGGCAATATCTGGTCCTGCAAATACTCTGAGTTGTTGTCGTCCTTTCATAATTAGCAGGGCAAAGCTTTCAGGACGTGTCACGATGGTCTTATGTAACTGATTAGCAAGAAATATCCATTCAATTATCACTAAGGGGTAATTTCGTGTTACATCCCACTAATAAAGCAGTGCATACAGCTGGGTAGATGGATTCAAGAAGACTAGTTGAAAAGGTAGTTCAGGACAGACATGATCTGCTTGACGCAGAGCGACGGCGTCAGAAACCTTTGTAAGTGCCACCGTTGCTTCAGGGTTTAAAATGCGAGGTGATAAAAGCTATGGGCTGCCTTTCAATAGAGAAAATAAAGGGCTTAATTAATGATTCATAATACCTAACAGAGGTCACACCCAATTAATAGTACCTAAGAGTTTTTGTAAATCATTAAGTGTCTAACATTAGTTTGGATTTTTACAAGTTGTGGCCTGATTTTTTGTTCTGTTATTCTCCACCCTAAATTCTGCCATGGGCTCGCATGTTGAATCATCTCTGGTGCAATCTGCAGACCAGCCTGCTTTATTTGGTGGGATGCAAATGCTAAGGTCATTTGCATATATTCATCAGATTCTGTGGCTATAAGGATATCATCCATATAGTGATAGACAAGTGCTTCAGCAAATTAGCAAATTGTTCATGTACTGGGGATAGGGCTTTCGCTACAAACAATTGACATATTGTAGGGCTATTTTTCATGCCTTGTGGCAACACTACCCAATGATAACATTTGTGGGGCTCACTAATATTAATGGAAGGGACTGAAAATGCAAATTTAGGGGCATTGTTAGGATGCAAAGGAATTGTAAAGAAACAGTCTTTTAAATCAATAATAGCATGATGCCGATTGTGGGGGATCAAGTCAGGTGATGGCATGCCTTGTTGTAGCGCACCCATATCCACCATTACAGCATTAATTTTCCTTAGGTCATGTAAGAGATGCCATTTACCACTTTTCTTCTGAATTACAAACACAGCTGAATTCCATGGACTAGTGGTAGGTACTATGTGTCCTGCACGTAATTGTTCGTCAGCTAATTTGTGTAAATGGCGCAATTTGACAACAGGCAGGGGCCACTGTTCCACTCATACCGGAGTTTGTGTTGTCCATGTCAATTCTAAGGTGGCTTGCGCTGCAGTGGCCCTCAGGATAAATTTGACCCAATTTGCACTCCCCACTGACTCATACAGTCCCATCCCTATAATGTAATTGGTATTGCTAATACAAATAGGCACACCGACACTACATGTTTGTCAGGCCCTTCAATTAATATAATGTTTTTACTCTGCAAAGGTAAAACATTCCCACTGATTCCAGTTAAAGCTTCCCCAAATTGCACCAGAGGCCAGTCTTTGGGTCACAGTTCATTAGAGATGATGGTGACATCAGTACTAGTATCAATAATACCAGCTAATCGGATAGATTTCTTGTCTTTTGCCGTCAGGGTACAGTGCAGCATGTGGCACATAGCACTCACTGTTTGGGCCCACAACATATGTGGGGCTCCTGTTGATCCAAAGCCTTCACACCCTCATACTGCGTTAGTGGTTTGTGGGGAATGGGCATTAAAGTAGACTAACTGAGCTATTCGTGAGCCTTGCACAATAGCGCAGGGTGGGGTGGGAGTCCAGGCCATAATTTTGATTTCATCAGAGTAATCTGAATCAATAATGCCGGGTAAAACAAATCACCCTTGCAGAGCTGTAGATGAGCGCCCCAATAGGAAAGCACTTCGTTGTTGACCAAGGGTTCCAAAGATTCCAGAAAGGATTAAATGGACTGCAGATGTTTTTAAGGTTATTTATCTAGAGGCTGCCAAGTCAACTCTGGCGCTCCCCCAGGTACTGGCACATAGGTGGGTAGCACCTGTGGGGAGGCTGGTCCCAGACCTACTTTTGTCTTTGCACGGTGCCGGGGCGTGCTCCACAGTCAGTTTCCCAAGACTGGCTTCCCATCTTTATCATATTTAGACCGGCATTAATTCACATAATGCCGTCCCTTTCTACACCTCGGACACACATTAGGAGATGGCATTCGATTTATATTTGGACCGTTTTTCTTGAGGTGGTCAGACTGTCCACAGGCAAAACAATTCTGAGATCCTAAGTTGACTGCTGCAAAAGAAGCTGCCATGGCTTCATATTTGTATTCTGTTGTCCCAACTCTATTACATGCCTCAATCATTTTTATAAGGCTGGGATTTTGTAACATATTTAGCACGCGGTAGCAATTGGCATTAGCATTTTCTACTGCCAACTTCATCAAGAGGATTTCCCTGGCTTCCTCATGCTGGACCTGTTATCAAGACATTCACAGAGGTGATCAATAAAAGACATGTCTGGTTCTTTAGCCTCCTGTTTAAATTCTGTAAATGGTCTTTAGGGCTTCCCTACATCTTGGACTGTTAAAAAGGCTTTGTAGGCATCATCTTTAATATCGTTTAAAACAGGGAGGGGAATCTCCCGAACTCGGCGATGAGGAGGTTATTACTGCCCTGTCCCCATGAGATGATTTTGGGTCATAACTCTAGCAGGATCTCCTACTGGATGACCCATATAATCTATCTGACACTGTTCTAACGCTTGCCTCCACATGGCTTCCCATAACATGAACCGTGTGGGAGTCAGAAACAGCTGCGCCAGTGTTTTACAGTCATGGGGCACCAGGGTAAAAGATTTCATGATTGACCCCAACATATTCCTTGAATATGGGGATCCCAGTCCATATTCTATCACTCCTCGTCGCATTTCCTTAATAATGGAAAAGTTAAGTCCTTCCCATCTCAGTTGTTGATTGGGATCATAGATGACAGGGGCTACGATCTTTGCAGCCAGCTTATGATCCCCAGCGGCTAATGCTTCTTTATGGATCGCTTGCCATTGATCATTTGGGTCGGTGGAGTAAAAATCAGGTTCTTTCTCTGTGTCAATGGGTCCAGGATCAAACAGGTAATCAGGGTCATCATCACTGTTCGAGGACCCTAGGTATACTTGAGTCTTACATTGGGTGTCTTTCCTTTTTTCTGGGACCTCGGATTTAGCTGGCATTGGGGGGCAGTGGGTAGAGTGGCGGACTCACTCTCCAGCATCTCGGTAACTAGCTTCCTGCTTGCGCACAAGCTCTAATATTTGTCTCCAGGGAGCTAAGAGCTCCACCGCAGTTTTATCCAACCTTGTTGATCTATCCCACAATTTAGCTCCTGCTTTGTCCCAAGTTTCAGAGTTAAAAATGTTAACTGCATTGACCCCCTCACAGTTTATCGATGCCCACTTCAAAATTCTCTTTAATGACTGCGGGTCAATATCAACCTTGTGCTTTTGTAGGAATCCCTCCATTAGGCTCAATACTGACTTCTCTTCGGACGATATATTACCCCCCATTGTAACCCACAGCTCACCTCACTCAATGAGGGATTCCAGCCAGCTCCTGCTTCCTTTCAACAGCAATTCGGTCCTGTGGGGCTCTCCACCAGTTCACCTTCTCAGGTCGATTTGTCACTCCTCACATGGGGCACCATTTGTGGCAATTCATGACACAGACTCCGTATTCATGCACAGGCAAAGCCAAAAAGCCATTTATTCATGAAAGAGCAGGCTTAATATAATCTGCCTCCTGAGCTAGTATTTTTCCCTTCTCTCCACCTCTGAATGTGTTCTATCACACTAGCTCCACATATGGTATAAACATAAATAAGCGCGCTCTCCTGCTTCGGTGCTCCAGCCATGCCCCTGACCTTCTGTCCCACATATCAAGGCCTCAGTTCTGTGTTTTTGTGTGGGTTGTTTTTCTATCCCACGGCTTGCATCCAATAAGAGCGATGAGATCTCGGGAGGCAACATTCACTTACTCCACAAGAAGTCATTATCCCACTCCAATCAGCGCTTGTCAGGCCACACCTGGAGTACAGTTCTGGTCCCCACTACACAAAATGAATGTGGACAGGCTGGAAGGGGTCCAGAGAAGGGGCACCAAGATGATCAGAGGACTGGGAAGCCTGTCATATGAGGATAGGCTGGGAGAGCTGGATTTGTTCAGCCTTGAGAAAAGGAGGCTTAGAGGGGATCTCATCACCATGTACCACTACTTAAGGTGTAACTGCAGAGAAGATGGAGACTCCCTTTTTACATGGAGTCCCATGGAGAGGACAAGGGGGAATGGACACAAGTTGCTCTTGGGGAGATTCCGATTGGACACGAGACGGAAATTTTTCACAGTGAGGTCAGGCAACCACTGGAATAATCTTCCCAGCGAGGTGGTTGACTCGGCCACATGGGACACTTTCAAGAGTTGTCTGGACAGCGTGCTGGGCCATGTCGTCTAGACTGTGCTCTTCCCAGAAAGGTTGGACTAGATGATCCCTGAGGTCCCTTCCAACTTGTGATTCTGCAAGTCTGTAGTATGGCACTCAACACTATCCACACAAAACTATTTTCTTTCTTTTATATATAGTCCAGTTTCTTCACACATAGACTTTATATAAACTCTGAAGAAGTTAGAAGTATACAGAAAGATTAAGAAAAAGGGCAGTTTACCATATCACATTTGAACTAGATGCAGCCACAGTCATTCAAAAGCACTGAGATTTCAATAAAGAGTAATTCAGAATCTTGAATTCTTTTTTTTAAACAGTGCAAAACCACTCTTTGCCAACAAAACCAGAGTTGGTAATTGTCATGTAAAAACGAATTTCCAAGCCAGACTTAGAGGGAAATAAAAGGAAAAGAGTTAAAGAAAATTAAAGGAAAAAGTGTTTCCTTTGGAGAGTTACAGGACACAAAATTCAAAAATAATCTGTTCACTGAGTAAATGAAAATAAAGAGTAGTTGATGTTCTCGATAAAAGTGGTGCTTGGCCTGGCTTCACTTCAGGGTATGTTTGGTATTTAAAGCTGGACTTTTTCATTCTGAAAAGTGTTGTCTGTCAAGGAGGATTTTACTACATTTTTAAACATCACTGAACAGCTTAGGAAGTTTTCTTTGCCACAGTAAATGTTCAGCATTTATAGGCAAAAGGGGAGGGGGCTGAGTTTCAGTTTTATATTATGTTAATCTAAAATGTTGGATTGTCCAGACTGATACTCATCAGAACACTTTCCTCTTTACCATAGCCAGAGTTACTGCTGAGAGGATCAACAGGGGAATTTGTGTATTCTCCCTAAGAGCTGGACTGTTATGAGAAAAACCTATAAAACAGGTCCTATCTCTGCCATATCCAGCGTCCTGTCTTTGTACAAAAATTGCACATGCCTGTTACATACTTTTTATGCAAATGCTGTAATGACTCTGTATTAAAAATTAGGACTGCCTTCTGTGAGTTTAGATGTAGCCTTTCAAAAGGCTGGAATATAATGTATATGAAACTAGGATTATCCACCAGTTTGTGGTTTAATTTTTAAAGTAAATATCTTTACCTATGCTAAATATCCGTCATATTCTACTGTTTGTATGACCAGTGATGCAAATACATTACAATGATCACACACACATTTCCAAAAAGAGAGAAAAAGGTATTTAAAAATTCAGAGATTTTATCTTGCTCATTTTCTCATCTTACTTATATTTATGCAGTTATATTAGGCTGTTCATTCAACATATGAATATATACACCTATGCTACATACACCCACTGATGATGCTATTTAATTCCAGCAGACACAAAAACTGATTCTTTGCATAGACTTGGGAAAAAAAAAAAGCGACTCTCTACTGAACATTTTCTTGAACTGAATTAGAAATTCCCTGTTGCATCTTCTTTCACCAGCTAGGAATAAAGATGCATTTTTACAGATAATTCCAAACAGTCTGCTTTGGTTGAGACTTAAGTACGGAGCTGCAAAAATCAGTACACAGTGTTTATGATATTTGACATAAAATGTCTAGTAGCAACAGCAATTGAGTTAGTTTCTTTTACCCTAGATGTGGGACAAAATATAATTAACACCATGGATAATCTTCCTCTGCATGTGAGAGTAGGTTACGGCAGTAAAATACACCACATGTGTCTCATCCAAACTGAATTATGGAGAAAATGGGATACAATTAAAACAGATATTTATCATTTCCAAATGAGTTTATGAGAAAAAAATGGTCTTTCCTAGTTTTAATTATATGTGTTCTTTTTGGTATAAATCTGCATGTCTAGCAGGGTATGTGCTTTCCTACTCTACGGGTCATCTTTGATGGCTTATCTTTGATAGTGAGCAGAAGCCAAAGTACATTCTTCTGTACTTAAAACAACATGCATAGTAGGCATGTCACCAAAACTTACAGGACAGTGAAACAATGCTTTCTTTTAGCCATCTGTCTCTTCACATCACTTTAATTATTCTTACAATCCTGTTTCACGGCTTCATAAGAAATAATATTAGCTAACATTAATAACAGTATTTAATTAGATGATTTCAGATTCAGTTTGGAGTTAGTTTTCAATTACCTTAAAATAAACAAAGGTAAGCATGTGTCAGAGAGAAGGGTGGGAGCAAATGCAGAGAAGGTTATTTATTTTGCTTTGCTTGACTGACTACTAAGGGAGAGAAAGGTGTACATCCCCAGGTCTATTATATACAGCCTTTACTTTTTCTCCTGACTCCCTCCCTCCCCAGCCCCTCCCCAGACTGGAAAGTTACAGCCAATGCTAATTTATATAACATCTAAAGCCTTGCCTGACAAGGTAAATTCAAATTATGAAGCAATCCCTTCACGTAGAAAGACCTTGTTAGTTAGATTAGTGGTGGATTGGCTCTGTGTGACAGCTTGTTTGCAAAAGGTGAGCTATCTGCATTTCCAATGCAGGCAAGCCATATCATCATTTAAAGAAAAAATAAAGATGTCATTTCTCTTATTTGTCACAGAGTTCATGTAATATTCCTTCTCAGTTCTCTTCATTGTTGACTTCTTAGGGAAATAGCAGCAACTGTGTACCTTCGAGTGAGACACCTAATTTTGTTATGGATGAACATAATGTTGTGACAAAACAGTGGCACAGCTGTCATAACAGCTGTCACACATTAATCATGACAGTGACAAATAGCATAATTACTTTATCTGGAATGTCTAGCATGCACACTCAGTATGCACCACTGCCGCATAAGCATATCAAGCATGGTTTAATTAAAAGACATCAATACAGGTTAGTTAGACATGGTCTTGGAGACACTGATACAAAATGAAAATAAAATTATTTATTGGTTCCTTTTTAGGAATACTCAAAGACCAATTACTTAGTCGACAAGGTAATTTGAATCTCTTTTACTAATCAGTCTCTTTGATGCCAATTCTGCATGGTGAATTGAGCTACTGGCATGCATGAGTTTCTGATCAAAAACCTCAGCTATGTACCATGTTCAACAGTTATCCTTTCTTCCATGATGGCTTAAATGTTCACATCTGTCCCACATCCTTTGATTGCACAAAATGTAGCAAAATAACAAGCTTCATTGTGTGCTGCTGGGCAAAACTTTTCTTTCCCACAGACTCTCCAATGGAGATAGAATAGTGAAGCTTGTGCCACAACGTGTGCTTTGGGTTCTGCAATTGCACCTGCCAAGGCTTAGGTATTATGTAGCAAGAGCCCATTATAAAAATAACTACCATTGAAAAATACAATTCCAGCTCAGTCTCTAATTTCAAACAACCCAAAGCATTAAGAGGCAAGTTTTTGTTTCAGGACCCTATCCAGTTCAAAGTTTCTTTACTTTAGCATCACTTTCTGGGTCCACATGTGTATGCAGGCTTGCAGCTGTTTTGTTTAGGCTTTTCTGAAGATAAAATACACCCACAAAATACTGTTGCCAAGGCTCACTTCACACAGCAAATTCCACTGGTAATTACCAACTCGTAGGTTTTTTTACTTTTTGCTCCAGATTTGTTAAGCTCTGCAACTCATTGAATTCACTTATTGAATTTCTAGGGGCAGTTCATGAATTGTACTGAAGCCGACTCAATGAAATATTAATGAATCAATTTCCATAGACATGGATTCATTATCTCACTGGATAGCATCAGAAAACACAGTCCTGCAGGCAGTACCCTTCCACCTGCCTGCCAGAGGATTTCATTTTATTATTCAATTTTTAAAGCCTACACTCAGACTTCTTGATAAGTTTACACCGGTAGCTGTTCAATCTCTTGCTCTAAGAAAAAATTTAGGGGGAAACACTGTAATATTATTTAGCTGAACCTCAGTAATCCATCAAATGTGATTTCCTATTAACCAGCAAAGCAAGATTGTCAGTGATGTGTTATGGATCACAGGAAGAAAAGATTTTTCAAATGTAAGAAATTATTTCAAAATATGAAAGGTTTTTTTTTTTTTTCATTAAAAGCTATAAAGGGAAAAATGGCAAAATATTTAGTAATTGGTTTCTGGGGGTAGAAAATTTACATCCATGAATCCAGGATTTAATTACTATGTTTAAGGTTTTTATGCTTCTGCAGAGAAGCTATGTGGAGTTACAGTCTCCAGAAATGCACATAACATCTTGAAACCATTTTGGCCATATATATTTTTAAAACACACCATGGTTACCCTATGATGGCTTGCATGATTACTCATCTGTTCTTTAATAAGCACACATCTACACAATAAACTGCTTGCATCTGATTCTACTTTCACATGCTTCAGGTTTGTAACAGAAATCATTGCACTGACTTCCTCTAGGTTAACCGTGGAGGAACGGCAAATGACTCATCTCCTTTGTCATTCTGGTCATGCTTGTGGACTAATACATGAGGTTCTGCCAGGCTCATAAAGCCTCACCATCAGGATAAACTGGTTTCACAAAGTTTGGGTTCAGCGGAGGTAAATGTTGGAGTCCTACCTAAATTCCCTGCAGAGCCTTAATTTTTAGGGAATTCTTTGGCATAACCAATTGCAAGCTAGAAGATGAAATTCCAAAATCCTTCCTCGCTTGCCTAACATACGAGAGTTAATGAGGGATATCTTCATTCTTCCCCTATTTGTGTTCACCGGATACCTAACAGAAGTACTGTCTTTCCCTAACAATGGGAACCAGCAGGCTTTTGGTGTGAAAATTAGCGGCTGCCGATTGTATTTATCTCTTTGACTAAGAGGTTTACTATTTATCTTCCCTGTTACAGTGCCCATGTGGCAGCACTGATATTGAGCAGCTGGACAGATTGCACCCTGGAGCCACATCTGCAGCTATATAGATCAACACCACTTTCATTGTCTCAGTGCTGGAGAAGTTTATCTTCTGTCAGCTAGATTTACTACCTACTTCATGAATTGTTAAGGGTTTTCCCTTCCCCTCCCCCAATGTGATTTTCAAAGCATGTTAGTGTGATCTGGTACTGATTGTTAACAGCTGATTAGTTAAGCATTTGCTTAGTTTTTTTACTAATTAATAGGGATTTCCAGTTGGGTTTGCAAAGATGAATCCTGAATGGTGAAGAGAATAAACAGCAGTCACTCAGTAAATCTGGGAAACAGCAGTAAAGACTGCAAGCTATAAAACAATAAGAAATATCCAAACACATGAGCACATCATGGATCATAGCTGTTTCGGTCATGTCTTACTATTTGAGCTGACCAGCAATAACTGCTCACATTAGGCTTTCTTCCCTGAGAAAGTCAAATGCTAAATAATTTGCTTTCCATAAGGAGGAACTAAAAATGCATTCTGATGCTGATAGCAATTATATTGTAGTGAGAAACTTTATGTTTTTCTAATAATTTATTTTAATAAAACCAACAACTTCATATAAGCCCATGCACCTATACAGCATTATCAAGTTTCTATCCCAATAGCTGTCATACTAGCAAGGCAGAATCCAAGAAACCATTTGGACTAGATCTTGAGGCTAGTAATGGCGGCAAGATCCTAGATTTTCTTCTCCAGGTGTTGTAGTAACTTCAGTGGCAAGTTCCTCATCTTTCTTGTGACCCAATATAACAAGCAGGGCTCAACCAAAAAGGCAGCTTAAAGTACTACTGACAAAAAAAAAAAAAAATACATCTGTGAACCTGCTAACTCAGACCCAGCTATATTCAACAGGCAGGACATTGAACTGACTTAACACAGCTTGTAAGCACTCAGCTTGGCTGTGGAACGCAGTTTTCCCCATTTTTCTCGTTGGTGTCAGTGCACTGCAAATATATCAGAGCAGAAGGACTCTTCTTCCATTTTTCCACTTCACTCCTTACAAGATGGAAGAAGTTATTCTGCTTTCCTGTTTTCAGGAAGACTCTAAAATAAAATATCGGAAAACCTGGAGTCCTCAATTTATTTGAGGTCTGTTCAACACTGGAAGTAAAAAACAGTGTTTATATATATGCGAGCTGTGTCCCATTTTCACCTCTGTTTGCAGACCAAAGAAATTTGGTGTAATTCCTATACTCTTGTTGTAAATCTCCAAAATTATGTGCTGTCAAGCAGTATCTCACCAAATGAAGATTATTTTTGTACCTAGTGTCATGGTTTAGCCGGCAGCTCAGCCCCACACAGTCGCTCGCTCACTCCCCCACCGGTAGATGGGGGAGAGAATCAGAAGGGTAACGCTCGTGGGTTGGGATAAGAACAGTTTAATAATTAAAATTAAAAGAAACAACAACAGAAATGCAATGTAAAGGAGAACAACGAGAGGCGCAAAGCACTGGGGGGGGTGGGGTGAGGCGGGTGGGGGAACAAACCGCTGAAACAAACCGTACATGACGCAGCCAACCCAATGCCAAGCCACTCCCGAGCCACAACCTGCCCCCCCTTAATGTACTGGTCATGGAGTCACATGGTACGGAATGAACATGCCATTGGCCAGTCGGGGTCAGCTGCCCCCGCCGTGGCCCTGCCCCTCCCAGCCCCTCCCCCCCCCCCGCCATGTGGCAGAGTGCGGGAAGCTGGAAAGGTAGCCGACCCCCACAGTGAGGATAATTAACCCCTTCTCAGCCAAAACCAGCACACCTAATTAATAGCACACATCTTTGACTTCTCCAGCCTCCTTCCCCAGCTAATATCTTTGTGAACCTAAAACTGGAAGTCATGGGTCCCATGCCCCACCATTTAAGATACCTATAGAACGCTGCAGTTCATTGTTAGCATGGTCTCTGCATTTCTATGAGATTAGACCTTCACTGCCACATGGTGTGCTAGCCCAAAGGAGGACACCCAGCAAACTTGACTTCTGTACATAGTATAAAAGGCTGCTGTAATGGAGTCAGAAACCAGGAACATTTTTAAAAGGAATGGGAAGAATCAGAGTAGAATTTGATGTGTGGTGAATGTGTCCAAAACTGTTTATTGCTCAGTATAGGCTTATATGAACAGCATTGGGCAGAATTCCACTGGGAACAGTGGTTTCAAAACAGAGTTCAGAAGGAAGAGGGGCAGAAAAGAGATGTCAAACATTCTGCATGTTTAAATAACCAACTAGTTAACAATGTGGAAGGTCCTTTCTTTCCTTCTCTGTAATTTCTGAATAGTCAAATAACTCAGTTTTGTCAGTTCTTTGAAAAAAGATACTCTTATTCCAAATGACCATTTGCAGCAGGTTAAGAGTTGGGATTTTGTTCTTCATGTTTGTAACTACAGTTCTGTCTGAACCTTTTCATCAAAGTCCACAACTGAGTCGCTAAAGCAAAATTCAACAATCATTTCTGACAACAAAAGAAAAGTAGACCGTCCTCCTTTAAACATTTTTGTGTTCACTGATGGTATATTTTTATCATGGCTGGTTAGCACTTCATTCTGGCTATCTGGAATATATTGCACCTTACCAACATTGAAATTGAGCACTGTAAAATCCTAAATTAAAACAGCAATGTATTTTCATACTGTAGCACCCAGTTAAGTCTAGCCTTGTGCATAAAAATACAGCATGAAATATTCAACTGATTTTTTATTCATCTACGTAAATACAATACAGGGTATATTGCTAATGAAGTGGATATCAGGTTACCTAGACACCTTAGGAAAAGGTGTCTCCTATCAATCATTATGAATTACTGTTGTGTTCTGTGTAAAATTACTGATTTTTATTCATATAATATTCATTATTATGTCAAATATATAGCCAGAAAGATATCTACATAAGAAGAAAATCTTAAGCACGACATAATCCCAGTCCTTCCATGAAGGATGCTAGTTTTAATGCTATGGGAATACATGTATGCTTTTGTTACACTTCAAACTGCACAGAAGGACTGGGCAACAACAGGCTCTTGAGGCAGTCACCTTTTTAACAACCTCTAGTTAGCTTTGTCAACCCTTACAGTTGGCAGATTGTGGCCATATGGATCTGCAGACATGATTTCCTGTTCAGCCTTCATATCATCACGCACATTGTAGGGTGACATGACAGATCTATGCCATGTGCAGGCCTCCATATTCCTCACTAAGATTTCTACCACCTGGACTGGTCTGCAAGAGCTACAACAAAAAAATTCTACATCTTTTCAGGACAACAGTACATTAAGATGGTCTTTGGACCATAAATTTTGCTGTTCTGAGAAGCAGAGCAGCTACCATTAAGGAAATATTCTCCAGCATCTTGTCCTCATGTGTAGCTACATTTTCTTTGATCAAATTGTAGTGGTCGCTCTATGTGAACTTGGAATCTTCTCTAAATACATCAATGAAGGTAAACAGAGAGACTCATTTTTTTGCTATGTATGCACATCTAGTGTAGAAATATTAACAATGCCAATCTGCAGCAGGGTATAATTCTATTGAATTAGGAGTTACTTTTTGGAAATGTGGGTGGAAAGAAGGAAAATGAAAACAACCATATTGATGTGATTGTGCTTTGGTAGTAAAGTTCCTCTAAAAACAGTATTCACAGGGGTGCCCCCAAATAACCTCCATAGTTGGTGTAGCTCATTAATGCAGAGCAAGAAGACTAAGAAGTCTTAAAAAGATTGGGCCTTTTAATTTTACCCCACAGGAATATATATCATAATTTGAATATTTCAGGAAAAAGGAAGCTAAATTCTTAACAACAGTTTTGTGGTTCATGCTTTCATATCTTGTCTTTAGAGAACCATATCCAAGCCTGATCAACTCATTAGTTTTTAGAAAAAATCATCATAACTCTGTTAAAGATGCATTTATAGTTTTTAGATTAGTTCAGCAGACGCTCTGCTGAAAACACAAACTCAATTCTGGAGACGCTTACGTATGTTTAATGAATAATTGTCAGACAGTTAAATGGGGGTTAGCTCTAGTCAGGCTAGAGACTTCTGACATGGCTTTTTGGGTGGGTTTTACTGTTCTTTTGGGGAGTTGGGGTTGTTGTTTTTTTTTTTTGCTTAGACATAAGGCAACATAAATATACCTTAATGGTTCCAAACCTGGGCAAGCACGCATTCCTCATTTATCTGGATCCCTTACTCCCTTTCTTAGAGTTTTGTAGCTCTGTGGTTTCTGATTTGGTGTTCTCTGGGTGCTGCAACCATGCCCTTAGAGACATCATCAAAAGAAGCAACAAGCCCTCTGAGTACGAAGATGCATTCAAAGTCTACAAGCATGAGGCTTTTAAGGTGCTTTGAAAACTCAGTCTCTTATTTTTTGTCAGTTCAACTTGATGTACACATGCCTTTATTATAGAGGAGGAGGACAGATTTAGGAATAAGGTTTAAATTTTGCACAGTTCTGAGACAACCACCCCCATATGTATTTCCATTCCAAACAAAATGAATCACAACTCTAATTTCATTATTCACTAATTATCCAGGTGTCATGGCCACATCCTGAATGTTCTCTTTGTTGTATGATGAGTGCAATAAGCATACTTAATATTTGAGGATAATAATCAACCATTCTCTGACTTAATGCCCAGGTAGAAGGCCTAAATGGACACACTCCTGTGACATTATAACAGATGTGCTTTCTCACGTTGTTACTTAATTGTTATTGTAACCATATTTAAAAATGTTGTAGTAATAATCAGATGATTCATTAACAAGTGTCTTTAGCATAATAGCTATTTTACAGTTCAGTACTGAGTCCACTAGCAGAGGACATAAAACTCCAGCAAAATAGAATAAGAACTTTTTAATAGAATGGTTTGCTGATCTCCTAATTATCTCCCAACAGCAAAAAGAAACATTAAGTAAAATTTACCTTGTTTTAGAAAAGAAAGATGTTGTTTGACTTTGTAGAATAAGATTGTGCCAGGGAGTTAAGCTGTGAGTGAATACCCTGGGAAGCAGTTTTGCTGAGCTTACTCTCTGTCAGGTCTATCCCCTACCAAAGCCAGTTTTTTTCTGGAAAATCATTTGGCCTCCAGACATGTTACCTAGCCATAAAAGATGTCAGAAGAGATCACATCCCATCTGCACACATAATGTGTAGGTCCACACGCACCTGTAGTATTACATTGTTTAACAATTTATGCTGTATTTTTTGATTTTTATTCTCTTTAAAATTACAAGCATCTGTAGTACTCTTAAAATAATGACTCCAGTAAAAAAGTTCCCTTAAGCTACTCTAATTAAAACTGCGTCAATGTTTACCTGATGCTCACACTGTGCTGAGAAGAGAATATCTGTTATAGAAGTGATAATTCATTAGACAGAAGCAGAAGATTTAAATTGGAGAAACTGGGTTAAAATTTCCAAGCACCACACACCCCTAAATCAAATTCTTAAACTGTGGATGCAGTGTCAAAGCTAGTTCAATACCTATGCCCGCAGCAGAGAAAGAAGGACAGTGTGAACGAGGTACAAATGGAGAATACCTCTGGAAGACCTGCTAAATTGGGAGCATGTGGTTTGGCATTCTTGATATGCAACAGCAGAAAGTCAGCCAAGGTCCAAATCCAACTGAGAAGCAAACATGCATTCTGTGTAGTGTTACGAGGGAATTTTGGAAAGCCAAACACATAGAGAGGGAGGTTTGTTTATAGCTAAAATAACCATAACAGATGTCTATGAAAGAGCTGCTTGCATGAGCCATCACTGCTAGAATACAGCCTGCCCTGCTTGGAAAAAAACATCTAAGTGGCATTCCCCGTGTAATTTAACACCTTCTCTGAAGATGGAACATAGTAAGATCTAATCCTGAGAAAGATGTAGCCTCTATCAACTATAGCTCCACTGTCCCAAGGACAAATCCCACTCCTCAGTGTTCAGGTCCAAGAAGACGGTTCTCACTCAGTCCATGTCTGAGTGGCTTGGGAGGTTAACCATTGCCCCACATTAAAACATGTCTAGTACAGCGCACTTTATGAATCTTCATGCTAACTTACACAACTTACTTTCCTGCATTTCTCTCCACAACCCTGAGGCCATTAAACAACAGCTGGTAAAAATACCAAGCTATTTCTAGAAATCGATACTCACTCATTATGAATCTGATAGTTTATTTTGAAAAGTAAAGGGCTTTAACTTGCATGAAAAGTAAATGCAACCATGAAGACAAACGGTGGGTGGCTGGACCAACTTCTTTAAACTTGAGCCCCTGGGGTTTCAAATGTGTCTAGGACAGAAAGTAACCTGAACAACAATAAGAGCAACACGCAGTTATACAGAGAAATATCTCAGACTAACATTAGTCTTGCAAAGAAACACTAAAGGATTAAATGGGTCCATTTTATTGGCTGTCTGCTATGGTCCATGTGTTAATAGAAGCGTGCAACTCCTACCCTAAGTACCTAAAAGGGTGTAGGAATCCACACAGCCCTCTTTTGTATGCACAGCACAAGATAATTGAACAGCAGAAATGACCAGGACGTCTATTACCTATATTTTTAAATGTATGAATGAAAAGTTTGTGCTGGGCAGCACTTAATATCCATTAGTGATTATGCATAATTTTTCAGGAGTAACATCTAGTACATTAAAGGAAGAAATTGAAAAAGATATGATGAAACCATGAATTCAGGAAAGCCATGCCAACCTGTTCCAAAGCCTTTGAACAAAAGAACCTCTTATGAAAAAAATAATAATTGAAAAGAAAAAAAGAACTGGGAAAAGAAATTGAAAAGGAAGGGAAATTACTACATGTTACTATAACTGGGACAGATTGTATCACAGGATTATTAGAATTTGGAGGAAAACATTATTATTTTCTAAATTGAATTGGATTATTTATTATGGTTCTAAAAAGTATTGAACACAAGGAAGATTCCAAGCAAATATTAGATTAGACCAGGAAATAATATATATGAGAGAAGTGGCTCTGAGATAAATCTCTATATAAACATTACAAATATTAAATTCTCCTTCATGTAGCTCTGATCTGATAAGAATAGCTTTACATTTTCTAAATACCTAGTCCTGTAGTCCTAGTCACTACCTATGTAGAAAAACTGTTGGTCACATTCTGACTGCAGGAAATCTCAAGTTCAGCAGAGAGACTACAGGGAAGGGATGTTTTTCAGTCCTAACCAGGCCCCATCTGACACTTCATTCAGGCTTCACTGGCTTTCCATGTGAACAGATTTTCTATATTCTTTAGGTCTGAAAATGGGATACAACAGCACCTCCTTTCTAACATTATTCATTTTCGCAGTGTAGACATCACCTTTCCAAAGCTGGGAAATTGAAGTTACTGAAATGCTGAGCGTCATTGTCTGCTGCAGAGGCCAAACAGACTTTCTTTAGATCTTTTCTTCCTTTAATGCTTTCTAACAAGAACTTGGAAGAAATTTATGATAACCATTAGAACTGCACACTTATGCAGATGATTAAACATATGTCTGCATTTGGAAGATCATAAATAAAGTCATGTGTGAATGTGATTTCAAAGACAGCAATCAAATATGCATCTTACTGTCCAGCTTCTAGCTCTTGTTACTAGTCTTTGCCTTAAAAGCAGTCCAAGCTGACCCTTCTTATTCTTGCTGTACCCTTTTGCCATAAATATGAGGAATGAGGGAATTTGAAAGCTGAATAAGTCTTTTGAACTGTTCATAATAATTAGTAGGAGGATGCTTTACATGTTCAGGATTTTGCATGACATTTCATCTCTTTACCCAAGTAAATTATAAGCATTTGGAGTCTATAAATATTACCATACTCATCTGATGAGAACTTTTTTCCTCATGTACTGTATATGTGATTTTGTTATCATTTTTATACCAAAAAAACCCTATTTGCTATTCAACACAGACCTTTAAATCGACAGTCAGGTTAAAATTATCATAACCAGAGGCAGCATCTTCACAGGAATTACACCATGTGCCAGTTAAAAATAAGGAGTCCATGCTACATGTGCTCATTTTGGGACACAAGGCGAAGAGTATGGACTGATGCCACAAGTAAAATAGCAAAGCCAGAATAGTACACAATGAAACCACAAAGAGCTGTGTTCAGTATTCTTCCTTGTTCAGAAATCCTGCCCCAGTCCCTCCTTGTCATGCTGATAAGAGAGAACTGGTCATTCGGAAGAAAGAGAGGGAATTTTGTTTCAGTCACAGCCAAATTATTTGTACAAATCTTAATATTATAGTAAGACAAGAGCTTCAGGATTTGGGGATTGTAGGGTTGTGTGGGTTTTTGTTTTGTTTAGTAGAAATCCCACACTGGAATTATTCCCAGTTTTTTTGACAGAAAAAAACCAATGGTGGACACATTTTCTCTTTTGGTTTTGATTTTTTTTCTAAAGTGCATTCTCCTCAGATTAAAAACCCTCCTAGCAAGGCAGTTAAAAAACCAGACCTCTTTAGCTTATAATATTTGTATTAAACTTCAAATCAGTGAAAAGCTGAAGCCAACTCCTTCCTCCGCAGGAAGGGCCACTGAACTGCAAGGACAGAGCAGACTAGCTTTCTCAGCAACCATCTTCAGGGGTTGTTCTCAAGGAGGAAGCTACAGTTAATCCACAATCCCTGAGATTTAAGGATGAAGGAGCACACATGGCAGCACTGAACAAGCCCTTCAGACATTGTTGGTAATTACTGACAACGTGTGGTGCAAGGCCCCTGCAGGTGCCAGCCCACTCTGCTTTGCAACCTACCTCCATCCTCATCAGCACTGTCAGAATCTGAGCACCTTATTAACATCTGTGAATTAATTTCATCTCTGAGCTAAAAAAAAACCACTTTCCCCATTGTACAGAGAAGACTGCTGCTACTCAAGGCATAAGCAAGGACTAATTTCATAAATAAAACACTGTTTTATTCTCCGCAGACTCAATTTCAGAAGCAAAATGTGCCTACTAGACATGCTGAGCGCTCACTGGGACCTGTGTCCTCACAGACCTCCCTCAGGGGACATTTCTTTGTATGCCTCAGGAATTGTCCATGTGCTACAGTTTGACTGTACACTTTGCTCCTATCCTGATAACAATTTTGACTGTCATTGCTTCTCAGAGAGGATATAAGTTGATTAACTAACATGCATAAACCATGTGGGATCCTCAGAAGAATGTAGGGAATAGTATCCTGGCAGTAGATCAAATTTTGTAGCTTTCTCCACCTGAGGATCCATCATTAGATAAATATCTCTGTGAGTAGTTGTTTGGCAAGTACCTAAAGATATACTGATGATCCAATGCTTTTACTATGCAAGGTTCTTGTGTACAGATACAGGCCTGACTAATTCATATATGACCTGCATTGCCAGTATTTTATCTGAGGAGTGCTATGGCAATTCACATGTGAATGAAGGTTAGAAAAAACCTCCTGCACAACAGATTAAAGGGTGGAGAGTTATGTCAGAATAAATATTTATATATTGCATTTTTATTACTATTTACAAAGATGTGATGCTTATTTGCATTTTCTTTTTACAGTGAGAGGTGCTTACTTGGTTTGTTTGAGATACCCACCAGGCCACCAGTTTAATGAACTTTTAATTGCTTCATACTTCATCCTCTCAGCTCCACCTTTTCCTTGTATGCATCACATTGTCCTTTATTGCCACGTATGGAGCATACATGGCAAGTGAAATTTCCAATAACCTAAATGACTTAAGTCACTCAGAAATACCAGAAGATCCTAAGTACTTCTAAAAAAGTATCCTAAAGAGACTTTAGATCCTAAGTACTTGTGCTGGTTTTGGCTGAGAAGGGGTTAATTCTCTTCACTGTGGTGCCTGTGGTGTTTGGGGACCTTTCTAGCTTCCTGTGTCGGTGGGAGGCTGGGAGGGGCGGGGCCAAGGTGGGGGCAGCTGACCCCGACCGGCCAATGGCATGTTCATCCCATACCATGTGACACCATGACCAGTATATTAAGGGGGCGGTTGCATTTCAGGGAGGCGTGGTGTCGGGTCAGCGGGCAGTGAGCAGCTGCGTCGCATGCGGTTTGTTTCGGTGGTTCATTCCCCTTCCCCCCCGCCCAGGTTTCATGCCTTGTGTTGTTTTCATTTCCATTGCATTTTTGTGGTTGTTTTTTCATTTTAAATATTAAACTGTTCTTATCTCAACCCCCGAGTGTTACCCTTCTGATTCTCTCCCCCATCCCACCGGTGGGGGAGTGAGTGAGCAACTGTGTGGGGCTGAGCTGCCAGCTAAACCATGACAGTACTTCTGAAAATTTTGTCAAGGAATCTCTGTGGCACAAATACAAATCTTTCTTCATCTTATATACTTTTGCTGCTGTAATTGCAAATTGTAGATATTTTTGAAAATATAGCTATTTTTCAGGCATATACAAAATACAATCTTCTTATCAATCTACAGAAGTTCAGCACCAACAAGGATCTTGCTCATTGACAAACAGTCTTTTATCACATTATCACATTTTCACTGCGATAAACACTAGACAAGAGTGTCCTCACTGATCACAAGCCTGAACTTTCAAAGCCAACCTTTTAATTTATTGAGAAGAAACAAGGAAAACCTTTTCCTACTTCAACCAATTACTTCTATATGCAGTTGTATCAGTCAACCATGTGAAAACTGCCACCTAGGAGTGCTATTTGCAGTAGTAATTCCAGGTGCTTCTGACAGGCAGGAATTGATGTAAAAAGTTTTGCAGAAGATGGGGAGAAACGGTGGAGAAAATGCTGACTGGACTGTTTTTTAATTCTGGATAAAGTACATCTTGTTCCATACTGCATGTAGGGCTGGACCACAGCATAGAAAACTCTCAAACGGGCTGAAAGTGACAAAACTGAGAAGCTTTGCTGTTCGTTAAAGGAGTGCAGCATATTTTTACCTGGATTTCATGGGAAGTGACTCTTCCTCTAGAATCTCTTACCTCTGCAGAGAGACTTCTGGACTGTTTCACTACTTAGTTATGCTTCAGGCTTGTTCTTATGTGGTCAGACAGCAGGAGAGTGCTTTCCATGCCTTTTCCAAAATATGCAAAAAGACTAGAGAAAATGCAGTTTGCAGACTGTTAAACCTGAAAAATAGCTGCTCAGTTTGAAACCATTACCAGAAATGCATTTCTCATACAAAGAATCTATTTCATCCAAAGCCCTACAGCGGAAGACTGTTACTGTGGGGATGCAGTTTATAGTGGTTAAGAAAAATCAAGAGAAAACTAAAGGCAGAGAAATAACCTAGGAGAAAGAATGATAGATCTGCCAGGAGGGAGGACTCCAGAACATGAAACATGCTGGCTAGTTAAGTCCTTCCCTCTTAACTCACACTTGCTCAGAGAGACAAGGCTGCTTCTGCTTCAGTCTAAAGTTGACAATTTCTGGAAATGCAAACCCACAGACTTCTCTACAGGACCAGAAAAAGGGATGTGGTCAGTATTATCTAAGCTTTATGGGAAACTGCACCTTTCCAGTTTACTGTACATTTCTGCAAAACTCTTGTGCCAGCCTTCAGAGGTTACTAAATATCAATTTACTTAGATCAATGGCCTCAGTAAGATTCAATATGAATAATGGTAATAATGCCAACATAAATGTATACTGATTTACTCAAGATGAGAATACAGCATGTCAAAAAAGCCAGCATGGTACAGGATAAGCTGTAAGTCAGGCTGCTGCTAAATATGAGAATGGGAAAAAGATCAGTTCAATAAAGCAGAAGGAAAATCAAAGTGTGGTAACCTTCTATACTTTGTTACTAGGAAAACTTTATATTAATCTTGCAACAATTTCAGGCCAAATGTTTTCAGATGAGTACTTGTGTATGTAAGGTCTTACTGAAGATTCTTCATATGTGAAAAATCCTCTGGATTAGGAAGGCTGTCTTTTATGAATAGCCCTCAAACTACTTTTGAGACTAGCCCCTTTGTGAAACCTCCTTCTTATTCTATGACTTATTGATAGTTGGAAAAATGTGGGTTTATTTTTCTTCTAGCTATATTTATAATTTGATTTATGTATTTATTTGTATATGTTTCTATATTTAATTTTTAAAGTCTATTTATATATACATTTTATATATGCTTATATTTATCTTCTACCTTTGGAGCATACTTATTTTATACATTTATTCTGTATTCTGAACAGCTGAAACAACATTACCACCTGGAAAATGTCACTAAAAAGTAACGGAATCACTAATATTTTATTCCTGTTTCACTCTCAAAATATCTTGTGTCTGGATTAAAGAATTATACAGATTCTTCACCTAGTATGAGAGACGGTCTTCTCTTACAAAAGCAAAATTCTGTGCCTAAAAATGATAAAAGAGACTAATAAAACCTTTACCAGAAGCAAGATAATGGTAGGTATATCACAGCCCTATGCAGAAATAATATTTGTACATACCATAACAGATATAAATAAATATATGCGGATGAACACTATTTTTCTGTATTAGTTTCATGCAATGGACAGCTGTGTTCTTAAGCAGTTGAGGGTATAAACAGGCCTTAACTAGAGCTTGGGGTTGACCTGTGTACATCCAAGGTTTTGAATCCAAGGTCAGAAAACAACAGAAGTAATGACAACATGTCTGACCTTGCCATTAGACCAGCTAAGCCTTCTCATCAATAAGCTTCCTTTTCCTAGAACTGTGTGACATTTTATTTCTAGACTTAATCAACATCCCCACTCTCTTCCACCACATAAGAAATACCTAACATAATGCAATATTTTCATGTCCTGCTTCTGCAGTAGTTTTTTTTGTTTCTCAAAAAATTGAAACATTTAACATCCAGTATGAAACTATATCCACACTTACTGTCCCATAACAATGTCACTGCAGATTAAAACGGTACAGATGATGAGTACATTTTTTGCAAACCCTAAACATAAAATACTGTAGCCTCATATAAATTACCATATTGTTCATGTCAGATAATATTTGGAATTCCAGTTCCATGCTGCACAGAAATGTGAAAGTTTATATCACAACTTGTACGCATGACATTAATGTAAGAGGAATGGTGTGTTTGACATTAATGTAAGGAAGGAGAGCATCACATTATTTGAGAAAGACTGGAGAAGAAGACTTCTGAGGCATGGCAGTGTCAAGTTAAAGAGGCTGGGAATCAGCATTGTTGCTCATTTCAGGCTCTCTGCTCTGAAGCAGTCTTCAGATTTGATGCAGCAAGGCAGTTTCAACTTGTTTCAAGCACTTGTACAATGATTAAAGCTATAAATATATTCACAGCTACAGATTATACAAAAACCAAGGTTCTGCTCTCCTCAGGTGACCCAGAGATCTTTGGCATTGCTTATGGGCCATGAATGCATATCTTAATCCTGAAGTAGGAGGGAATAATATGCTGCTTCTGCAACATAATCCGTAATAAGAATATCAGAGTGCTTTACAAATATAAACTAATTGATCCTCCCATTGTTCAGCAAGCAGTCACTATTAATGTAATCATAAGTAAACTGAGACACAGCAAAATGAAACCAAAATTTTGCAATGGGCTAAGGGAAAGGAGAGAAATTTCCATTGGTCTCTTTAAAAGATGAGTCAAAGAGCTTGCAGAAACCCTCCTAGCCATGTGATGTAGAACATTCTCATCTTACAAGGGGTAACACTGTACGACACATGATCCATCAAGCTAGCCTTGCCTGATGGCAGAAGAAATATAGAAATTGAAACAGATTATTTACAACCCTTGCCATTTTGAATAATTTTGTGGGCATTTTGAAAGACTTTCCTAAACATGATAATCTCTTGACTGCATAATAATGAATCCCCCCACCCCCCGAAAAAAAACAACCTTTCTCACTTCTACAAGTAAAATGTACTTGTTTCTTTGTGGTTTTAGCTAAATTGAATATATCTCCCTACAACACAATAAGTAAATTAAATTATTAAGCAAAGCATGTGCCTAATTTTTTTATTGCAACAGGTGGCAATAATGTAGAATTATGTTGCACAAATTACAGGATTTGGCTTTTGACTAATTGTTTTTTTGTAAATCAGAAGTGGTTTGTTTTATCCATTTACTAGTATATTTTTCAGAACTTTGGCCACTTAGTGCTTTTATTCTGGTAGTTTCCACTAGAAAAACTCATACAGTCCATGTTCAGAAAGCTTGGAAAGTTCACTATCACTCCTTTGCTGGTCTCCAGATAAAAAACAAGACATAATGCTGCTGTGAAACATGCTAGGCTCTGCCAGTCCATCTGTTATCAGCGCGGGAACTAACATATCGAATCTCTCCATCACCGAAATGAGATAACATAGCATTTTGAGTGAGACCACAATGTCACAATTTCATTCAGTGTATGATTTCCTTGGTATGTTCATAGGAGACCAGAGTGCAAATTCAGCAACAGTTCTCATTCAGATTACTTTCTAATCATTAAAACTTTAAGAGATATTAAACGATTTCTTAACTGTACCATCTCTTTTAGCTTTTTACTATATGAAAAAAAAAGATTAATCCTATGATCCAGTATTAGAGAGTAACTGGACTAAATAGCCAAAATAAAGGACATTAACATTTTATTCCATATCTCTCTCTCTCACAGTACCCAAATTTCACAATAGAATTAAAATTGTTGAATTTGGGGGAGAAGGTGGAGTCAAGAGTTGGGTAACAATAGAGCACAGAGCACAGTTGCTTTTAACTTAAACCATTTAGAAGGAAGAAAAGAGCTGGCTTTTATCTTAACACAGATCAGTCAGCTTGAAGGAGCAACTCTGTGATCTCACAACAAAAAGAAACCAGCATTTTTAAGCACTTAATTTTTCGCGAACCAGAGCTATTTCCCCTCATATCCCAGTGTTTATGTAGCAGCGTATGACTGCTTCTTTCTCGCTCTGGAGCACTGCTAGAATTCATCCTTGCCTTGATCCTGCCTGTGTTGACACTTTATTCACTCCTTAATAGTTTTAACTATTTCCTTCTTCCTACTGGATCTCTATTCTCTCAAATAAACCATAAGCAAAAAAAAAAAAAGATTCCCTTTGGAAAAACAAACAAACACACAGATAGATAAATAAGAGGGTTGTTGGTTTGTGGGGTTTTTTTTTCTTTTTTTCTCAACCTTTCCTCAACAGAGCTGCAGAGTGTCTGTGTAACTATCACAAATAGCCACAGCTTCCCCATATTCATCCTTCTTTTCTTACTGTCTTTTCAAGTCCCCAGCCTGGGCTGCTGCAGAATTAACTTTCCAATTCAATTTTTCTACATGAAAATGAAGAATGCTAAGGGGCTTCTCCATTGCCTATCAATTTAAGTGCAAACACCTACATTGTTCTGCTTTTAAAGGCTTCCATGACTGATGATGAACAGATGGCAAGATTTGGTTAAGTCTTAGGGAACCAGAATGTTGATTAATAATAGAGCAAATATGGCACAGATCTAACCTCCACTTTCTCTTGGCTTGTTTCCTCCACTGATTTATTTTATTTTAAATCTACCTTCTGAATATCTTTTTAGCTTGCCCCTTTCCAATTCTGAGCAATCAGTTCTGTGGATCCTTTCCCTGTCTTGGACTTTTCTTGCGGCAATAAATTACAATAGCAACAGGAAGAAAGAATAAAACAGAAAAAACCCACCTCCACACCCTCACCCCCCAAAAAACCCCTCTGCTAATGTCTTTCAAACAAACATGGACATGCACACATACACTTGCTTGCAAACACCTTAAAATGTAGGACTTTGCTGGTCTTCCTATATTGTGCAAATCTTATATTACTGACACAAACCAACAGCTACCTGAAAGAACTCTTGGTCCCATATGTGCTGCTTTCACATGCTGGATCTCCTAATTTACTTCCTTGCTCATCTCATGCTGTCCCCCGCTTATTTAATCTACCTGTCACTTTGATATTGTCAAGTTCTGCACGAGACTGAGCACAAATATGTGTTCCATGAAAATAATTTTTTTTTAAAAAAAAGTAGTTTAAAAATGCTAATATTCAAGAGCAACAAATAAGAACAGACTTCATACTTTGGTTCCTTGCATACTACTTTAATATTTCCGGCCTTTCAGAAACCACAGTATAGTAACTCTAGTTGCTAATTTTTTCTGGTCATGGTGTTTTTGGAAGAGAAAGGGAGGGGAATAAGAGGGAGGATCGGAGGCATGTGCCAACTTCCTTTGAGAACTTTAATTTAAAACACCTAAGAGAACAGCACCAATCTAAGTTATCTTTCAGACTTCATGGCCCTGTCCTCCTTTCTTCATGCGTAAAGAATTCTCACAGTTATATACCAGGAAGCATAAAGTGAATTTATAGATAAATAAATGTTAGAATGAAAAATATTTGAGAATTTTTTCTCACATACATTACTAAAATGTAAATACATATTAATTACAAAAACATTTTAATAGTGTGTATATATATGGCCAAGTATGGTTATAAATATGAGTGAGATCAAATCTGAAATGCATGCTTCCAGCTGCTTCCCAGTAGTGGTGGTAGGTTAGTTACTCAACCCTGCAATTTACTGTACAAATCCACATCAAAATGTTTGGAGCCTGAAATAATTACCTGAACATGACTCACAGAAATTAGAACAAGTATTGTCTCTCTAACATTTAGTACAGCTGCCAGAAAATAAAGTAGTAAATTAAAGAAACATCAGAAGGAAAGGAATTAAAAGGAAAGCTGTGGGAAGAAGGGGTAAGGTTCTTAATGGTGTTATGTACTTTCTTCTTCATAATTGCTCTCTCTCCTACTCTCAGTCCTCTCCAAAATACTGGTATGAAGCAAGTTTTATAAACAGACCTGAAAAAATAATACTGTTCAACATATCTACTGTTCAAGAAGGCACTCCACGTTAGTTTGAATTATCTAGCTCTTTAGAAAAATACCCATATTTTCAGTAGAGATTACAGGTTTTAAAAATTAAAAAAAAAAATTAAAAATTGACATTTTATAACCTCTTTTTCCCCATTATTCAGGCTTCACAACTCCCCTCAGTATAAATTAGAGAACCAAATGCATATTGAATGTACCATACATGTTTTAATCTTTCTAGATTTAGACATAAAAGATTTAAAAGGTGGGTCTCCAGACATTAAAACCAGAGCTACATCAACAACCAATTGAGGTCAGTTTTGTTACTGACTTTGATTCATATTATGATGCCAACTCAGAAGCCTGGTATACAGACTAGTTTCACTGGTGCTTCCTCTCACGGAATGAAATTTTGCTTAAGTTGAATATTTCCAACTTGCATTCAAGCTGTATTCCAACATGTATTCATATCTAATTCATAATACAGACTGAACATGGAAACTGTTCTAAGAACCCATCAGCTTTGCTTCCTTTTCCTATTTTTGTGACTTTTGTCTGTGAAAAATGAAAAACATTGACAATTCAACCTGAAACTGTTGGTGGCATTAAGACATTTTGAAAACTTTTGGTATGCTGGATCAGATTACTGGAAAAATTATCTCTGAAAAGGTCTGGATAATTTAAACAAATTTTTACTACCATTTCAGCTTAGTATAAAACAATGTCAGAAACCTATTAATCAAGATATTTCTATCAGAGCAACTAAGGAGAGTTGTGAGGTGTCTGTGCATAAGTGTCCTCCTCACCAGGTGACCACGAACTTCACAGATTAATTTCTAAACTTGGGTAGACTTCCCAGAGACCTTTACACTCATTTCCACAGACTCAACCTAAATTCTTGATTTTCCAGCACTATTTGCCAAAATGAACTCCTAAAATACTGCAGAGAATTCTGTGAACATATAATTCTCTCCTCTTTGATGTTACTTGCACTATTACACCTTTTTCTTCCCTCAGAATAAAATTATCATAATTATATCAAAAGCATATATATTACAGACACTGCCTTTATCATAATTAAAAGTAATTCTACTTCACAAATTATTGTTTTTTTAATATTGCCATTAGGTCATGTTTGGCTTGGGGTCAGAGGGGCTCCCAAGAAAAACAGGCCAATATAAGGAAAATGTATTTATTAGGGCCAACAGATCTGCAGAGTTTTGATCAGATCCTCGTTCCAGATTATTTTAATTTTTCTTGCTTTCTTCATTTGCTTACATACACAAACACATTTTGATTCCCACACTTTAGCTTTTTCCTCTTACTTATCTTGTTTCAGTGCTGGCATTTCCTTTTTCTTTTCATTCCAGGTGGTTTCTTGTCCTCTGTATTTGTACTCAGGTACTGGAACATGACTAACCACAGCTCCACGGAATAACCCTCTGTTTTCTCACATCACATCCAAACTGGTTGATCAAAATGGTGGGACCATTACTGACCACTAGCTGCCTGGGGGTAATTTTTCTTTCTTTTGCTTTGGCCTTTAAACCAGGATTTGGTGGTTCTGTAGTCAGCTTGTGCTGGTGGAACTGTCTGACGGAGACACATAATGAGAAACCTGAAGGTGACGGGAAAACCTAGTAACCTCCACTGTATTTACACTACAATAGTGGTTGGTAAAGAGAAGTATTTGGGATATCACAGGGTAGCCATTTAAGGTAAGAACTACTGCAACATGAAATAGCATGTTGATTCACCAGGTCAACAAACATGTCAAACATTAAACAGAATTACTGGAGGAAGACAGCTCGTGGTTTTTCTTAAAGAAGAAATATTTTCATAGGGAGTAGCAGAAATTACGGACTTACTTTTTAAAAAAAAAAAAAAAGTGTGAGCACCTGACTGTCTCTGCTTGGTAAAGATACAATTTCAGAACTTATGTTGCAGAAAGAGGTCTATGCACTAATCCAAACCATCATCATTAATTAAGCCTGGGAGGACAAATTTTAGAAAAACAGCTCCATCAGGTCAAGATTTATAGCCTCTTTTTCACTTTATCTTTCCAATAGTATTCTTAAATGAATATTTTTTTTTCTTTGTGGCTCTTTAGATGATAAACTCTGTTTACTGGACAGCATCTCATAAATTATTTCAGATAATTTCAGTATAAACCTAGGCTGAATGCCAGTTTTGTTCTGCTATGGAAGGCCGCCTACTTTTATTCAAGCTCTATTTCCTATTCTTACAGACTATCCCATCATTCTCCTATAAGCAAATGCCTCAAAGGAATCCCACAAACAAGGCTGCAACTAAATCCAATGCAAATTCTGTGCCACATACTGAACATTATGCATGTGAAGATGAGTTTTGAGTTAAACTTTGTCCCAGTTTCCACCACAGAGAAGTGCTGGAACACAAGAAGTCAAATAAGTGTAAAAATATTCAGCATGACTATTAAGTGACTTTATGATTTTTTCCCATTAGTGTTGGCTTGTTTTTCTGAAGCAGAGGTACAATTAAAAGCCATTTTGTTATAGAGGTGCAAAAAAAAATCTTCTCAGCTGTAAGCAATTACTCCTACCACTGAAATACACCTGCCTAATAAGATACAATCTAGTAACATGGAAGAAGAGGACATAAGTCCAGCTCCCTTTCTCCTCCCTTTCCCAGAAGTAGTTGTTCATTAGCACTATGTGCAAAACATTTGATTGACCTGAGGTTCCACCTTTCAACAAAATTTCTAAACATGCTGTGTTCATTTCTGGAAAAAAATCAGAGTAATTTAATTGCCCTTGATGTTCTTCTCTTGGCAGTCTGAATTCAATTCCATCTTTCTAATTTGAGACTTATGCAAAGACATAGGATCCTGAAGAGATCAGCTTTGGCACGAGGAGTACTGAGAGACTTATTACATTACTAATGTTTACACAGAACAACTGAGTGGATAAACCTATAACTCAATGATTCCTAGAAAGTGTAAAGAATATATTTTCACTCCTCTTCACATTGTCTTAAAAGTTCACAGATGATTCTAAGAGTGTCTTTTACTTTGTGTATGTACCATAGAATGTACAATATGGAGAACCCTCTTCCAAATTCTAGCCATGCTCTACATTACAAATGCTGGGCTATGCTGTTAGCAGAAACTCCTGAAGGGATTCCAGCACACTTTCCCAGAAATGTTTCTGACAGTCTGAGTATCAACCTTGTCACTTTTTGACGTGGCAGGGAATGTACTTTTCCAAGACGCCAGATATTTTGGCCAATGCAGAGCTGTGAAGCAAAGGGCTTGGATTTTATTTCATCAGTCCCTCTGCAGAAGCTTTTTACAGGCTGATATTGTCAGCTGTGCTAGCCAAGAGTGCTCTCGGCATACTCAGGGGGACTGTTGCCAGGCCCCCGAGAGGAAAACAAGGTAGGATTTCTCTTCTATTCTCATGCAACTCCACAAAATTAGAAATTTCTGTCTCAGAGCTCAGGCTTGATACTACTCCAGTTGAATCCAAGAAAATTATGTGGTTTAGCTGAACTGTCCATCCAGCTTTAACAAAGTCATTTAAACTACCGTTAGTACAGTTAAAAATATGCATTAAACCTTAAATAAGTTCAAAACAAAGACAGAGTGCAAAAGAACAACACTATTTTTTTTGTGTGTTTTGACTGCGACAGAGCAATTTTGAGGTTCATGCCAGCAAGTACTGCACATGTAGGGTTGTCCTACATGTGCATCCCAGGATCAAATTCTGGAAGCATTTCAATTTTGCATAAAGCAGTGTTTATGAGAAACCTTATGGAATCCTTGGGTAATTTTGCTATTGCTCAAGAGGTAACTCTGCAATAGAATTTCAGCATTGTAACAGTGAGCATTATATTAGCTCATAGTGTTTCCTGTCATCTAAAAGGCTCCTGAAATAGATTTTCGGGTTCTCCCTGAAGGACACAGCAATTTATCAATGTCTGCCAATAACATTCACAACAGCCACTAGCCTAGCATGGAGCCACCTAAGTTAACCAGCTGTATGACAATGCCGGAGTCCTTCCTTCTTACAGCAGAACTAGGTACCAATGCCATTACCCCTCAGCTGGAGGGAAGTCTTCCCTTCCACCCACAGGTGGTGAATCTTCTCTGTGATTCCCAACTTTGCAAAAAAAATAAGGGGGAAGTAGCCGTAGTGGTTCTGCGTCCTCTAAAACACTTTACTGAATGACTAAAAAACCAACCCAGCACCAAATCCCTCACCTACTCACTTGAGGATATGAACCAACATTTCACACATACCAGATAAACATGCATCTTTTGCATAGTAAGACATGATCTGTAACAACCCCTTGAATCAGGCCTTGAAGGCCTGTACTGGAGAATCCCCTTGAAATGCTGACAAGCATGAAGATCACCAGCAATGAAACCAAATGAGGTTTTAGACAGCTTTGACAATTTTCAGGTCCTTTAGTGGCCAAATAGCTGAAGATAAGACAGCTGAGGATCTCCTTCATTCCTGAATCTGGACGCAATGCTCAAGTTACCCTCCTCCAGTTTAGAGATGAAATTATTATCTGTATGAATTACAAAATATTAATACTCAAGTCATAGCTCAGGTGTGTAATAATCTTGTAAAAAATTGGGGCAGACAGAAGTCTCAATGTTTAAAAAATTATTATATGAAGTTAAACCACCATTTTAATAGATATGGTGTAGTTTTTATATAATCATATTCATTTACTTCAGCCAGGATATGGCTTAGACAGTCTTATGCTAGTGGTTTGAATTTCTCCATCTCACCCTTCAGACTTGTTTTTAGATGTATAAATATAAGGGTATAGAAGCAATATTTTGACAAAGAGTTGACTTGGATGTTTTCCAGAATTGTAATCTTCCATGTCATCATTTATGAAAAGCATATTTAGAGAACAGAAAACTTGTGTGAAATGTCACAGAAAGCGGCCTTGGCTCCTTTATTCCTATGTACTTTTTCATTCAGTTGTATGATCATTTGTTTTAAATATTGCTGATTATATTCAATTTCTTTTTTAAAAAATTTAATCTTATGTTTTATTGAAGCAATAACTCCAGTCTGAAGTTAAACAGGGAGCCTAGATGAGCTCTGATAAAAATAATAAGATTGAACATCCCTCTCTGCCAAAAAAAAGGAGTTTCTAATCTTTTGCACTTAATGAATTTAGTCTCACAGAGCTGCAGTACAAGACCATCCACATTTTGTAAAATAATTCTGATTCAGATGTCTATGCCCAGTTAGAGATTGGATGCTCTTTATTTCACACCTGTTATTGTGCAAATTGGGTTAACATAGCTTTCCCTTCTGAATCTACTGACTTAAAAAAAATTAATAGGAACAACACTTCTTGACCACTTTTGCTCTATCAGCTGTGGAGCACAGAACAAGCAGTGGCTGGGCAGTAGTATTTTCTACCCATCACAGTGCAAGAAGCTCTGATAAATTGCAACAATAAGGGCTTCAAGCATTACAATCAATACTTAATGGAATAATGTAAATCCAGCTTGTATATGACTTGGGGATTGTGTTCTCTTGCAAAGAGCAAAAGATTGATGCACAGCAGCAGAAGTGCATCTTTTTTTCCCCTGCACTCAGAGCTATAAGAGAACACAATAATGTGCTAAAGTTGCTTTGCTTGTATTGTGGAGTTATTGCTATTTTTTTTCAGCCTGGTTTAAAAGGAGCCAGAGAGACATTGTGTCTCCCAGGGCTCTGTAAAAACCAAGTTAATGGTATTCTCAGTCTTTAGACACATTTACACATCCTCCATCTGCTTGGGAAGAAAAAAAAAAACAGATTTCAATAACAAAAATTGTACAGATCTGCCTTCAGGCAACAGAAAATGCATGTGATAAGGGAATAGCCATGAAGTGCAAAGGAGTATTTAGGTCTTAGCGCTTATTGACTGGAGACTGTAAAGGAGATGTGAAGGATGTGTGAAAAATCCTGAATAAAAGAGCTAGAATAACATATAATGTGGATAAGAAAATGCGCTTGAAAGGAATGCAACTGTCACTAAAGAACATGGTTAGAGGAGGAGGTGGGATGGGAGAAATGAATGACAAGAATGAAGATAAGCAATATTCCGCATCCAGAGTTTGGTTCAGGAAACATACTGTACTCTGCAATTCAGTCAGTTGGGTACATTACATCAATTCAAACAACACTCAAAATGCAAAAATTCTACTTTCCTCTCTCCTTCTCTTTGTCTCTATTGAGTTATGTTATTACTTCAGATGAGGTCAGGCCCACAATCAGTTTGAAAAGATAAAAAGAAGGAACATTCAAATTCAAGGGGCAGTGGAAATGTCAGAAATAGCAAATAGAAATCATATTTTTAATATCCACTCCACTCTTTCAAGGAACATTACTAATTAGAAAACACATTTGACAAATATTGCATCTGCAGAGCACATAGTATTTGTTTTCAAAGTTAAAAAATACAGCAGGAAGGAGAAACATATTAACAAAAGTTCAGTCATAACCTGTATTTTTTGGATGCACATAGATTTACGGGAAATATTATATTCAGCCATGTATGTTCCAATGTGAGGCCCAAAGCCTCTTGGAATATTTGGGCAAAGCTGTTTGTCTTTTCTCTTCTCCCTTTGCTATTCAGATAATGAGAAATATAATTTTTCTGTTTATACGCATAGAAGATAAGGATAGAGGGATCTTGTGTAAGGTGTAGTTTCCTGCTTCTAAGGAAACATATCAGAATAATACCTTTCTTCAACTTCTAAAGTACATCATGAAAACAAAATTTTTTTCTGTCCTCACTATTGCCACTGGTAATCCGATAGCATTAAAGTTAGCAGCCGCCTAATTCCTAGCATAAAATTTATTCATTCCACTAATTTGATTTTATGCCAATGTTCACCTTTAGCTGACCTCTCTGTTGGTGGGAGTTCCTTCCTAGGTGTTTTCCCTCAAAATGTTTTTATGGATAGCAAGCATGTCCCTTTTAGGCTAAACAAGTCAGAGTATTCCTATTTCCTCTCTAAGAGGCACTGTCTTTATTCTAGAAGTCTTTCTACATACCCATTTCAGTACAAATCATTTTTCTGGAATAGAAGCATCTAAAACTGTCTCTCCCATATTCCAGACAATATGGTCAGAAATTCTGCACTGGGATATTAAAAGAGAAAAAAAAAAGTCAGAACACCCCGGAAACTTCTGTTCATTGCTGATTCATAGATCCAAGCCTTAACTGTGTGTCAAAGAATAAATTAAATTTTGTAACTTAAATCCAAAAAGCCTTAAAGTCTGAGTTTGATTTGAGCTGACTGTTACTCTTCAGGAATGAGATCTAGGAGTAAAATCAATACTCCATGAAAATTTTAGTTCAGTCCTCAATAGCAGGAGAAAAATAAATAAAGTGTTAGGAATTATTAAAAAAGTGGTAAAGAGATAAGAAAACAAAACAAAAAGCCAGGGAGCGTAATTAAGCCACTGTATAAATCCATGGTATGTCTGCCTTTTGAATACCATGGGGTACTAAACTTTCCATCTCAAAAAGTGAATAGAACTGTAAAAGGTTCAAAGGCAGCAACAAAGCTAATCAAAGCTTGCGACGCTGAAGAGCAATTAAGTAGGCTTATCCCCATCAGCCTGAAAAAGATGCAAATGAGAGTGGCGGTGATAAAGTTTTGTAAAGTCATGGGTGGCAGAAAGACAGTGAAAATGAAACCACTGGTAGAGAGGTAAAATTTCCTTCTGTCTGGAAGGCTGAAGCAAGATATCATCCTGCAGAGGTTGTACCAAACATATACAACTCCATGTTATGCTAGCATTTCTCCCAGTATGTGTGGCTATGTGTAAAGTGAAATAGGATACACCAAAACAATCCAGAGTCTGTAGAGACAAATTTATGCAAAAGCATTCTTTTGCTACCAATACCATAAGCAACCAAGGCATTAGCTGCAAGGTAAGCCCTTCTTCCTGATCATACAGAAACACCGCTTACGGGACCTTCACAGAGGTGAAGTTAATTGTACCCACAGACATCTGTCTAATATGCTTCAAATGTCAGAAAACAACAGTGTAGTTAACATAGGAATAGAAAATAAATTTTAAAATATCCTGTCAATATATGATGAGGAATATCTGAGAGACTTCCATGGTCAGACTAAGATCTCTTGTCAAATTTCTCCTTTCTTCCCAGGAAAGGTTGAAAAAGAGATCATTTTCAAGTGTTAACCCTGTCATATTATTCAGCAATGGAGTTGACACATGGCCTCCTCCAGTTGCTGACCTAATTTAACAAAGAGTCATCTCATGGGGCAGCCTTTTAGTGACTCTGAGGACAGAGGATAAGAAGTAGATGAGGGCTGAAATTCTGCCATATGCTATAACACATGTGCAATAACATTCAATGCTTGCACTGCAATGAATTTATATCAACATCAGGATGTCTGATATAAACATACCATGGTAAATCCAGGACTAACTTTTACCCAAAGAACCACCACATTTAAATAAAATAAAAACAGGTGAGTTGTCCAATACTATTATTCTTCATAAAACCTAACAACACACCTAACTATTGTATTTTAAATTTGAACTCTGACTGTTTTCTGTTACAAATGACATTAACAATGTTATAATATCTGATGTTATAAACTACACCAGGTAAGATGTCCTGTATCTCTTTGTATGACTTTTGAACAGGATAAAGGGCATAAATGATTATTGTTTACCACTTGCATCCAAAGACTCCTTCTAGCCTGGAGATACATTGCTTTTTTATGTTATAAGTAGTAGGTAAATTCTGTTCCTATGCAAAAGAATTTACAATTTTTGACTATTCAAAGACTTTACATGTGCTTAAATAAAGGTCAGGAGGTTCAACTGACTTCACTAAAACTGCAGATGTTGTCAATGTTAAGTTTATAAAAAGATCTTTGTGGAACTAGGGCCTAAGATCTCAGTCCTTCACAGGTCTTCTGGGTTTACTACTTTAGATCATTAATCACTTTACAAAATCATGCTGCAAATGTGTACAGCATGAAGTGAGAATATATTTCAACCTATCTGGAAATGAAAAGAAATCATATCTTATATATGTTTCATGGAAATACTCTAAAAGGAAGTTTCTGAAACTGCTCCTTGTAGCCGCATTTCTGTCAGGATTTCTGAGAACTTAGAAGTCAACTTTCTTGCTTTGTAACAAATCAAAATAAAATCAGACAAAAAGCCCAGTACACCCAATTTTTTTAAAAAAAAAACATTCTCAGTTTCATGTGTTCCATGATCAGGGTAAAAGAAAGGTAAACACAGCAGCCAAGAATTCAATAGTAAGCAGTTCCAGAAGGCTGGGTTTTATTTATATAACCATGACTATTAGTACCATATGAAGTCACACTGAAACCATAGTAAGCTAGTCATTTAGAAGAGATTATGTCTCTTTAAGTAGGTGTTGCTCTGTGAGGATTTAAAATACAGTAACTTTCAAGACTAGGGAACTGTGTTGAAGCATGTGTACAATCACCACTTTGGCAGGAAGGTGTGGGATGGAGAGTGATAAGAGGAACAAGAAACCTATTGCTTTTTTTATCCCTATGACTGATTATTTTTCCTGCCATGTCCCTTCATTTCATTCCTCAGATAGAGAACCCGTGCAGTTATAGCAATATCAATGTGATTTCACCAATGCTACCTTAGGTAGCAACCTGCAGAAATAAGAGTAAAAGCTGTCCTTCAACACCTAACCAACAACAATGCACACTTATTTACCCAGCTATAACATATGCCTTCTTACCATTGAATTTGTACCACTGTGTGTCATCTCTTATAACAGAAAACGTATATTTCTCTATATTTCTATGTATTTGAGAAATGTTGACAATTCTATTTCTTTGTCACTGCAAATATGCAACAAAGATCACTTTGTGTATAATGTACAAAGAGATGCATACACATTTCAAAGTCTGCTGCACATATAGCAAACTGAAAAGTAGTGGCACATGCTGAAAAACAGAGAAAAGAGCAGGGGCTCCAATACCTTAATTACCAAGACTAGCACATCTTTATGCTCACTCTTTGCCCCATTCTCTCTAGTTGTAGGCTGTATTTTCTTTATTAATATTTTGAATCAGAATCACAGAATACTAGAATAAGTCAAGTTGGAAAGGACCCATACGGATCATTGAGTCTCACTCCCTGCTCCATGCAGGGCTACCTAAAACTAATCCATATGACTAAGCATCATCCAGATTCTCCTTGAACTCTGAAAGGCTTGGTGTCGTGACCTTTTCCCTGGGGAGACTGTTCCAGTGGCAGACCACCCTTTCAGTGAAGAACCTTTCCTAATGTCCAATTCTGAACTTCCCCTGATAGTCCTTCATTCAATTTCCTCATAACCTATCACACAGAGGAGAAATCAGCACCTGCCCATCCACTGCCCCCCCTTGACGAAGTTGTAGACTGTGATGAGGTCACCCCTCAGCCTTCTCTCCAAGATGTACAAACAAAGTGACCTCAGACATTCCTCAGGCGACTTGCCCTTGAGGCCTTTAACCATCGTGGTTTCCTTCCTCTGGACACACTCAGGTACCTTGATGTCCTTCTTCAAATTACTTTATCTTAAACCAAGTCCTGTCAGGCATTTCTAGAAGCGGTTATTTACCCATAAGGTCAAGGAAACAAAACACCATTTACAGTACATAACCAAACAGTACCTAATACTACTAGTATACTTACAAAGCCTCTAGTTTGGTGAGGATTAGTTAATTCTTTTGCTATGTTCTGAAAATGCTAAGTACTCCTTTTAAGGGTTCAAGGTAGGATATGCAATACTTCATCAGGGTTTGTCCTTCACATGGATGTAGCATAGTGTAAACTACCTGTAACTTGTAGTATATGGCAGAATTCCAGAAACTCTTCATACACCTTATTGTTCATTCTCAGTGTAAACAAATGGCTCTTTCACAGTGGGATACTGAGGTAAACTGGGCCACAGACTGAGTGATTTTGGTTTTTGCTAGAACAAATTAACTAGAGACAACTGAAAAACCAATATGGACTACAACTTCTTTTTCACCCCTAAAAGAAAAGAAGACAACAATTCAAAATACAGTCATGTTGTATAGGACATATGCATTTAGGCTTTTTTCAGTAGTTTTTAGAGACTTTCTCCATTCCACTCCCACCAAACCAATAATCTTAAGTGAGCAGTAGAGAGAAAGTTCTTTCTTATTCTAGCTTTTTTTCTCAAATCCTTTCAGGAACTAGGCTATCTGGCACATTCCAGAACACTCAGGTTCAAAATTACCTTAGATTTACGAAACGAACCTCTGTGCCCAGCATTTGAAATGCAATCAAACTTTTCTGTTCAGTTTCCTCCCAGGAGAATCAGAAATGTTTCATTCTTGGTAGCTTGTCCTCCTATGTACTACTACACCATCAAATCACAGAAATATATATAAAAAAAAATCTATTACTATTTCATAAAGAGAAATACTGGAGACTGGAAAAAAACTATAAGAGCAAATGAAATTTAAATCTTGATTTGTGGTAGGGAATTACCTGGCTGCTGTCACAATGGCATCTAATATTTTCATACGTGTCACAAAGAGTGGGCAGTAAAATCTTGATTGTATTTTTATATGAAGTGAGAATGGCACATAGGTCAGATGGAGAACTGATTTAAATAATTGCCAGCTTTGATTTATACACAGTGCATAGTTTTGAATACTCAAAAATACAATCCTATGGGAACTATAAATTTAGTAGACTGCTCTTCTGACCAGGTGTCTATTCTACAATCAGCTATGCATCTTTTGTGGTAAATAATGGAGTTGTGGTTCAAGAAAAGATATGGAGACAAAGCCTCCAATGTGAGCAAAACCTGTACAGAGAGAAATCAAGAGCCCTGAAAAATGAGCTATTGGCTGGAAAAAGTGAATTTATACTCCCCTGCTTATTTTGCTGACCTGTTTAGTTCACCTCTTGGTGCTAAAGTTAGGTAGTTGAAGAAGTTAAAGAACAGCTAAAACATTTATACCAGGCTGCAAGTCCTCTATGGAGCTAAAATTTAAAAAAAAAAAAAAAAAAAAGTTGGAAATGGAATCACAGAAGAAGCACTTTTTTATAGTTTTTAATTTCTTTTTGCTTCAGCTGTACAGCAACTAATTTGGTGACACAATTCCAGTTTATCAAGTCAAATTTCTGGATGTGGTAGGATAGAGCAGGGCAAAAGCACTCAGGTTAACAAATAATGATTCTAGACATTTCAAAGGATTAAATAGTTGAATTAACTTAAGAAAACTTAAGCATAATTAGCTTTTATATATATATAAAATAACTTTCAAGCCATGTGAGGCCATTTCACAGTGCACTTATAACCAGTAATATCTCCTTCAAGCCAGATAATTTGTGACTGAATTGTAATATTTCTTTCAGAAAGTTATCTTGTCTTAATTTCAGAACAGAAAGAATCCACTGGAAGAATGATGTTTTGTTATTCCAAAGATCATCGTACTTATTGAAAATTCACACCTCAGATCCAGTGTGGTTCTTTCTGTCTAGTTTTCCTTTCAGTTTATTAGACTCATTATGGCCACTTTCTGAAAGAAGGGAGGTGGTTAACATTACCTTATACCTTTCCCCATGTAAGTAATTAGAAATTAGTATCAAATTATCTCTCTGTTGTCATTCTGATCAATCAAAACATAGAACTCTTTTTTTAATTTATTACTGTATTTTTGCCTTTTCCTTGAATCTCTCTTGTAACTCTGCTGAATCACCTCCAAAGTTTCCATATCCTTTTCTGAGTATGACAAACGGATTAGAAAAAAAACCAGTCAAATTCCAGCTTCTTTAGCCTCTGAAAAACACAGTATCAGCCACCACAATGTATCACAATAGTTGTATATTTTTATAGAAAATATATACAATATACTGCTGATGGAATGGAGCCATTACCAAGTGCTTGGTATCAATGTGTACCAGGAATGCATCATTCACTTTTTTGCTTCATGTTACTCTGGGCTAAATCCTAAAGGTATTTACTTTTTTTAAAAAAGAACTGTGTTATAACAGCTTAAGATCTTCTTAAGTTGTCACTGAAAAGAGTTTTCTACTGCTGACAGCAAGTTAACCAGAGTTCATCTCCAGGTGTGAAAAAGTGTCCCAGAAATTAAGTATTTAGTGAGTTTGAAGACCTAAGCAATGCAAACATAATCAATATATAAACATTTTCAACAGTTACTCGCTCTGATTGACAGCCACTGTCAAAAAGAGCAGCATAATCTTGGCCTAAATCTTCAGGATTCAGACTTGGATAGCACATAAATAGAATAAAAAACAAAGGCATGTTTGTAATAGGTTTACATGTAGCTAGATATACCTGTGAGTTATTTAGCCACTGACATGTTTGATTTGAGTTAGTCAGATGGACTGAGATGAAACAACTAGAGGCTTTCTCCCATACTTCAGTCAGATTGAAGCAAAGTTAAATATTCCTCAAATGCAGAACAGTTCATTAACTCTTTTGTTCAGTTTGCATTACAACTTCCCAAATAAACTACTACTGAAATATGAGGACAGCCAACAGTAGGCTAATTCTCATTAGAATCAAAAGTTCTGCCCAAACCTTTTTGATCTGCACAATTAAGTTGGAAATCTTGAGAAAAACTTCACTCATAGATTTCCGTGTCTCTAGAGCAAAGCGGACAAAAAAGCAGGCAAAACTGAAGGAAACTAGCAGCTCAACAGTATCTTTCAAAACTGATAGTTTGAGATTCAGTGTGTGAAGACCTGAACTCCTCTCACTACTAGTGGACAGTACATCTGACGCCAATAGTTTTCCACATAAAATCCAAGTCAAAATGGTGTATTTAATGCAGACACTTATTCAGGTAATTCTTTGTGGCTTGCACAAGTGCAATTTTGCTGCACAGGAGATATATACCCCAGGTTCTTGATGTAAGCCATATGGGGTCCTATTAGCATGTCCACCTAACCTGAGCTTTTTGCCCAAGCAATTTATGTTGTAAATCTACAGAGCAAGACCACCTTGATGGGTTTGATGCCTGTTCATCCCAGCTTGCTGAGGTGACCACCTCTTTTAGACAGAAGAGCACTAATTCAGAATCAAGATGCAAAGAAGATCATAAACATCCCTTCCTAAAGGACCATTTTCTACTATCACATCTACATTTCTGTCTATGAATAACATAAAAGCTGCAACCAAGGAAGCCGCAAAGACTGCAGAGAAATTCAAAAACTCTTATGGCATCACGAAAAATACATTGCAGGAAGAGCAGTGGGGACAAAAAAGTAATAAGGAAAATATAACTATATTCCAGATGTAATATGATGAGCATATAAAAGACATTATGTGAAGTGACTGCTTATGATAGCAGGAGATTAACATTCTAGGAGCTCCCTTTAGTCCCTATTTAAATGAATTTTACCTTAATTTAGTCAGGTAAGGGGGAGAAGTGCAAGTACATCTATTGGGTGCTACTTTTTCTGAGTTTTAAGAGCACCAGTTTTGCTGCCTGAGATGCACGCAGGCTAGTAGCTAGATTACTGTGGGGTTTTATGCTTCATTTCACAGAGAGATCTCTGGAAGCAAAGCCACTGCTTTAGACTTTGACGAATGTGCTGAAACAAGTTTACATTCTCCTTGTTTCAGGCATGGTGGGGAAGACTGTGGGTTTGTAAATTCATGTTGAGGAGGGAACCTTTGGGGGAGGATTTCCCAGTAAAAAGGAACACACTTTAATTACATCATTGTGTAGTGCAATATTTATTCTATCACAAATAGTTCCTTCATGTAAGAGAGAAACAGCAGACACTGTCTTAAAGCCACCATAGGGAGTCTCTCTGTATGTCTTTCTGATGTGATAGAAGCAGCAGGAAATATCTTCCCTGATTTAGTGTTTGACAGACTAGTGCCTCAGTCAGGAGTCTGAAGGCACTAAATGCCTGTTTGGAAATGCATGATAACTTAAAGGTTCTATTTACCAATGAGCAGAAGGACACTTCTGAGAAATATAACGGTTACGAAAAAAAGCAAGAATGAAATAATAGTCACTAGTCTAATTCAACAGAAAAACACAGGAACAATCATGAAGATTAATTTTGATAATATAACAATAACCAGCTCTTTTTTGTGTACCAACAAACTAAATGCCATGAACTAAGACTCCTACGTAATCTGAAGAATAAGGCAAGCCTCCAGCTCTGTCATTAAATGATGTGATTCAGTAGACAGCATTGCCAAGTGAGGAATCATGTGAAATTTTTAATGTGCTTTTTTACATGTTAATTTATTGAAAGGTCAGGTTTACCTCACAACACAAAACTAAATGGTTGGGCCAGGTTTGACTGTGGGTTGAGTTCTGGACCATGCAACGGATGTGCAGCATCAAGAAAAGTATTTAAGCACAGGATCAAGGGTAGCTCAGGTTTCAGCAGTTATACATCTCAGTTTCAAGCTTCTCGACTGTTGTCACCCACAAAATATTTTTATGACTGATCCATGGAAAATGTGCTCTGGAACTTATTATTAATAAGAATTGCTTTGGTGATGTAATGACAACAGGGCCTACTTCGGCTCCTACCTCATCTATGTGGTGAAGAATCAGGCTTTTCATTTATAGTTTTTAACAATAGCTATTCTATGCTTTTCTGATTTTTTATTGCACTTGAAAGTCCTTTGGTGTTGCTGAATCTGCCCAAGAGAGGCTACCGATAAACATTTGGGCTGTTGTACTTCACTGCCTACAAACCCAAACCATCCTCTGTAACTTAATATCTTAAATATTTTTCCTTAAATACCCCTGTCTCATCTACCATCAAGCACCTCTTTACTGCTTAAAATGTCAAGACCGGAAAATTCATTAGTCATTTCTAAAATGGGCTGCAAAATACAAACTGCAATCTATGACATGCAGTCTGTTAGTAGAGGATTTATATTTTATTTTCTGCCTTTTCATCCCTGAAAATTTTGGATGTTCCCTGCCTCTATACTTAGTGAATCTTTTTCCTCTTCCTTTCACACTGCCAGCATCTCTGTTTTGAACATTCATCATTTTATATGCCCAACAAATCTTTGCTGATCTACCATTAGGCAAAACTCTGGAAATTTTTATCAACTTTTAAGGGAACAGTTAAGCTGATTATGTGTGCATATATATTTAATTCAAGAAGGAAAAACTATGCCCCTTTTATAATGTATAAGCCTTTAATTTTTTCAGTTTTAAAGTAGCGATCAGCTTCTATGGCTTAGGGCTAGCTTACTCTTTTGACGTTGGCTGGTGAGGTTCCTTGGAACATAAATATATGCAATAAGCCAATAATTCTGCCTGCCTTCCTGCTGCTTTTGAGGGTATCTTAGTTCTGGCAAACAGACGGGTAATGGGAATTAGAAGGAGGGGGAAAAAACAGCAATAAAAATATAAATCACAAAAGGAAGGAAATCCATTTGGTCCTTGGCAGCAAAGACACCGTTCAGCTAATCCATGCTGAGTGCAATCCAATACTCCTTTATATAATCCTGTTCTTGTGGAAGAAAATTAAAGTTTAATGCAATAACGGCTGACACAAATCACTTTTGTTGCCCAGAAGCAGATTAAGGAATAGTTAAAATCATACAAATCTAATTTCTTTTCTGTTGTTGTTGTTTTATTTTATCCAGTGACATCTTTATTCTTTAATCCACAGCATCAGTTTTTTATTATTAAGCATATATTCCCAATGTAAGAGAGATTTTGTGATGGAGAGAACAGGAAAGAAAATAGTGACAGCCAAGAAATTATTAGTTCTTAAACTGTACATGTTAAAGCCCTTTCAAAAATCTATAAATTTTTCATAAGTTCATATGAGTCCTTCCCTTTAATCAATCTGTGTCAAGGGGACTTTAAAATAAGCATAAAGGTAGTAGTACGCGATCAGTCATAATTGGAGCTGTACAGGTCACTCCCATTAGATATCACTCTTGTGTAGATATACATTTGTTGTTCTGCAATATATTTGAGAACTGCCAACAACAGAGCAAACGGAGAATTTCTGCAAGACACACAAAAATGTAAGAGAGAGAGAGAGGATCCTGTTCTTCCATTTTATTACTCCACGTATCAGCCTCAACTTGCTCCTCATCAGAAAATGGGCTGAAAAAAACCAAAACAAAATACAATAAAAGCTGATCCTGGGCATATTAAGCTCCATAAAATAAGTTCCTTCATAACAGAAAAGGTTACAATTTATCTGAAATTTTGGTCAGACTTATAACTGCATTGAAATAGGATCAGGTTTTTCATTTTTACCTTTGTTCCCAAGTCCAACATATCGTCTCTTATAAATTCATTTGGGAAACTTCCCTGCCTACACTTCATATTGGTGATACAACATTACTGCAGACATATGTGGAAAGAATGCAGGAGTCACTGTATAGTTATCATTTTTCCCAGCAGAGCTATCAAAGAATTACCCAAGGCACTTGAGAAGTTTGTGAAACACAATATAGAAGTGGAAAGGTTACATAATTTCTCCAGTATTTCTCTTCTTCACATATATTTTTGCAGCAATAACTCTGCAGGTGTGTGACATGCTTAGAGAAGGGAAGGGTTACTACTGAAAAAAACTAAGATTAAAAGCATGTCTTAAAAACATGAAAAGATCTCTCTCATTTTTGTTACATTATATTCCCCTGTTTCAGACTAGGTAAGAAGAAGTCGACATCTTGTGGGAATTCAAGGCCTCTTTACAGTTAGATTTAAGGGATTCTCCAGAACAGGTTTCTGAGCAAGCTATTCGATCAAAAACGCCACTTTGCCAAGAACAACAGAAAGGAAATAAATCACAAAAAAACCCTACAAAGTCTGACACCCTAAGAGGACTCTATAGGAAGAAAATAAAATTAGTAGGATTTTGTTGTGCGTCAGTGACACACAACTAACTCCTTTATGGAAGCTGTTTCATATCACCTTGACTTCTGTTCTTACCTATGGTAGGAGATTAGCCCGTGGTCAGTTGCACCAGCAAGGCTAAAGCAAAAAGGCAACTTAAGAACCATCTCCTTCCTGAATTTAAACACGCATGCCTATTTGAAACTGTGGGGTTTCTCTCACTGCTTTATTAGTACTTGGGGTTTTTTTCACTCCTTCTTTAAAAGGACATCACATACAATTGGGCACATAAAGCACTGATTGTCAGTATTGGCACATGAAGGCAAGTCTGTAGAGAGTATATGGCCAGATTTGTACACAGTTATGAGGAAATGATCCTAATAATCAACTTTTAGTTAGAGAGAGTCTATTTTAAAACACCAGAATATTTCCAGTAGAGAAAATGTAAGGGTCTCATTTTCCCTCTTTATCTCTTCTGTATTTATGTGAAGAACACCGCAACAGCATATATTATTACCCTGCTATATTGTGATCTGCTCTAATTATATGGGATCAGTCAGCAGTGGCAAAACTCAGTCACTGGTCTCTGGAGTGCCATTGGTTCTGTAGGTCAAGTCCTGCTTTGCCAGACCACTTGCATTGGCTTCTTGCGCATGCTGGAATACATACTAAATGCAGTGCAGAAGCAGGGGACGCGTAGGGGAGGGGTGTGAGAGTGTGTGTGTGTGTGTTCTAATCCCTTTGCAGCCTGCCAGGCTTAAACTGCAAATGTCATCACCATGAAGGCAGCAGTTGAATCCAACAGGTGGGGTAATAAACCATGACATTTCTAGCAGGTTTAATTGTACTGGGTGTGCTGAGATACCTTTCAGTACAAACACAGTTTCACTTGATGTCAGCAACAAGACCACAGACCTAGTTTTTACTCTGTGTCCACATGAACTAGGGTATAAAGTTCCCACCTCCAATACGCTTTATGACCTTTCAGGTGGCAAAACCTCTGACCTATATCATTCCCATCTTTGCTGGTTCAGCTGCTGGGTGGTGACAACCTGCTAGACTCTGTGTCTGGTCTAACGGTGATTTACTACATAATAGAATTAAAGCATTAGCATGGTATTCCTGTCCACCCAACCCTAAAGGGGTTTTTTTTGGTGGTTGTAGGAGAGGCACTGGAGGAAACTGCAACATACAGGGATTTCTTGTGAGCCTATTGCCGCCTAGTGCCAAAAGAGTTCATAAATTTAAGTGGAACATGACACCTATGCTCCAATTCTTTTTTTCATTACAGCTCTTCCTTATGACAATTTAGTAGCTGCATTCCTGAATAAAAAGGCAGCCTGCCACTGCAAAAGCAAGATACAGCCTTCTTTCTACTTACGATTTTTTCTGATTTTGAAGTGTAAATGGTATAGTTGTCTAATTAAAAGACAAAGTATATTTTTAAAGCTCCAAATTAGCATCTTATTTACATCACAATTAGTCTATTGATGTTAATTAATCTGTTTTGCATCTGTACCAGAGTAAGAAAAGAGAGACCAAAATGTGCACGATTTTTTCAAATTAATAATAATAATAGTAACAAATCTTTATCCTATAAAATAGGAAGTTTATAAAAGGGTGTTCTGTTAAATAATCAAGTACTGAGGGTTAGCTTCTTTGAAAACAACCTTCTTTAATTCTAAGATGTGATCATTAATAATACAGGGTGACTATCAAAATGGCATTAGTTATTGCACATAAGGTAGCAAAAGAAAATCTGATATGTTCTATTTCAAGCCAGCTTTTTCTCAACACTACAATATCAAAATGGTGATTTTGCAGAAACGGTAGTAAAAAAACTGGTTAAACCACAGGTTCAGAAAGAAGAATAAAATTAACATGCTAGTCTGTCAGAATAAATTTCTAGTAACTTACATTGGATGAAATATTTTTCTTGTCTGATCAGATATGCACAGCAGTAACTTCAGTGTATGCTAAGGATTCTAACTTTGTTTTCTTTTTGCTGCTACAAATTTGTGGGTTTTTTTCTGGAATCTTAGTTGGAATGCCTCTTTTAATACATGTGCTATTTTAAAATAAAGCTTTACATATGTGTTTCCTACTGAAGCTAGAAGCCAGTTCTTAATTATTAAACTAGTTAAATTCCTTTCAGCTTACTGCATTTTTCAAGACTCATAGCAAGTGAAAACATCCTTTTAAGTAAATCAGGTATCCTCACCTGGCAAAATTAATGCCTTTTTTCCTTTGTCTCAGTTACTTCTGGCTTTAAATCTTCAGTCCTGCCAAGATATTGCAGTGGGTTCTTCTGGAACAAATGAGTCACTTCCTTGCCAAAAATCACACTAAATTAAAAATAAAACCCACATTCAGGCAAGTTTAACTATCATTTCCACTGATGTCAGTGGCAAAGTTTTTGCTGAAATTGTAAAGAAAAAAAAAATCAAACCCATAGAGTGAAGACGGCCTCACTACTGCCAATCTTTCCTTTTGGAAAGGAAAAATCCTTTCAAAATCAGAATCAGTAGAAAAATAACAAAAAATTCCCCATGAAACTTAACAAATCTACTACCTACAGAACCCTCACTCACTTTCAGTTAATCAGCTTTAAAATAAGTGTAAGTTTCTGTCTGTGTGGTGTTTGACTGCAAAGTCGCATTGACTTCAGCTGTATTAGTATTGTTTAATTGTGCTGGGCGAAGAAAAGCTCTGGAAATTCTATGCCAAACTTTAACTGCATTCTCCAGCCTGCAGCCAGCCTGGGACTTGTTTATAAGTGATGTGAGATGTTTCAGGTGTGAGACCCAAAAGGTATCTGCTACTCCAGATATTATGCTCCGGAATTTGCTTCCTCCCTCTTTTCCACAGCTTGAGCACAAAGTCCTAACCAAGTTCCTGGCTTCCCGCTGACAAATCTAAAATGGATTTGCGTGTTGCTATTTGAGACTTCTGTAGGGTGATGAAGAGCTGAAAATGTAGGGACATCACAAATATAGTGAATGTTTTGTAAACTCAGTGATTACATTAATTTATTTCAGTTAAGGCATTTTTTAAATAAGAGAGCACAGACTGGTAAAAGGTAACTAAGAATATGGGGCCAGAGTACTGGATCCTAGTCTTAGTTCTGAGTGACTATGCAGCCGCCTTCTCATCTCTCTGTGCCTCTTATCTCCTCCTATACCTGCAGCCCTGAGCAGCTCATCCCACACCAGGCCAGAGCTGTCCCAAATTCAGTGTTCCCTTGACAGTGAGTGTGCTGATCATCTGCTCATCAATGTGATGAGCCCACCAGAATGCAGCCTATGGAGTAGTGACGTCCCCTCCCCTGAGAATTTTACGGGAGGTTTCAGCTGTGGTTTAGCCCCACTTAGCAACTCTTTTACACCCACACAAGTATAAGCAACACCAGCAGCAACACTGTATAATAAAGCTAAATTTTAAGATTTAACACCAGTGACAGCTTAAAATGCCATCCATGCTCTCACAGGACCTTATGGTACTCAGAAATAAAGGCTCTAAACAGCTCCTCCAATCTCAGACACACAGTGGATCATGATTTGTCCCTATAGACCATGGGAGCATGACAGCACCTGCTGTGTAGGCCTACTCAAGCATGTTATAAAATTGGCTGTTTCTCACAGGCAGTTTTGCTGACTAATCCCATGCCAAAAATGTATTTTAACTAAGAGGTAAAATATTAACTGTTCAGGGATATGAGGGAGAATGCAGAGAAAGAACATTGATTTATGTCTGTTTTACTGCATGATTTCTACTCCAGTTGCCCTGTGTCCTTGTTTTACAGCACAAACATCTATTATGCACTCACTGAATTCTGCCCAGTCATTTCTTGGGGTAATCCTGAAATCTGTACTGTTTTTAATAGTTCAGTCCCTGCTGAGTAGAATGAAGTTGGTATATTTGTGTTATAAATCTAAAACAATAACTATTGCAGGCTTTTTTATTTTTTTAAGACGTCACACAGTACTTTTTTCTTGGTTATTTTAGCTATGCCGTTTACATCAGCTCAGGTATATTGTTACAATCAGACAGTAATGATACTTCCCTTTAGTGCAGAGGCAAAAACAGAAAAAATATTCTTTGAGTGTTTTTCTTTGAAATGAGAGAGACATCATCAACTGTAATATGAGTGACTGACTCCATCAGTTCCACTAGGTGAACCAGAGAGGTATTTTTAAGGTAAGGATTAGCTGCTCTTACTTTTTCCTCAAATCTTATTTTTCCTTAAAATCCATTAAGTTTTCTGGTCTGGTATTCTAAAAACTTGTGTGTTCAGTTACAATACAGATATGCTGATGTACAACAGACACAAATCTCCATCAGTCACCCCATATTCTTTAACCACACACATAAACTAAAGAAACAGTCTCGGCCAGCTTGAGATTTAATAGAAACCATCTTTGGCTGCTTAACTACAGTGACACCAGCAAATACACAGGTGGACGAAACTAACATGAGCAACAGTACACACTTTGTTGGTGTAGTCTGTTCCAGTTGTAGGACCCCTTCTCCAGTGGGCCAGAATAACAACACTGGTAACTGATACTGCTAATAAAACTGCATCTTCTGGGCTTTTGTTATTACCGCACTCTAGTTATAAATTGCACCTCATTGCACCCTTGATCAACACAGCTATATTGACAGAGTTTATGGTACAGACATAGTCCTTGGTTTCTGGTCCAAACTGGCAGCATTTTGCTCTGCTGAGACCATCAACTTGACTCGCAAACAAGATGAAGCTGATTAGCCAGTTTCTAGTAGGACAAGAAAACAAACCTACAGAAAACTCTCAGGTGATTAACCCAATCTTCCATCAAAATGCCACTAGTGTAATCCCAGTGGTGTGGAGAACTGAACTCTACTTTTAAAATGTGTGTACAAGCACTGCAATACTTGTTAGTTGTCTTTACTCCCTGTTTATCTTGACCAAATGCTGGTAAACAGAATGCTGTGCTGTAAAATAGTGAAACGCACACCCCCTTTCTTTTTTTTTTTAGTCTAAATTGCTTTAATATATATTTCAGAAAGAAACAGCACGTAATATACTGAGTTATGAATACCAGACCAGGTTCAAACAGACTATTAACCAAATAGATTACCAAGGAAGAAAGGAGAGGGCAAAACCCCCTACCCTCAAACAAAAAAGTTCTGTAATTGAAAAATCAGATATTACGTGGACTGACAGGTAGAGGGGTGTTATGGGGCATTTTAAACCAAGCATGATTTCAGCTCCCAGTTGAACTCCTATGGAATTTTTTATTGGGCTCAAAGTTGTTGCAGTAATAAACATTCTTACCCATTGGTTTCTGTGTGCACAACACACATTGCTTTGAACAGCTCTTTTAAAGTGAGATTGGCAGGTCAGGACATGTCTCCCTTGTTATTACATGAATGGGCCACAAGGCCATTTCAAACAATCTCTTATTGAAAGTCTGCGTAACAGGGCACTCTTTAGGACAGTTCAGCTTGGTGATCCCTTGTTCACAGAAGGGAGAACAACATAATTCACATTACAAATCCATATAACTTAAGCAAAGCTGCAAAGCCCAACTTGTAGATAGGATTTGACCAGGAAATAATTAAACATGAGGGCAATGTTTTTAGCAGCATAGGATTCAGGAAGCAAGAAAACAGTATCTTAGTATGCTCAGATTACTTAAAATGCATCATTATCCAGTATCATATGCACTGCTCTGCCTCTGAACTGCAAGACTTCAGGAAATGGGTTTTCTACTCCATGTACACAAATACAAGCATATTTTTGGGGTCTAAGGTACTCAGACTACATCTGTGGAAAGACATAGACTTTATTAGGTACTGAACAATCTTTCTAATGGCAGAATTTCAGCCAAGAACCTCACTCATAACCTGACATGATAAGGCAAAGGAGCAATAAAATTACAGGCAACTGCTGAGACAATTTTTCAAAGTGCTGGTGAAATCCTATGGTAACCAAATGAGCATATTATAACAAAAGGGGACAACAAAAGGGGATAATATGCTGTTGATTCATTACAGCAAGCCTTGCTACATTTCTAAGAACGTGTCACCTGTGACATGCCGTTGTTGAATTTCATTTTGTATTAGTAATCTAAATTGTAATAATAATCCTTATTCATTTTAGTCCATAAGTGTTCCACAAAACCACCCTATTCCAATGAACTGCATAAATATCATTAATCCCTAATTTATAAACAGAGGTATGTGAATAGAAAAGTTAAGAAATCTGATCAAGCTTGCAGAAGAATCTGCTGCCAGAGTTAGTGCAAAAATGTAACAACCTGGCATGGGTTTAACTGTAGCTGCTGCTGAAGTCAGTGGAAAAACTAATTTTTAAAAATCCCACCCTACAGTTCATGGCTTGCAAGCCCTTATACTCAGCCTTCTATAAAACACTTCAAAAATTAAACAAATATCCAAAGTTAAAAGAAAAAAAAAAAGAAAAAGTAAAAAAAAAAGGAAGAAAATCATGTGCCAGAGAACACTAAAATGCTATAGGGCTCTCGAACAGTACACTCTTCCAAGGTGATGGTATATAATCAAACTACAATGTATTAAGGACTCTGTTGGCTTATCTGCTTGATCATCTTGCCAGCACAGGACAAGGAACAGATATGAATAACAACTATATGCAGACAGGTATCCAGGGCCTCTTTTTAAATGCCTAAATTGATAGAACCTTTACACTGCTAATTCAGAGACTAATAAACATCTGTCACAGGAAAATATACTGAAAGTAATCTAGAATGAGAAGGCAAGACAGATTGAAATGGGCAAATACACTTCAGGTATGAGAAACCCCCACTTCCCTTCTTAGCCTTGTTAAAACACTGAAGTCATAAAGCTAGGAAGGAAGGCTGTTCTGTTTTTCTAGGCTATGAAATCTCCACATGTTAGTTCTTTCAAAGAGAAATGATTTCTGATCATGACATAAGCTTAACCTGCCATCTATTGTGCAATGGTGTATGAAGCATGAACTTGGATTTCAGATTCTGTAAATGCTAACACACGTTATACCAACAAATCTGTACTAACTCTGGGCCAAAATTTATAGTACTCACTGAGTCAAAACACAATCAAAGCTGAAGTGAACAACACCTAAGTAAAGGCTACAGAATTTGACAATTTTAGCTTTACTTTCTTTTCCCCTTGAAAAGCCAAGGCAAACAGGATTTATTTAATTTTCTGCATGCCATGGGGAGATATGGAGCAAAAGGGAGTGGGACAAGGAAAGAACTGGGAAGGGAAAAGCCTGAGTTTTAGAGAAGAATTATTCTTATCCTTTCTCCACAGGTCCTCACTACACAAAATCCACATGGCCAGGGGATCAGTGGTGAGGGTGCAGGTGCAGCTCCTAGGAGACTTCAGGATACTCAAGGGGTCAACAAGTTTCTTATGAAATTCATTCCTTACCTTACAGTGATGAAACTGGAGTCTCACAGGTCCTTGTTCAATAGCACAGTAAGACACAAGCCCTCAGTGTACACTTCCCAAGGCACAGCCAAGATCCCCTGCACCCGTTGGGCAGTAGCGGGAACTTAAGACTACACTATATTGCTACACAAAGTAAAAGTCACGTTATTAGTCTGCCACTGCCACTCTATTGATCTTCAGTATTAAATAAAATTAAAATCTTTCTTTCAAATGAGTTTCAAGGAAGAGGATTTTATTGTAGGTTTTCTGGATATAAAATAGCTAATCAAGCAGAAAATGTGTTTAGTAGCTTATAAAATTGTAAGTTTCACTGTAAGACATATAAAAGCAGTGATTTATTAAGTAATATTATTCTTGTGATTGTACTGCTATATTATTCTTACATTGTCAGGCAATCTGTAGAAATTTGTTCTGCTTCAGGCAATCCTTACCCTTGCTATACAACTGTTGTTACGTATGTTTTTCTCATTATGATAAGTACTTTGATCTCTCAGCAAATGTTCAGCATCTTATAAACTGTAACATAAAACCTACATAGAGCAAAGCGATGACTAAAAAGATCATAACGATCACAACTGTGGTTCTCAGATAACCCTAAAACACACAACAGAAAGATAAGGGGGGGAGGGGAAAATAAATGCTTTGATTGTCAGTAGACATTTAAATTATTTCAAGGATCAGATTATTTTCGCTTTCAATGATGTCCTTTGGAGATCTGATTTTTACAGTCATCAGAAACTAGGTTCATGTAAAACACCTCCCTTGTGATAAAAATGCAGCTTTTACAGTTCAGAATTCCTCTTCCAAAGAGCGCTAACCACAACCCACATTACTGAGAATATACTTAGTCAAGCACAGGTATGAATGCATAACACCTTTACTTCAGTGCCTTTAACTTTACATTCTGCAGACACTGATCAATTTGAAATCCACAGTTTAGTGAGATTTACTGTTAGCTGTAGGTCAGCCTTCTCCATTAATACAGTAGATGCTACTTCTCATAGGAAGAGGGTCACGGTGTGGCCAAAGTGCGAGGTCCTTTAAATAATTAGAAAGCAGCCCAATAGCTCAGTCATTCTTCCATTATTTCATTCATTCATTTGCTTTCTGAGAAAAGAAAAAAAGCATTACTCCCCATGGTAACATATGAAAATTAGATTGGCCCAGTTTGAGCAGCAATCTTAGAATCAAAGCAGTTTTCAAAAAAAGTAAAACTTGTGGTAAGGTGGCAATCAGCTGCACTGTCATGCAAAAAAGCTTTGACCGTGGAAAAGACAGGATTTCTCCAGGCTTGTAGACTAGCACAATCTGGGCTTGCAAGGGACGTTGTCTCTTTTTTTCCTTTGGAGGTATATTCCTTTCCTTCCCCTCCTCCAGCTTCCTGGTTTTCCCTCGTTTCTGATGTCTCTCATCATTTCATCATTAGTAGGCAAATCAGGGCCCTGTGCTTCACACAAAGCTTTTCTATGCAAAGAGGCTCAAGGAAGGTCTATAAACATTGTGAAAAGAGACTTAACAAACACCAGGAGGAAGAAACCACCGAAAGATAAAGAGGAAGCTAGCAAAAATCTGTATCTTAAAAGGGAAGGATAAATAACCTTTCAAAAGAGGGTGGAGCATAAGTTTTATCATTTCATCTATAATACTTTGCAGCTGGAGTCAGACTGATGACACAGACAGGCAAAGGCAGAAAATAATCTAACAAGTGTAAAAACAAGAAAGAATATCACTTTCATCAGAAGCTATAATGTTCAAAATCAACCCCTCTAGCTTTATAAATTGCTGTTTGCAGGGCCACTATGGTGAATCACTTTGTTTCTAGGAGTAGTTGCACTGTCACAATTTCTCTCAAAGGCACTGATGAAAACAAACTGCAAATCCAACATTTACCAGCAAGTGGTTTAGGCTGAACAACTCAGGCCTGTACTGTCACTTCCAAGGTGCCTGGAAATGCCATTTTGGCTGGGCTTCAGTGCTGTGACTGTTTTTAGAAGTTCTTCTACTCTAAATATTTCTTTATGCTTTTGCTGCCATAGAGGACAAAACAGTAAGAGCAGTACTCATCACACCAGACTTGACCACTAAACATTAGACACTTACAAGACCTACAAGTTACTTGGGTTAACACAGAAAACTTCACTGGTGACAAACATGTTTTGCCCATTGTTCTACCCTGCCTTCAGCACAATATTCAGTATCAATACCTGAAAACAAACTACAGCTTTTTAACTCTGTTGCCTAAAAATAAAAATTGACTTATGAAAGTGCTTATTTGTACCAACCTGCTGTATTTAATGTGTTGATTTTCTTACAGAAAGACAAGCTAAGGGTCTGTCAAATTTACTATTTTTATTTTTAAATTAGTGGATTTATGGGCCATACTAGGAATATTACTAATACTGAGGCTCTTATACATTTAACTGAGGATGAACAGATTAGTTTCAAGGGCAAGCACTGAACAAAAGAAGATATGTCAACATTTGAAGAATATTACCCAGGCACCTATTCCTCAATGTGACTGGAAAATGCTCAATATTTAATGGCATTGTAATATATTCACTTAATAAATAGTTTGTTTTTAAAATCAGAATCAGTGTAATTCCATTCCATAAATGGAATGCAAATCTATTCTTCCATGAACTGGAACACAACATAGAGGGAGAGGCATTAAAATAATTTTTAGCAGGTTGTCAAAATGGTTTTGCATACCACACTGCATGTACTTACTGCAAGGTCTTCCCTCAGTCCGCTCATTGTCATAATCCTCTTACTGTACATGTCATCGGTGTTATCTTCATTCTCTAATCCCTCAAAAGACCTGCAGTGACCCTCTGTGGTCTCTGGTTCTAGGCTGGTTTGTTTGCTAAACTGTGCTAAAAATACTCCTAGTTACTACTCTTAAAAGTCAACTTTTGCCAGTAGACTTGACAACTTACACCCTTCTAAGAACAGGAAAAGACAACAAAATTTCAGGTAACTACTGGCTGTAAACTAATGACTTCGTATTGACTCCCAAATCCTCGTGGGGGAAAAGGGATAAATTTTCTTTAATGTTTGAAGAATGCTTTGAAGCCCTTTATACACACACAGAGTAGCTATGAAGGATTTTCATCTAATCTAATTACTCTGTCATATAGAACTGTATTTGGTTACATTTCATTTCTAGCCCTCTATTAAAGGTTTTCTGCAAACATAGCAAGTCTGTATAAAGAACATTTTATAGAAGTAAATTTAATGTAAAAAGATAAAAGAAACACGCTTCATGGAGCAAAAGGAAGAAAACTTTCTACTTATCTAGTGGACGAAGGCAATAAAAAATTGACAGTATAAGTTTCTCATCCAGCCTATACATCTCCATTTGGGACACATCTATGCAGCAATTTACAGGCAGACATGAACTTGCTCTGCCTGTATCCCAGTCAGCTCAAAGCTGCAGGACAGATTACAGTCGAATCCAACCTAAAATGTTAGCTTCACCAGAGTGCTTACTAGATCCGGCCTGGGTCTGTACTAAAATGGTTTCTAGCTGGTTTGGAGCAAAGGCACAACAAGCTCATGTCTGCCTGAGAATGACAAGCTGAGTGTAACCCAAGACTCAGAAAAGGTACTTCTCACGCTGGAGAACTACTAAAGCCTCTTTGGCATGGCACGGCCAACTAATATGGTGGATTGTCAATTAACTGACTGTCTTATTTGAAAAAGGCAATAAAGAAGCTGAAAGCAATAGTCTGGTAACTTGTTAATCTGGTCTGGATCACAACGACTATTGCATTATTTATATTAAAGTAAGGGAGCTACACATCCTTCAACAAATTAAACCACTCCCATTTCCTCAGATGTCATTCTTGCCCGGTCACCATGCCCAAGTGTGGGATTATAGTTAATCACAGAGAGATCATCTATCCCTGCCGTCACCTTGCTGAACCTCTCAGCTCTTGGGAGGGAAACTAGAGACTGTAAAGATGGTATTAGTCAAAGTTCTTGCCAGTAAACACTATATTTGGGGATATATATGTGATGTGGTTGAAAAAAAGGGATGAAAGGAACCTCAGCAATGTTTTTCGTTAGAAACAAAAATAATATGAAACATAAAATATACGCTCTAATAATAGTAAATGTGAATGCTGCCACCCACGCACAAATGAACACATGATACTTAGTGCCATCTAAATTAATCAGACCCAGTCCTGGATCACCTGTCCATCTGTATTGCCCAGATGGCAGAAAGCCAGTACAGTCAGCCCTATGTCACCCTTTCCCAGCTCAGCGGGCAAGAACAGAGGATGTGCTGCAGACAGAGCAGAAGTGGCAGACCCTCCATGTTTTGTGAACAGCAATCCTTGATCAACAGGTCCACCAGTGGGACTTGCAGTGGGGGCTGACTATTTAGCAGGGTGAGAAGTGGCTTAGAGCCCTACTGCCTCTACAGTCCACTACCATGTTAAAAGCAGCTTGATCTGGCCAGTTGGTTTGATCTGTGATTTTTAAGCCCCAGTGTGACACTCTGGAGTAGCATCTAGGCCAGGAAGAGTTAAGAAGTAAACTAGCACTTTGTGAATTAAACCTGGCATAAGTACACTGTGCTTTCCTTCTAGGGGATTAGATCTTTACTATGCAAATTCTGACTGTAGACAGGCAAATGGATATATTGGTATAAATCACACTTCAGCACTTACATTGCTAAGAACAGTAAGAGAATATAATACACCAAGCAGATTTATATTCTGTTGGGTAATCCTCCAGGCTTGCCCTTGCTGAAAAGTCAGACACAGTTTATGTCAGAAGCAGCCAATAATACAGAAAACTAATACAAGGAATTGAATGAGTGTCAACTGCTTAATTCACGCAGGGGGAATGTAGCTTTTCTTCAGTAACTCCTCCTCCCTGAGAAGGTAGTGCAATATTTTTTCAACAGGGGAGTAAAAGGAATTTAACATTTTAGAGATACATATTATCTAGCTAAGCAAGCATTATCAAAGCAAAACAAAAGCAATGTCAACAAATTTCTGACAAGGCTGGCTTGCATATGAAACAAGGTGGGGTCCCTCTCTGAACCTTGAATAGAAACATTATTTTTTCGTCCACAAGAAGTGATCATCACTCTTTCACCAAAAGGAAGGTCACACCATCTTTCAGAAAAGATTTGCCTGCTCGTAATTACCACCTGCAGTGTACAGACAAACGCAATCTTTTAAAATGCTGTGTTATACTTGTACCCAAGGGATCCAATGGTACAAATGTAATGTGGCCTAACCAGTTTGTCTTAGCAAGGCCTTACAGTGCTGATTTGAAACAGCTGAACTAAATCAACAGTTACCTTGAGCCAGAGGCCTTTGGAGAGCAATTAGAGTCAAAGCCTGGGTTTTGAACCCAATATGCCCTGTCAGTCTCAATGATTTGTGTTTGTTGTACTCACCCTCATTTCCTGCATGAAATACGAGGCTGTATAAAGAAGAAAAATTCCCAAGATTAAAAAATATTTGACCTCAGTGCATTTGCGAGCATGAAAGTACACATGTCTAAATGACCATTTTGGTTTGTAGTACAAAGTTCTATTGATGTTGGCAGCTTGAGCTTCCCTGTCTCAAAGCCACATGAATGGTTTCAAGTTTCAGCCAAAAAATGTTTTCCACATGCTTTAGTATGGGCCAATTTACACAGCAGATTTTGTGGAGACTGTGGCCAAGTGCTTCATAAAGGGCTGCCTTCTTTGGGATCAGGGAAACCACAACAGACACATTGCTAATGCAATCTAATTATCTGCTTGAATATTTTTCCAGATGTATCCAATGTCTAAAAATACTGCAATAAAAAAGGTATTATTTGGCTCCTTGGACTGAAACAGTGGCATAAAGAACCTGCTTGTCTACAGGGAAAGTTATAACAATGTAATTCTGCAACTGTCTTTAAATCAGTCAGACAAAACCAAACACCCCGAAGGTAGGCTATTTGATGCCTCATTTTTAGAATTAGCCTCCCAAAGAAAAACATTAATAAAGCGGTGCTTTTTTTGTCAAAAAAAGTGCACCTCATTCTTACAATGTAATTTACCTCTTTTGCAGATCACAATTTGATATGGGGTAAGTTGATCTAATATATAACAAAACATCTTTTCACTGAAATGAGATGAAAGCTGAAAACTCTGGGCTGTGGTGTGTGGACAGTTGTGTCATGAGTTATTTTTGTTTTTATTATTAAAGTTTACTGCAGGTAGATCACTCAATACCCCAATTCCTGACAAATGTAAAAAATCAAAGTGTTTTTTCCCTCCAACAAGTCATCCTAGATTACCGACTTACTGCCAGTGAGGACTGGTTTCTTTCTTCCTGATAGTGTCCCCAAAAATCACAAATAGGCATAGATTATTCAAACAGGAACTGACCATACAATAGATTTTTCTGGAGTTCTGTGTCTTGATCAAGGAGTATAAAAGAAAATACAGATGTCAGAGTTTCTATCAGGAATAACAGCAGTTTGCATACCCTGCAATTCTAGAAACACAGGCCTATTTGTTCAAATGCCTTTACTTTAGTATTTTACAACGGATTTACATTAATGACTTTCATAAAGGAGACCTGCCAATAACAAGATTTCTTAATGCCTACAAGAATATTTTATTTTAGAATATAATGAAAAGCCATGTTTAATTTTTTGTTTTAAAATTTAACTTTTCCTCAAGCTACAACCTATTGGGAAAACAACAAAGATAAAGAAGTAACTTCCCATTTCTTTTCTGAGTAGTCTCAATCACAACCACAAAAGACCAGTATGAACAACATTCCTAATCTCCACCAAGAATCACTAGGATAAGCACTGATGCCAAGGTAATGTGGCCTTAAACAGGCTGGAGCTGAAGCTGTGGCTGCTGAATCTGAACATAATATGAGAAGAATGCTGAAAACCACATAGGAGATAATGACCAAGCAGAATCTGCTTCGGTATTTTGGCATTTCAGTGTGGCTCTTGAATTATTTGAGCTATCTCCATGCAATGATGTTTGTCAGATGTGATTTACATGAGGCTGTGGTTATGTGTGTACCCTTAAATGCATCAGAGGCAGTATTTGCCCATCCTATGAGCTGGTTTATTGGATAAGGAGTGGCAACTGTGGGATAGAGCAATCAGCCCAAAAACATAGCTGCCTAGAGATGTTCCTAGTGGTTTAAATCACTGTTTGTATATTTAAAAAGTAAAACAAACTTCATCATGTTGCCCGCCTTCTCTTACCACATTGACTTGCCACAGCTCAGCATGCTTACTTTTATTTTTATAGAGCAAATTTATAACTTTTCAAAACAATTCCAAGAATATGAGAAACAGCAGAATATGGAATCTAAACTTTGCACAAATATTTGCAGTACAATGGCATATTAAATAATAGAAAAGAAATTTTACTGGTCACGTATCACCCCAATCCAAAACAATTCAGTGTTGTCAAGTTGTTAGTCAGTATTGAAAATATGAATGTTTTAAACAGATTCTATAGGTTTCAAATCTCTTCAGTCAGCAGAGCAGAAGAAGAGTAACTAATTGAGCTAAAAATAAAATCTCTAACTCCCCCTAACTAAGATGATGTTTCAAAAGTTCTGCTTTGTACATATTCCTTTGACAGTGTATTTTTGAACTAAGTCAGCCATATTGTACACCCTAGTACTTTTTGGTCCTTTTTTCTCACAGTAACACCAACCTACCAAGGCAAACAGACAGTTTGGCAAGTAATACATACATGCCTATAGCCAAGCTATACAGGAGGCTTGAATTACACAGATTCAAATATCATGTGCTTAAAATGTTGAGACAGATTTGTGTATTTCTTGTTTCTTTGTCTCTCATATAAGAATAACATGATCATTTAATAGTGTTAACGTCTAAGTAAGAAACTTCTTAAGGAGCACCTCCCCATGATGTGTTTCTGTAGTAAAGACGCCTTACAAAGGGCATTTAACTCATGAGTATTCCTCAGTAGATAAGAAAACAGGAACAATGCACAGATTTTGTGAAAAGACTTAACTATCAAGTGGTAACCAAGATAAAAGCTGTCCTGGTGTCCTGGTCCACTGAGGTCAGGTGAGTCTTCATACACATCAGAAAGCTTTGATCATATACAGTATGAGACAAGCTTCCATCCTTCTAACATTTAGCAGACTATCCAAAAGAACAGTATGCCAACTGACCTTGACTAATACCCACTAAAGAATGTAATCTTTCTATCACTTTCTAAAGTAATAAATCAACAAGGAGTTCAAGATTGATAAGTGCACTAATTTTTAGCTATTTTCAAAAGTATGCAGGAGTACATTTTGCAATTATTCTACACTAGGCTTGCAACTTTCCAGCAAAATACTAAAAATGCTAAGAGTTAAGCTATGTAAAAGATACTGTTTTCATTGCAGCTAAGCTTGGTTAGAAGTCACTGCCCATAACCTCATGTGAAGGATGCGGTTGGATAACCACAGGTAAAAATTTCTCTCTAGACTGCCTCTGTCAAAATGAACCAGATTTTAAAAACTCAATTATTTTAAGTGTTTAAATTAACCTAGACCATACTGATACAATAAGGAGAAGGAGAGACTTCACAGATATTTATGCCAGCAGGTCTAGTAGCAAGGTTCTTTTGGAGTAACCTCTTAACCTTTCAGTCTATATCTTCTTCTTCGTTACATGACCTCATAACCTTTTTTCTTCCTTTCATCACTTGTTATCCTGTTCCCAAAAAACCACACCTGACAGCCTTTCAAAGACAATACCCCTTTGCTGTTGCAAGCCATCGGTGAAACAAGGAATTCTCTCTGACTGTTTCATGAGAGAAGAAAGGGATGGAAAGAGGAAAGCACAACTGGGAGGTCTGAGGATGCAACAAAGGCAACTGGTAAACAAGTCAGCAGAAACAATGGAAGAGTATCTCTATGGATAGTGCATGGCACAACTGGGTGCTGTGAGTATTACCCTAATATAAGCATTATCGTATTGTTAATAATGTGGACAATGATGAAATATCAGCTTCTTTTTAGTACCCTCTTTTCTCTCTAATCTTTTTATGGATATTCCTTTCTTGTTTGGTTTTGGTTTGGTTTTTTTTTTTTCAGAGGAGGAAGTTGTCTCTGAGCTTCTCATCTTTCCCTCCCTTGATATTTCTCTATACCAACTCCTTTTTCTCAGACTCTCTCTGCTCTTTTGCTTTCTCCCGTTTCCAGAAGTTATGCTTTTACTAAGGCCAGTGGATTTCTACACAACAGCAAGGAGCCAGCAAGCGAGAGCACAGGAGCAAAGGCCACAAGGGAGTGTGCAGAATGCGCGGTTCTGCCCTTAAGTGGCATTACCAGATGAGGAAATACATTTTCTATGCAATTGATGAAAAATCACCATTGCTTTCTTTCAAGAGAGGAGGATAGGTTGCTAAATAGATTTGGGGAGCTAGTTTGTGTTTTTCTCTCTAGTCAAAAACTATTTCCATAAATCCAGGTACAAGCTCTGGGCTATCTGGTTAATTGTTGTGCTACTTTTGGCTTGGATAGAGTTAATTTTCTTCATAGTAGCTAGTATGAGGCTATGTTTTGGAAAACAGTGTGGAAGACATACAGGGATGTTTTTGTTATTGCTGAGTAGGGCTTACAGGGAGTCAAGACATTTTCTGCTCCTCACACCACCCCACCAGCGAGTAGTCTGGTGATGCACAAGAAGGAGGGGGACACAGCCAGGACAGCTGACCCCAACTGACCAGAGGGATATTCCACACCATATGACATCATGCTCAGTATATAAACCTGGGGGAAGAAGAAGGAAGGGAGGGATGTTTGGAGTGATGGTGTTTCTCTTCCCAAGTAATGGTTACACTTGACCAAGCCCTGCTTTCCTGTAGACGGCTGAACACCTGCCTGCCCGTGGGAAGTAGTGAATAAATTCCTTGGTTTGCTTTGCTTGCGTGCATGACTTTTGCTTTACCTATTAAACTGCCTTTACATTAACACATGAGTTTTCTCACTTTTACTCTTCTGATTTTCTCCCCCGTCCCACTGGGTGGGGAGTGAGCAAGCGGCTGTGTAGTGCTCTGTTGCCAGCTGGGGTTAAACCACAACAATTGCAAATTTTAGTGAAACTGAAAAGTTCCCATATAGCACAATACCAGGAAGAGCTGCGTCAGTACCACAGGGTATTAGATACTACTGTGGGAAACCATTTACCTTTGTTCCTTTCTACAAAGAGTAACCCATAAACAACAACTATCATATTCAAGTATGGGTTTGTTTTTTAACATGAAAAAGACCTTTGGGGAAGTAAGAAAAATAGAGAATAATTCCAAATAAAGTTGAAAATAATTGCATAGGACATAAAGTTAGTGAGTCTGTTAACTTTTCACGCTAATTTTCCTGGAGATGCTAATATTTCACCTTATGCTTCTATTTCTTTGAGTGCCACTGAATATAGTACCTCAGCCCACAAAAGTGCTTGCAAACAAACGGAGAAAATCTAAGAGCAAACATCATGTTAAATATCCCCATGTTGATATCTTGTAGAATTTCCTTTCAGACAACAGACCGTCAGCCTCTTATTAGAAGAAGATTTGACATGATTCATACAGTTCTGGAAAACTTGTCAAAGAGGAAATGAACACTTTAAAACACCACTGAGAAAGGCAGATAGATCTTCAGGCTCTTCAAGCTTTTCCTAAGGTAACACTTGCTGACACAGGCACTTTCCATCTATACACACATACTTGCAACAAGCAGTATAGAGGGGTTTGGCCTTTGTCTCACTTTTTTCCCCCTCCCCCCATTCAAAGAATGTTAGTCAAAAAATGTAATATATTATGTTTTGTGTCACAAGTAATTCATAGTAATAGTACATAATAATATTTGGAACTTGCTCACTCTGAAGAAAGTTACCCAGTTCACAGCATTTACTTGCATTTTAGCAGAGTACATCTGTCATTTCATTCAAGAGCAAGCCTATGGGTAATCATTTAATCAAAACCACTGCTGTGATTGCTACTCATACAGAAAATTACAAAGCAGCAGCAGCTTCAAAGCCAGGATTACAAAGATTAAATAGGAGCTGCTTTTTGCTAAGTGTTGGGTAAGAATAAATTACAGTGTCCTTAAATTTGAAGGAAATTAGAGAGGGAGAATTATTCATTTGGCCTTACAAGTATTTCCTAATTTTCATTTCCGCTCTTCATACTTACAGTAAATTACAAAACTGAGAATTCATGAAAGACTATTTAGTGAGAAAGAGAGAGACAGTCTAATTTCAACACATGGTCATACAAGAAGACATTTTGGCCTAACTTTAAAACTTTTCTTTAAGTGGCGAAGATGTTTTATTTTATTTTTTTTATATATTAAAAAGACACTCTCCCCATCATTCTTACAATGCATCATAAGGACTGAAATTTGAAAAAGCACAAGTTTATGCACTTTCTTCTTAAAAGATACAGCACTGTACACAATACCTAAATACATACTGGCAGCTCCTGGTGTGGGGAGCATGAGGGTCAGAAACTGGGCAGACTGAACACCTGACTCATAAGCATGCATTTGTTTCATTTCATCAAAGAACTGTGTCTAATGTCACATTCACTTTGAAACAGCACACTTTAATACAGTTAATACAACATCTATTTACTAAATTAACAGGTCTCATATTGATAAAGACACTTTTATTTATATTATCTCTTGGTATCATGCATATTACCAAATGATCTTAATCGTTACACAGTCATGTCATTCCGGTGACCTCCCAAATACAGTGCTCAAAGTTTAGGAATGAAAAGACAAGGACAGGATGAAACACTAGGTGACAGAAAAGCATCATACCTGAGGGATGGAAGAGGAGGATATTGCTGCACTAGAGAGATATTTTTTAAGCCAACTACTTTTCATATTTAGGCTCCTTCTCCCAAAAGTCTGTTACATCTGGCTACATGCAACTCCTATTCTAGGACCAGCTGAAACAACTGTGATTGCAAAATATGTCTCATTACTCTTGGTCTTTTATGTTAAAGGTAACATAAGTATGTAGCAGAACATCTAGGCTGGATCTAAACATAAGTTCAAATTTTACCTTTTATGATCACTCCTTTATTTCCCTACACCTCATCTTTATCATTTTACTGAAATCGCTTCAAGAGACAAATTTAAGAAAAGGAAAAAGCTATCAAGAAGCAGTGTTAAAGACTAAACATGCAACAGAGAATGTTACTAAGGCTTACTTTACACAGAGACATACCTGGGTGTATTTGTTACTAAACCAACCATGATGTAGATAAGCAGTAGAAAGCCCATGGCAGTTTTGGGAACTAGGAAAAACGAAACTAGTAACAGCACTTTCATGCCTCAGCAACTATTTGTTGAGCTCGAACTTCTATTGTTAGAAAAATATTGAGGAAAAAAAACCCAACAGTTGTGTAGTCTTAAATCCTCTCTATTCTGTCAGCTCTAATTTCTTAAGGGTAAACCACTTCCATGGCCTAAAATAATCTTGAACCTTATTTCATACAGAGACTGTATAGTCAGATTGCTCTATGCATTTCAGTAAAACCTAATTCCCTTACAGTTCATCCTATGTAACCAATTCTCAGGAACTAATTTCTAGTCTAAGTGAAATGTGACTTGCATCATGGCAATGAAATATTCATTCAGTGTACTTTACTGTGATACCTGCTAATTTCAGTGTAAGGCTCTTGCTTTAAATTCATGATTACACTTTCTTGTAACACACAAGTTCAAGTATGACTAGCTCAGGATTACACTAAAGAGGAAAACCAGTGAATTTGCCTTTGCCTTTATCCTCAAACCCCATAAGGAGGCTTCAACATCAAAAGAAATGCCTAAGTTGATTTGATGCTTGTCATCAACATTTCTCCACAGGATCAAACTAATTTTAAGTGGGTTAAATAATACTGACCTCTAATACTCCTTAATCTTTTTGATTTTCCTCCTACACATTAAGGATTTTACATAAAAAGTAACATAAAATATGCCTGTATGTAAGTCTATTTGTATTCTTAATTTTTAATAGCCAAGGGGGAAAAGAAATGCCACAATAAGCCACTGTTGATAGGCCTTTTTTTACTGTGGCTGTTTTGAGCACACAAATAATGGGGTTAAAAATAGTTTACAACTAGAATTCTCTTTTTAAAATGCTTGTAAATATACAGTTATAAAATCTGCTTATACTTGTTTAATATTAAGTTTGTAAGGAATTGCTGTGTTATTGTTCCCTTACTCCAACATAAAACCATCAATTTAGGTGATGCTATATTGACATAATAGGAAACGAATGGTGACTATGGTGCAACACACTTATCGATATTAAGTAACCAGTCAAGCACATCAGGAGGTGCTCTTTCTATATACATTACCAGTTTTGTGTACTTAACGTATTTTGTAATATGTTAAGCACATAAAGATATGTCAAGGTACTATTAACATATCAACTTGATTAACCTTTAATAGCCACGGCATTCAACTTTTCACTTATTTATAACAGCATTTATGGCCTAGCTGGTGAGGGAAGACTTTAAAGCTTTGGGCAAGTGAGACACTATCCCCACTTTTAAACATCTGGAAATAGGTCCACTAACTACAGTGCTTGAAGAGGTTCCCTTGCAAGGTCCCTCCACTGTTACAGCAGCAATCTACTCATCTTAGTGCTGCAACAACACCAGCCTCATAATTTCCAGCATCCTTGAATGGACAACCACTGGTGCATCCTAAAAGCTGCCGTCTCTTTTCAATCAAATGGGTTTCTACCATTACATGAGCCAGCAAAGGTCATGCCACAGTTTAAGTAGCCACTATCTACTTGTCCCTCCTCCTAACAGTGACAGTTCTGCCCTGGGTTAAAGCTGCTGCCGAAAAGACGTGAAAGAAGAAGGTCCCACCATTCACTCACTCTCAGCACTGACTAAACAGCCATTCCCTGTTACATCTGGCAGGAGGCAGAAAGCTAGATTACACACCAGAGGAAATGGTTTTTTGCTTCTCCAAAGATTGATTTACCCTGTAACAATGAGAAAAAAAATCTTTAGAGAAGCAGAGTCCTGGTCCAAAGTTCAGATGCTTGATTCTTGGTGCACAAATTAAGTTGCCAACATGTTACGAATAAATTGGATGGAGACCATCCTGCTGCAAGTTCACCCACAAATTCAGCTGTACTGCTCTTTCGCCTTTCCTTGGCAGGTACCATGACTTCACTGTTCAGAAGAGTAACTTGTAGTTAACAAGTATTGTTAACAATAAGATCTCAATTGTATTTTGGGGGCCAAGCTTTACAACAGGTCCATTTCTTTGTCCTGCTCTACTATTCACACTACCAAAAAGATAGGGAAAATATTAGGAAGTTTGAAGAAGGACTAAAGGAAGACAAGTGTTATGATGTGAGGCTTAGAAGATCTCAGTTTATTCAGCTCTCAGAATACAGACTGAGAAGTGTCTTGAACACTGTGTGTAGGAGCTCACAAAAGAAAATATATTTGATGCTGGGAAGCTTTTTAACCTTGTAATAAGAATCAACAGCTAGATAGTAAAGTTAGATAACTCCAATTCTGAAATAATGCATAATTTTTTAACTGTGAGGGGAATTGAACAGAGAAACAGCTAACTATGAAAAGTCAACATGACTTAGAATGTTTTGAGATAAAGTTAAATAGCTTCTAAAAAACACCTTAATTTAGCTCTGGAAGAATTTTTACATTTAGAGAGTGTAATTCAAATAACATATTATTTTTTGATTTTATGGCTGTCCAACTGCTTTCCTAATCCAGGAACCACTGAGTCAAAGAGTAAATCCTTCACACTCTTGTGAAAACCAGTTTTTCTTACACTGTCCTCATCATATCATGATAATTTTCAATTGTTTACAGTTCTGAATCTCTAATAGTTTCCCAGCAAAAGAGCAAACCGCATTAGTAGGTTGCTGCACAGCATATGTGAAATGAGAAATTTTCCTCACCACCCTATTCGGGGGTGATTAGAAATAACCCACAGTGAAAGCCACTGCCACAACACTTACTGATCGATACTAAACAATCATTATCAAGTGGTCACCTATAGCATCACAGGCTTACAATATTCTGAGTTGGGGATTTTTTTCCCCTTAAGTTTCCTCAGTCATGTAACCCTGCAGTTGCAGGATATGTTATGGTAAAGGGAGTGAGCAGAGCCTGTGAGAAGGTACAAAAGATCCTTTTCCTAGATACTTAAATATCAGTACTGCTTGTGCCACAGAGGCAGTTTTGTGGTCGAAGGGGAATGCTTCCCATGTTACAAGAAATTTCAGTGTCCCTTCCTTCTCAACTGGGAGAATGGTCAGTCGCCTGATACCACCTGCACCTACCTCACTTCCCATTGCAGGCATCTCAGGCACTGATGATACAAAGATGTCTCCTGCTCACTGTCAGTGGCATGCAGGACGTGTGAGAAAAAACATGCACTGTGGCCCTTCCACCATTATGTGACCTACAGATGTGGGGGGTCCAAAGCTGGGGGATTGATGTTTAGGCAGGTGTTTTGTGTACAGACACTGACACCCTTCTTGTGAAAAAAAGCAACATTGTGTTCTTTTTTAGTCTTTCTGACCCTACAAGCTACTTCAGGAAGTAATAGAGCAAGCTAGCAAGAGGGATCTAGTACAATGCAGAGCCTGCCACAGAGGTGCCACCATACGTGTCTTATGAAGGTGCTCAGCCACAGTGTAGAGCTGAAGAGAAAAAGCAAGGGCTAAGCTATAAAGAAATACAAAGCCATTGAGAACTCCTGCACCTGATAAACTCAGTATCTTAACTATATTAGTGTCGGCAAACATTACAGCTGTCACCAACATAATTTAATGTCCAAAGTAGTCAGACAAAAATTATTAGGTCTACCAGCTGATGTAGCTTTTACATAGTTTTATACTTATTATTAGTTAAATTAACAAGTACCATAACTGAAATCTGGGCTCCATGGAAACAAAAGTTCAAATCCTGAAGGCAGTTGATGCTTCAGACCAAAAACTACCTAATCCCACTGTGTTTCCGTTCAGCTTATTGTCTTTTGAAAGGGAAATTACAGCATGAGGTCTCTCTATAAAGGAATAAAACACCCAAAGCAACTTTCCTAAAAGCAAATGCTTATGCCCAGGTTCTCATTAAACTACTACTAAATTAATTAAACTTCCATTGGGCTGACCTACTCTCTAGTCTGACTTTGAAAAGAGTTTACAATGAGCCCTAAAATGCTGCATGTTGCTTCTAATCATTGATAAATACCCTATTGATAAATATCAACTGTGCTCCTATTGCATTTCAGTGACAGGTGGGTAATGGCTATATTAGTTTTCAAGGTTGTAATGAAAAACAAATACAAATATAAGCTTGTGGTAAAATCAGCAAGACTGATTTCAAGAAACAAACCATTCAATTTCATATTATGTGTTCTAATACAGGAATGAATTTATCATCATTTTGGTACAAGTATGGAGAATCCATTCTGGTCCTTCGTGTAACTCCTCTCCATTAAATAGCTCATGTCCTTCATGCCCTTCATGGGCAATAATTTTTTACGCAAAGCTCTGACAGGCACAGAAACTTTCTCCACAAGTGGCCAAAGTGGTTTTGTGCCTTTTTAAGCAACCTGTAAAACTGTAAACCCTTAAGGTAATCCATCCTGATCCTATCCATGATACTTCGATGCTCAGACACTCCAATAAAGTTGCATTGTTAGTATTTTATGTTCACAGAAGAGAAGGAAAATATCAAAAAACTTTCTGGACTAAACTAGTTGGCATTAAATTCACTTTGTGAAATTTCTGCTTCTGTAATATGACCCGAATAAGACACACCAAGTTTAGGACACTCCAGCCACGGTATCCTGGTTTGCCAAGTGGTAGAATCTATATATAATGGAAAATGAAAGTAGTTTATAACCAACTGCACCATGCCCCCATTTCCATCCTACGTGAAGACTTACTTAACAGCAGCACCAAAAGAACAGGCCCAGGCCTTCTCATTCTGAAGCTGCTAATTATAACTTCCACTAAAATGTATCAGTGAAGAGCAATGATCCATCTTGGCCCATATCATTATTGTTCTTATGCAAAACAAGAACAAATATAGAGTGAATAGAACTTATAATGTGAACAAACAATACTGCGTAATTTTTTCTTCAGACTCTGCATTAAACCCATTGCAATGCACTATCTAATTTGTTTGGCTTCAAATGCCGTCTTATTCTACAAAACTGAATTTTGTTATCAGGTAATTTATTCAAAATAGTGAAAAATGCCTATGTTCAGAGGAGGAATTGATTCATTTTGCATTCCTCTGAAGGAAATTTTCCATGTAACAGACAGAAACTTTCAAAATAATTGGAATACAATATGTAAGGGAGAAATCTGCTGATATTTTTACTCACTTTGTGAGGGAACACTATCATCATGATGTATCCCGTATGTGTCAGGTAACATACTCCAGCTTTTTCTGGCTGTAAAAATGTAAGTTTTACTCAGCAATGCTGATTTAAAAAATTCCATAGGCACAAATTCCACATTCATTTGGCACCCAACCAAATATGGAATATGCTGTTTATTGCAGTAATCACAGACCTTCACCACAAGAAATTTAAGTAACACCTGTCAAATATCTATTTTGCCCCAAACCACACTGACAGGTCTCCTTATGACAAACCAATAAGTCTACAATGCTTAACAGGAACATAAGGTGTAGGAAGGCTGTCATGTTTGTTCACTATTTCAACACGACACTCAGTTACAGACATTTTTTTGAATCAGGTCACATATCATGTCCCCTGTCCTTAAACTTTTTTCCCATTCTGTCACAGGTTTGAGTAGTTTCAGAGAAACAGATTACATTTCTGCCTGTTCTTGCAGTGGGCATTGCTGGCTGGACTTTGGACAAAAAAGCAGGCATAGGGAAGCTTTTATCTTCTTCCCTCATTCCTCAGGCTCAGTGGTATAGAAGCCTACACACAAACCCATAACAGCTTTCCCTTGATTATTAACCACCACAAGATGCAACGTAAGAGCAAGAATATTAACAGTATGATAAAAAACAACACAAAAGTTACACCAAAACGTCCTTGTAGTCAAAGCAGAGACATGAAACAGAGCTATTCAACATACTTCACAATGAGGCAAACTCATTGATGTGAATAACCACATTAAGAAGGCTTCTAGTACCTGAGCTAGGTCAAATATTGCAGAGCGCAGTACTGCACAACCACATAAGCTCTCCTGTTCATAACTTGCAGACAAGTGTGTTCATTGTTACACTCTGAATTCTGAGCTGCACAACACTTCCTTTCACAGCTCCTTTTGACTTCACAGAAAACACGTGGCTAAAGACATAACAACTTTTGAAACCATAGCAGTTAGCCAAACAAACAAGAAAAGAATCGGGATCTTTATGTCCTACTCTGACAAGCTATAAACATGAAGTTCCTTTCAAAAGCACCTCCAATCAGGGCCATTCAACGTAAAGGATTTCCTACTGGGTAATCTGCCAGTTTTTTTCATGACATGTTGATGCCAGCTGCCAATCACTCCTGGACATATGCCACCCTGCATCATCAGCAAGCACATAAGTCAAAAAAAAAAAAAAAAAAAAAGAGAACATTAACAAGTGAACCATTTGTTTATATAAAAATAAACAGCATATTTACATTTATTTTTCTGGAGAAGGGAAAGCACATGCCATGTTTACATATCATCCAAAACCCCATATCAACCTCTTAAAGGGGCACATAAACATATTCTGAATCACAGGTTTCCAGTTTGAGATACGCAACTGTAGGGGAAAGAAAGAAAGTATCTTAGAACATCAAGCATTTCTTTTAAATTATATTGCTATATTTCCTTTTCCCCTCATCTCTAGAGTAAAAGAAAAGGAAATACTTACCATTAAATTTTCCTTCTTGTAAATTTCCAGTAGTCATTTTTATATGGTACAACTATGGTCATTATTGTTACCCATCCATCTTATAATTTCAACTAAATCGAGCAATGAAAATTTTATAGTGCATCCCTAATTGTGCACCAGACTGGAACTGTTCATACAAATTCCAAGCAATTATAAGGCTTTCTGGGAAACATTGGCAGCAAACACAGGATTAAATGCCTGTAACAGCAAGCCAGATGGGAAACACAGATAAAGAAAATCTCATGGAACTTGATTCTTTTTCCAAAACTCTGGTATTATGTAAATTAACCTAGGACTCAAATACACTCCAACAGATTCAAAACTAGGTCAGTTAGGTGTAATAACTAAATCGTAAATATTCCAAACATTCCCTGAACACACGTGCACACACACACACCTCAAATCAGTGTTATATGCTCTTTAAGAATTAACATAAACATGACAACACATCATGTACACTATCTGTAAAGGTAAAATACAATAATTCCATGCCTTAATGTCATAACAACAACAACATAATACTGTGTTTTTAAATGGATGATATTTTCTGCCTTCAGCATCACTAATGAAATCTAATAGGAAGGGTGTTTATCCTTTGAACATAACAGAAAAGGACCTTTCAGCCCTTTTAACTTCCTAGCATACAATATGTCTTCATCTTCAAAACACTGCAGACTGCCAGATAGGGGAAGCTGTCTGAGTCATGCTGGTGGCTACCACGACTTGAACCTGGTCTCAGGGAGGGGAATACCTGGCCCAAGGGCTTCCATCATCTTATCTCTCCAGCCTACAGTGCTGGTGAGAGGAAAGTCTAAGGGTGTGTTGTCTGGTGAAGACTCATTTTTAAAGGCCTGAATCTAGCAAAATAGTTAATGTAATGGCCTGCCAGTTTTCACTATGACTTGTTTTAGTAATAAAACTTCAAAAGTATTTGAAGGCAAATATGTGCGAGTATATGGTTAAGAGCAGATACCTCCCAGCATGTTAAATCATCAGCTACTGTTAAATTCCTGAATTAATTATGTGATACTCCTTATCATCCAGTTCTGGAATTAAACTAATCCCAAACCACACCATTGTATAAATCTAAAAATAGAGGTGGATTCTGTGCCCTTCTAAACTCCGAGGCCTTCTTGAGAGCACGGAATGGCCACCAGGAGAGGGCAATTCCAGGCTGAACTCAGCAATATGCAAGCTGTTTCTGCTTTTTGTATTAGAGCTCCTTTGCCCCTTGTTTTTATGCTGACATGGGACTGTGGCAAATGACTGAGAAGAGCATAGTCTTGGTAGCACCTCTCAGCAGCTCCCATTTCAATTAGACAAATCACCAACCAAAGAGATCCTCATGAATGTTTTTAAAGCTATTACCCATAGTGAATATCAGTAAGTTACCCACTATAAAACTTTCCAAATACTCCTGATTCTTTGTGAGCACAGCTCCTTCTCAACTTTCCCATAGTTATTATATGGAAGGACCTTGAGGGGTTTACTTGTTAAAGGAAATGAAATACTGAAATTTTGTCCACTGAGCTTCTTCATACTGAGCCTAGAGGAAGCAGAGAATGGTTATAATTTCAAAAAAACCCATTATATTCACAAAATCAGCGAATGACTGGGGTTGGATAGGACTTCTTGAGGTCATACACTTAAAGCAGGATCATGTCCAGTCAGGTTTTGAATATTTTCAGGGAAAGGAACTCCACAACATCTCTGGCAACCTGTGCCAACTTTTGATCATCCTTGCCTTGAAAAAGTGCTTTCTTGTGTTCAGAGGGAATTTTGTGTGTTTCAGATTCTACCCAGTGCCTCTTTTTTTCTGTGGGCACTATTTGGAAAAGTCTGGCTCCCTCTTCTTCATTTCCTCCCATCAGTTATGCACATTGAGAAGATCCTTCTGAGTCTTCTTTTCTCCAGGCTGAATAGTCCCAGTTTTTTCAACCTATTCCCATATTAGAAATGCTCCAGTCTCTTAATCAACTTTGTTGAGTCCTTTCTTGAACTGGACTCACTACAGTAAATCCATATTTTGTAATGGGGAGCCCAGAACTGGACCCAGCACTCCAGATGTGGCCTAACCAGTACTGGGTAGAAGAGAAAGATCACCTCCTTCAACCTGCTGGTACTGAATGCTCTGCCTATTGCAGCCCAGGAGGATGTTGGCCCTCCTTGCTGAGATGATGCTTCGCCATCTCAATGTCAGTCTGTTGTTCACTAGGATCTCCAGGTCCTTCCCTGCAGAGCTGCTCTCCAGCAGGTCACCCCCCAGTGTGTACAGGTGTCTGGGACTATTCCTCCTCACGGGCAGGACTTCATATTTTCCTTTGCTGAACTGCATGGATTCCTCTCTGCCCAACTCTCCAGCCCATCAAGGTCCCTCTGGATGGCAGCACAGCCCTCTGATATATCAGCCGCTCCTCCCAGTTTTGTATTGTCTGCAAACTTGCTGAGGGTGTGCTCTGCCTCAGTGCAGACTTCATTAATGAAGACGTTAAACAGTAATGGGTTCGGCATTGTCCCCTGACGTAAACCACTAATGACTGGCCTCCAGCTGGACTTTGTGTCTCTGTTCACAACCCTCTCACACCAACCACTGAGCCAGTTTTCAGTCTACCTGCCTGTCCATTTATCTAACCTGTACCTTGTCATCTTGTCTACAAGGGTGTTATGGAAGACAGTGTCAAAGGCTGTACTAAAGTCAAGGGAAACAACATCAGCTTTTCTCTCCTCATCCATCAAGATAGTCACCTCATTCTAGAAGGCTATCAGATTTGTTAAGCATGCCTTCCCCTTAATAAATATATGCTAACTACTCCTGATCACTTTTTTTGTCTTTCATGTGTTTGAAAACGTTTTCCAAGAGTATATTATCTATCACCTTCCCAGGTACTGAGGTGATGTCAAGTAGCCTGTTGTTCCCCAGATCTTCCTTGTTTAAGATAGGAGTGACATTTATTCTCTTCCAGGTTTCAGAAATGTCTCCTAGTTGGCATAATCTTTCAAAGATAATCAAGAATGTACTTGCAACAGCATCAGCCAGCTCCTTCAGCGTTCATGGGTGACCCATCAGGCACTACAGACTTATGTATGTCCAGCTTGTTCAAGTGGTTGACTCAAGCAGGCTGGTCCTCCTCCACTGACAGTAAGTCTTCCTTGCACCAGACCTTCCCTTTTGTCTGTGGGGCCTGGGCTTCCTGAAGGCCTGTCTTATAAATGATGAATGAGACAAAAAAAAAGGAATTGAGTACCCTGGCCTTTTCTGTGCCATTCTTCATCAGGTTCTTCCTTTCCCCATTCAGCAGTGGGCTCGTGTTTTCCCTAGTCTTCCTTCAGGAAGCTTGCCTTGAGAGTTACAGGCATATCAACAGTAACTACAAAGAACCAGAATTTTGATTAAGCTCTGAGTTTTGCATACACAATTAAGAAGGTTAAAGTCATCCAGAAGTTAAAGACAAGATTACACAAAGCTTGGTACAAAGAGCTACAATGCTAATTGAAGGCTGTGTTAGAAATCCAAATAGTGACTATTCAGAAACTTTTGAAAGAGATATACAGATTTGCAACTTTAGCAAGTGTTTTCAAGTCATGATCTGGAAAAATAACAGACCATTCACATAATATCAGTATTGCTGTTGTATTCTCCAGAATTCTTTAAAAAAGAGTTAAAATCTATCCCAATTAGCACCAAACTGTTACGGAATCCAATGATGTTGCAGCTGCTAGTTGAGTTATATGAAATTTGTATTACAATACGCACTTTATTTGGAAGAATTTCACCTATTTTCATAAAACTTGACAAATAACTTATCTTTTTCTTCGGAAGACTGGTGATTTTCCAGCTATGAATTTCACATCCAACTTTTTACCTCAGAACAGGCCATGTTTGTGCTGCAGGGTGAGATCATTCCTTCAGTTCAATAACATCTTTACAAATCCTATGATGTGATCCAAAAGAACTGGTAGCATCAGGTTTGTGCTTAAATGTGCCCCTTTCATATTCTCCCAACCCAGAAGACTATTTCAGCTTGACAGTATCACAAGTTTTTTCAATGCTGAGCAAAACAAGAAAACTAAGAACTCTTGCACAGTCTATTCTTTCTGATATCTTCTAATTATTTGTAGTCCCAGTTAACTACAGTCTCACTTTGATAGAATATTGCTGCAGCTTTCCTGAGTCATCAACAGAGTGTGGAAAAACATCCTTCAGACAGAGGACCCATTTCATCAGGTGTAACTTACTCATTTTAATAAGGCAAATGAATCAGGGTCTCCAGCATAAACTCAGATAAAAATGGTTAGGTGTCCTCCTTTTCAGAATTATATATTTCCTATGAAGGGTGACAATACATTTTCACACACTGAAATTCCGAACTATTTTTTACCCAGAACACTTTTTTTCTTCTTAATTGTCTGAATAAGTATTTTAAATTTTATTTTTATAGCACTTTACTGTGTTTGTAGAGCCAAGTATTCACTAGTAAAGCATCTGCTATGCAGACACCTTCATCAAATCCAATGTCAAATTTCATTAATGCTGTTGAATTACTTCTATTTTCAAGCACACCCTATTATAAATTATTGCATTCTATAAAATCTTTGATAACAATTAAAAAGTTGTTGATGTTTTTCTTAGTTACTAAACAGAAGCTTTTAAGGTTGTACTTGTCCCTTCTAATATTCCATGGAGAAATGAAAGATAACTAAAATATGAATTTTCACAATCTTCACATCCACTAGATTCACAATACTCAATCATTTGGCCTAAAAGTCCTTGAAACAAAGATGATGAATTTTGTGTGTCCGCAGTCACTTGGTTTACAACATTCTTGAGGACATGCAGCCAGGATTGTTTAGGATTCCTCAGTATTCAACAACGTTTGTAGCTCTATGACCTCTGCTTTGGAGAGACATCAGAAAGAACATGTTTCATATGAAAATTCCTGCATTAAGTGATCCAAAGAAGATAAGAGCATAAGCAGTAGCTAAAGTCCTACCCCTGGAATCATGCTTTTGCCAACATTGCATAACCCTTAATTATAATTTCAAGAGATTTTTCTCCCTGAATTAAATTAGTGTCTATTCATCCATATCCATCATCAACGGGGTGTTCCATCCAACCGCAAAATGTCACAAGGCTTCAAGGTTAAGCTTCTCCTCCAAATGGGTTTCCTTTCCTGCAGATCCTGAAGAATATTTTCAGTTGCTGAAGTGCTTTTCTGTTGGCAAGCCTGTCCTGAACATCTTTTTCAGCTATTACTCCTTCTGCTGGCTTTGAAAAATAAGATATTCCATATAACAGCCTGCAGCTATGCCAGAGACTGCTTCTCACTCTCTGATTTGCCATATGATTAGTACTCATTAGCAATGCTTAACTGTTCCAAAGGTGATACTGTTCCCAACTTCATCTTTGAGATTTCCTGCCATCCAGAATCTGTCTGAGCTACATCCTGCACACATATAAGACTCGACATAAAAACGCCCCTCTAATGTGAACATTAACTTTGAGTTCCAATGCACCTAATGTTCAGAAAACTGAGACAGAGTGTTTTCCTTTTTTGCACGCTGTAAATTTGTAGAACCACAGAATTCAGGGGGAGGGTGTCATCTCTGAAGATTCTTGTTTGCACACTAAACAAAGCAAAGTAGAAACAGATCCTGGAGCCATAAGCTTCGCATATATATTCTCAATAAATTAGAAGTGTGGGACTAATACGGAAAAAGTAAAATTATGCAGAAACATTCCATATCTCTTTAAAAGAATTAAAAAACTAATAAAAGAGGTTTTAACATTTTAGTGTTTTTACTGTGTCATGAGCGTGTTCCTGATACAGTACTTTTCTAAAAGATAGAGGGCAAAGGGCCACTTCATTTTAAGCTACAGAATGACTTTCAAACAAGCTACAGATAAAGTTGCTGACTTACAAAAGTTTTTATCAGACTTATGATGGATTTTACAGAAGTGGAACTCTATGTGACCCATGTGATTTGTTTTCATTTACAAAGGTGGAGAGGCTTTGAATATAAAAATGGAACTTTTTCTTCTTGTGCCAAATGTAAACAATTTAACGTCCATTTCCCATCCAGAGATTTTAACAGTTCAAAAGACTTTATATGAATCTTATCTGTATTATATTTCCTGCTGATTGGCAGTGCCTCACACTTCAAATTGAAAGCCAAAAATGTGTTGGCTCTGAACAGAGACAGGAAACAAATAACAAAGAAAAGTGGGAAATAAACATAATGAGTAGTTACGAAGTGCTGAAAACTATACTTAGTGTTTGAGTTCTTGTTAGTTCTTGAGATTCAAATACTGCCATATTGATTTATGTCTGGGAAGCCTTGTTTAGGGAAAAAGCATAAACAAAAGCCTTTGAGTATTTTGTCAACACGAAAACATAGTTTATATTATCTTCAAAGCCCACCCTATTCCTGACTTGACTGATTCCTTACTCCTTACTGTGGATCACTTTGTTATTTCCAGTAACGGTGCGCATTGCACACAGTAATTACTGGTCCCAGAGGAAGTGCATGGATCTGATACTCACAGTCAGCCAAATGATTCAACAAGATGAATGCTCAGCTTAGTTGAAGAAGCCTGTCCTGGGTGTCATCATGGCTGGAAACAGAACTGATGTGCTCTTCTACAGCAGACCATGCAGATGTTGGAAAAAAGATAAAATCCATTGTTCCTAAAGAAATTTCTTTGGATTCTTCTTTGAAAACCATGCAATCCCAGGTACCTAAAAAAGGCAATTTATTAAAAAAAAAAAAAAAAAAAAACAGAAAAGGAAAAAAAAAGAAGAAGAAGAGAGAGCAGAGAATAAACACATGCTTTTTAAAAAAGTATCTGGCATTACTCCATATATGGCAACCGAGTTTTGTATCATTTGTATAGCTGAATATTATCTATCATTACTCAGGTATAAAACACAGAATACAACACAGTATGGCAATACTTCAAGGAAAATCCGTATCTTTCTTCTTTTTAATGAGGGAGTTAAACAACTGTAGAGAATGATTAGACTTAAAAAAGGGCAAGCCCTGCCCTGACAAGCCAACATGGTAAAGTCCTAACAGGTGGGCAGACAAAAAAAGGTTAACCAGTGTTGTAGCTGCTATGTTCTACAGTACAGTGAAAGTAAATTAATTCCAGTGCTTTCTTTGTATTCTGTTTTACTGGGAGGCGTCTTTTCTTTCAATCCATTTATTTTAAAGGTGTATAGTCCAGAATTCCTCTGTATCCTCTTTCAAAATTCCAGACATAGGCATTTTCCTATCTTCTCAATCTTAATATACAAGTTAAGTGAACTGGACCAGATACATATTAAATTACTGCTATTATTTCCTCTGTCACACAACAGGGATTCCAAACTTCCAAATAGTTTTTTTTAAGCATACAGTGAAGGAGTAAAAAAAGAAGGCTACGAAGTACCACATTCTCTCAGTCTCAAGGGTTGCTATACAAGCATGGTCCTGACCTCACCACCCTTAGTACAGCATGAAGTAATACTGATCATGGACTCACAAAAATTTATTTCAGTACTCATGACACTACTGCTTCCTACAATATGGAGGAAACAGACTTTTCTGTCTTCATAACATCTATGCAAACCTTGTTCTTTGTAAATACAGAAGGTTTATCTTCAGTAGCAGTTTACAGCCTTTGGCTCTAATTCAGCAACATCATCACGTGATGAACACTGGACTGAATTCCTAATGGAGATCCAAGTATTGCCCACGCAACTGAGTCCCCTTTTATCTTATCAACATTAGCTTCACTATAGCCAAAAATTGTGTGATTACAAGCTATGAGATGCTACACAGATTATATTAACCCTTTTTCTTCTTTTTCAGTACTCTTTTGCTCCTATCAGTTCAGAAACTTCACTTTGATTTTACAGTACCTGCGTTTTCTTTCTCCCTCAGTCCTGTCAATCTAATCCAATAATTACCTTCAAACCTCAAATTACCAGCCATGTTGTCTTTGCATCCTGTTAAGTAGAAGACCAGTTATCCCTTTTGAAATAAATCTCTCAGTCTTTGTGCAAGGAGGAAAGGAGGAAGAGTGCTTCTTCAGCTGTAGAAGGGTCCCAAAGCATTAATCAATGTTTTAGTTTCTCCAAACACTGTTGTTTTGTGGACTTGGCCCTTTAACTGGAGTGAGGCTGAGGCTGGTGGAGCTTTCATTCTCCAGGCAGCTAAACAATCTATTTCTCTGAGAACTTGAATTGTAAAAATTCATTTGCAAACACAAACTGCATGTAAAATACTAAGGCATCTGTATTCAAGGACTAATTCAAGGACTGTCATTGCCCCAACACAAAACCTGTAGAATGAGAGCAAAGACAGCAACAATACCCTACATCCAGAGAGAAGCACTAGGCAGAAAGCCCATAGATGGGAAGGCATGTAGCAGAGGAGGGATCTCCCCCTTCAAGTGGCTGCTTTTCTGCCATGGTCTTTGATACAGGAGAATGTGGGAAGGAATCAGGTGTTTTCTGGTGCAGAATTATGCTAGTCCCCCATTTACATCTCTAATACAGCTGCTGTCCCAGTCACACAGTTAGAGGTCTTAGTCCACTAAGCTAGTTAGACCCTTAGTCCACTAAGGATTGGGAAGGATTAGAGTACCACTAAGGATTCAGTCATCCTTCCCAACACAAGATTTCTCTTTGTAATGTCCTTCAGCCTTCAACAAGAAAGGAGAATATAACAGCCCAAATGCTTACTGGCTGTTAAATATTGCTATCATGTAAAGGTCTTGTCATAATGATTACATTTAGTCCTTTGAAACAAATCTCAAACAACGTTCATATGTAAATTATGTTTAAATCCTACAATTCTAGTTATATCAACGGATATCTCATGACATAATAGAAAAGGATATGATGGCAAGAACAAGGAGAGAAGTGCAGGTAAGCATCCTCTATAAGGTTCCTCTCTATTTTTTCAACTGTACCTTTTCCTCAAATAATCTGAATCTGGAGTCTGAGTGGTTTGTATTCTTATATATTTGTACAATTATATCACTGTACTCATACCAGGAAACTTGAAATGGTACAGTACCACCATCATTACCATCATGCCCCTACCTCCGGCAGGGAGAGTGTTTTTACACCAAAATAGGACTTCTACAAAGGCACAACTGCAAAGGTGCAACCTGCTTTCATGCCTATAGAATTGCTTCTACTTCGGCATTTTTCACTTTTAAATATACATATATATTTATTCATTTCAAGTTGAACCAAAACAGTTGCACTCATCTTAGCTTTGGCATATGGGAGTATAGCAGTTATTGAAGAGACAGGGTGTTTAATTACAGTAGCGGATGCATAAGTTTAGAAATATACATTAAAATATTTTCAGGATGTCAGTAAGTGATCAACAGCATTTGCTGGAAAACAGAAAAAACAACTCAGTCAATAGAGAATTGTTCACTCATTGAAAATTTCCACGCTTCTTTGTAAGGTTTCTTTATTGTGCACTGAGAACAGAGTCTGGGTAAATATTAGACATATTCAATATTTAAATTCAGTAACATATTTTCTATAGAAACCTATATGAATAAGCTCTGGAATTTCAGTTTAGTCTTAAGGTCTTCAATATTTTACTAGATTACGCCTATTAAAGTTTGCAATCACCACTTATATCTCCATGTTCTGCTGAAGACTTGTGAATTACAATTCACAACTGACATCTTTGCAGAACAGTGCAGACCTTAGCTCTCTAAGAAGGGAAAAAAGCTGTCTTTTTGCAACACAATGCAGAAGATCTACACATCTCTTTGTCTCCTAGGAGGCTCAGGCCTTGGTGAACTTTTTTCAACACACCAACTGAAATTTATGAGAGATTGAACTCAGTCTAAAGATACAATAAACAGCAAATAAATGTTTTGTGTTCTCGCAGAGGCATTTTACTGTGGAACATGCCACAGTTTGTCTGTAATTACATTACGTACTGATAGCTGTTTGTTTTAGCTTAAGAAAACTTTCTCCTTTGTACTGCACACATTTCATTTCAGAAAGTTGTGTCATTTTCAATTGTCCTATACTGTAAATTTTTACACTTTGGGGGCAAAGTCATATTCTCAGCTTCTCTTTTATTTTAGAGAGAATCAGAAGTTTTCAACTTAGTAGGTGGAAAACCCAAGGTAAGAAACAGTTGCTCTAATAAAGTTTTTGAACAAACCAGCATGTTCGTAGAAAGAAAGCTCTGAGTGACCCAACCTCTGTCAGTGAACTTTAGGCAATTATGTACTCTTCTGATCTGTCTAGTAAACAGACATTTAGCCAGATAAAATGTTGTAGTTACAAAGCAAATACTCTCATGCAATTATTCCAAAGAATTACTTGGCTAGAGACCAAAACATAATTTCTCACTTTGTCCCCATAATTTGAAATGTGAATTTTAAAATGTCAGTGTTCAGCTCCTTGGTTTCTGAGCCATGCCATTTTAAAAATGCTGAAATAAGCAATAGAGTATATCTGATTTTCAAAAAGTGCTTAGTTTAAAAACATGTTATTACATGACAATTAATAACATGTTCACAACCCAAATAAACTAGCAAAGCGTCACACAAACACTACACTTCACAACAGAGCTTCTCTTACTCCTATAGGTCCAATTTAATCAAGTGAACAATTTCAAGTCACTGTGATCTTTTTCATTGACAACCTGTGTACACTGATTACAGAATTTCAACACACAATTCTTACAACCATTCCACAGTTCTGAATTGTTTACAAGATCTCTTAGAAATAAATATAAGTTGGAATCATCTTAGAAAGAAGATTCAGATTATTTCTCTCTAACTTTCTCCATTCCAATTCTTTTATTGGCAAGATGCCCACTTCAATCGTCTTTACAACAGGTAAGATTTAACTAGCCACATTCACCCCAGTAATTAAGACACTTCCTTTTTCTGTGTCCCAAAATTATGGGGGCATGCATATGTCTCAGCTCTGTGCTGCACACATATCAGCCCATATCATATAAATGAAAATACCTAAATTCTGCTTAAATATCACACCTCAAGCTTATTACTGGAGAATACACACTTAGCACATCACTCCACTTGCATTCTTTATTTGGATATAAGAAGAGCAAATACACTGGAAAAGGATGACAAACTTTCTGCAGTCAGGTCTTTAATAAAAGAGTTATTCCTGGATTGTTGAATTTTTTTGTGCCCAAGTATAATCCAGGCAGCTGTATTAAAGATACTAGAAGGGTCTTCTGTGAAGAAAATAAATGCTTTTCCTGTCATTAATCTTCTCAGGTAGATCTATCCATCTTTTTTAAGGCTAGACTAGACGAGGTCTTGCTATGGTTAAAAGCTCAAAACAGCTGATGTGCCTCTTTTGTTCTTCATAGATTAGGATGTGCAAGAGGATCCTGTTGCCTGTTAGTTTAATATTCTGGGGACTGTCTTCTAGGAGGACATGGTAGTTCTCATGGACTCAGTAACTTGAATACATTCATGGATTTTTATTTAGATATCATTTCTGCGATTATCACACCTGCAATAGTCTACTGAGCTATGCCCAGCACAGCATTGACACAAAATCCTTCTCATACTCTTGTTAGGACACAGAGGCTGTTGGAGGCAGTGCCTATCATCCTTTGCACTCCGAAGACAGCATGCATGAGTGCTAAGATTCAATTCCCTGGCTCCAAACATGGGGTCACATAGACCCATATTGTCTCTTGAACAGCATCCAAAATAGACAGAGACGAGTAAGAACAAGAGAAGCACATGCAGTATTTCCCCCCTAGTCTCTACTTTCAGGTTGGGGGTTTTCCTGAACTTCATGTAAGCCATGTAATTTGTAAGCCCCAAGGGTTCCCTTGTTCAAGTGCTTGCCCACTCTCCCTTTGAATGTATGTAAACTCCTTCACTTGTATCTAAATATTTAGCTTAGATATTCCAAAAAAGATGACGTTTTAACCACAGCATAGAAGTAGGAAAAAGTTAGCAATACTAACAGAAGCCTGATATATGTCTTTTTACTTATTTTACACAGTAATTTGCTATAATTAAAAAGAAGGAAAAAAAAAGAAGGAAAAAAAAAACCTTTGGTGAGATAAATTATCTTATTTCAAGACCAGGAACTTGCAGCCAACACTGGCCAGAAGTTTTTTCAAAACACCCCATCTCTTCCATCTCCTGCCATCTCTGGCCAGCTCTCCCAAGGTAAGCGGTCCAACTTCTATTTACTTGCAAAGAACCAATGAAGAAGTGAAATCATGGCTCGATTTTTGTAGAAGTATCCAACATACTGAAACATCCAGCATTTTCTAAACTCCTTGACAGATTTCCTCCTCAATATTTTTTGAAGTAGTGCTGTTTTATCAACAGTTCTTCTACATCATTACTGCACAATTCTGACTCCAGAAATGAGTTCTGAACTCATGAGAACTGACTCATGATCGGAGTCATGTTATTGCTGGGGTGATGTAACTGATAAACAAAACACTGTAAGCAAGACATTTAGAAAAAGACACCCTTCAATTAAAAGGCCAAGTATCATGTGTTTATGATTCTGCTGTTCTACAAAAGGAGCAAAAAAATTTAAAAACCCACACTAAAATCCCAGAAACTTTAGGAGGCTTTTCAGTATTTGCTTTGTTTCTCTTCCTCAGGGACCTCAGAGAAATTAATAAACCAGACACTCAGAAAAACCATTCCTTCTGACCCCTTGTTTAATTTTCTTCCATAGTTTAGGATTGTTTAGATTTGTGCTGAATGGTACTATCAGATGCAGCTCCAATTTAATACAAAACTGTCCATTACACCTCACCCCATTTTACATTCCATTCTTCACAGGATTTTATTTCTAGAAAGTACATTACAGAGGAGAGAGCACCTTTAGGGTACAGTACATTTCAAAACACAATTAAAATAAACTCTTCAAGTGGAAATGTGAAACATATTTGTATTCTATTAAAGCCTTTGGCCTTATCAGCCACAGTGCACTATATAACAAGGTCATTAGTAACAAGCCACATACAATGGAGAACATACATCAGCAGTAGAAAAACAAACATGAGTCCAAAACATCACAATAACTTCCTGTACCTGTTCTTGTTTGCTTGCTGAGCTCTCAAACATTGTGAGTCTCTGAAATACATAAAAGCCTAACAGCTTAAGTCAATATTTGCCAACCAAAGTGAACGATTTTATTTAGCATGATGACTGGACCCCTTGAGCAAACACATCTTGTACGCAGCATCACAACTGCAGGACAGCCTGCAAAACTACCAGAAGTGTCCAACCATTCAGAGCATACATAGCATCTAGAAGAAGCTCAGCAGCTGCTCCAAGTTTCGTCTCACAAATAAAAGATAAGATGATTCATTTAGTTTTCCATCAAAAACCATTATGGAATACGAAGCAGAATGATTTTATAATAAACTTGTGGTTTCCTCTCTCTTGCTTTGAGATGGTTTATTCTAATTTGAATTTCGGGGAATGAAACATTTCTCATTCCTGCTCATATAAAACCCTTCCAAGAGTTTAGGTGTCCTTTGGACTACAGGGTCTGGCCTATTTAAACAAGTTCATTTGGGATGTGGGCTGAGAGGTACATAAAAAAATATTGATTTCATACCAATTACTACAGGAACCAAATTGTGGTGAAAGAGGAACTGCATCTGAAAATCAATACAAGGAAATGTCCCTTTTGTCCATGGAAGCGCTGCCAAATGAAGTAATGTCTTAATCCAATCTTTATTTTGTTTCAGTAAATACATTCTATGATTGTGATATGGACCAGGTGATGATTAGTCCTTCTTTTTGTTCTGTGCTGCCATTATGTAGGATTATATTTTTTTCGTGTATCAAGAAAATTCTGCTTCCTTTCCATTTTTAAGACAAATATTTGGGTGAAAAAACCTCACACCGTATGAAAGTGCTGAAACACAAAAAATTCTCTCAGTCTGGAGAAAGATATTTTCCTCCTCCATCAACATATGTCACAGATGTGCAGCTCCCCAAATGCAGCAGAATCTAGGAAGATAACCTGGTATGTGTGTGTGAGCAAGGTTTGAGGACCAAACTTTTGGTTGGATGCCACCCAAAGAGCTGTGTGTTGGGACTACTAAACTAACAGATCATTCTCATTTGCCTGCAGGAGACAGGACTCAGTTTCCACTTCATCCATTAACCTGTATCAGAGGCCAGTCTTTATGCATGCAGACCAAAGGCCAGAATAGGAACATTCCCCTCCCAGTCCCCTTGAAAATCCAAATGTTCTTGTTCCGGACCGAGCACAGACAGGGAATATGAGGTCATATTTACTACAGATCTAGGTTTAAAAAAGGGTATAATGTGCCTATTATTTCATGTGCATACTATTCTAGTATCATGTGCCTATTATATGTGGCACAATGAATCGCTAAAACTAAGCAAGTCAGAGCCAAGACCTATCTAAGGGCTCTTGGTATCTAAGGTTATCTTAAGGATAATGGGGTATTAGTAGACTTATAACAAAAATCATACATTTTTCAGAACTGATGCTTTTTATGGTGCCTAATGTATAAAGGAAAGAAAGGCTTTTAAAGCTTTATTGATATTATCAACATATTTAACATATTAGCTGGATGAAAAACTCTAGGGTTTCAACTGCTCAGTTAGTATGCAACTACTGCCTCAAAGTGTTTTGCACAAAACTCAGCTTTCAGGCTTAATGTATGGGTTCATGCCTCTGAAAGGAAGGTTGATCCTGTGCTACCATAAAGTCATTCCCTCTGTTTTCACTGAGGATAGATAATGGGAATACTGTGTTTCATATGATAAGTAATGGGTTGGTTCTCTTGAACTTTCCTATGGCGAGTTAAATAGAAACACAGACTATTCCTGTTTCAGAACATTCTGTGGCAGAAAACAGAGCTTTGTGCATTATACAAAATATGAGGAGTGTTTGGTGACACAAGCACACTCCTGTGAAGAAAGAGAGGCCTACATACTTTGTTGTCAACTCAGGCATGCTATCCAGGCTGCAGCTTGGCACAGCTGAAAAGTCAGCCTCAGTTTCTTCATCTATACAGGTGTATTTGCACTGGTTTTTTTACTGCTTTGCAATGGTTTTATCCAATTAAATTAATATTTCTTAAGTGAAAGAAATTAGGAGTGGAGAACTAATATTTTATAATCAGTGCACCACATAAAATCAGTTAAATATGAAAAACCATGTAATGGAAAGGGCTAAATAAAGATGTCTAAGATATTTCTACAAGTTCATGCATTCAAGCGAGATAAAAACACAGACCAAGAGTGCTCATTAGCTAGACAGTACCTAGACAGTAGAAGTAATATGGGCACTCCTACAAGAGTAGTTGAAAGCTCCTCATGATATTCAGTATAACATCCCATAGTGCTTGTGAACATATATACAGTAAAGAGGCTAGGATTAAAGCAAAAGTGGCCAAAAATTTGCAAAAAGTATCCTAAACCCCCACAGTAGGCGAAGGGAGAGGACTCAAGAAAAGCATAGCGTAAGCCCTAAGAAAATGCTGTATTGTTTGTTTACACATGGCTCCATTTCCTCAAACAGCATCAGCCAAATCTTTCTGTTTAGAAGTTGACCACTGATTTATCAATATCCAGATCAACACAGACAGCAATTAAAACACAAATAATTCATAAGATCAGTTTTTATATCTGCATACAGAAACACCAAACTTTCAGTCTCTTAGAGCCTTTAATTTTTGAAATTTCCAAAGCAATATTAAAATATAGATCATATGGTAACAACAACAACAACAACAAAAATTGGTTTCATTAGGCACAAGTATCTAAAACACAAAAATAGAATAATTCTTAAAAATTGTGACATGGATATGTGTTCATAGGACTCACTGTAATCTGAGAAGCTGGTGGTATTTTAAAAGTGCGGCACGCATTGTAATAATAAACCTGAAAATCACAGTAAAAAAGCCTCCCTGTTTGATCAAAACAAGCTATTTATTTTGATTTGAAAAATTTTGTTTACAATCAAATTTTTATTTTACAGTTCTCTTTTAAATTTTTATTTTACAATTTAATATCATGAGTGTGTATCCAATATCCGGGCAGACACTGAGAGAAGGCCTCAGCCCAGAAAAGTATTTATGGGCACCTTTTAAAGCAGCATTTGACATATTTAAGATAAACTTAAGCAAAATACTTCAAAGTCTTGAGGTTTCAATTAGGAAATATCACTCTCACACTGAGAACACAAGTCATGATAGTGCTATGTATTAAGTACGTCCATCTCCAAAGCCATCAGCCTGGGTCAAATATTTCACACAAATATATATACAAGCTGTGTATACTTACATCAGAGGAGACTTAAATATTTCTCCTTTGACTATTTTAAAGTAAAATTGCATTTATTTCACTGGTGCAATAACGTCAACTCATCAAAAGTTTTACTTTCTTCAAAGCCCATTACTCCCCTACTTCCCAAAAGCTCTTAATTTTCCATGCTTGTCATCTCAAGCCTTGTCATCTCAAGCCATTCTAGTCCTGAAGAGTGGCATGCAGAAAAGAGTACATACATTATATATTACATCTGATGAGTAAGTTCTGTTACATTTATCTTCATATGTGAAGAGGAATGGAATAACTCAGGAGTGGTATAGCAGCCAATGCTGTTTAAGAGTTACCTACTTTTGTCCCATTATGTGAAGACAAAGGGCGTATCAGAGATCAGCCATCACGTAATACATTGTTTATATAGAATATTAAGGTTTTGGCTTTAGAAATGTGCAGGATCTAACTAGGGTAGTCTGTATAATACAGTGAAATAATAATTTGGCAAACAAGCTCTTCATAGAAAAGACAAGATAAGTTCCTACATAAAACAAGCATGTGAAATTATCAAAACTTGAATCAAGTCCAAATATAGGGACAAAATATGAACTTTTTGCAGATGACACTCTGTGGTTCCAGCAAAATCTTCTTTCTAGATTGAACTAGAATTATTTATTCTTTTGTCCTTCAAAAACTTTAGGAAAAAAGTGCATTAAGGGGAAAAGGTCTTTCATGCAATAGAACTATAGATATGTTCATGGACAAAGCCATAAAGGGAAAGAAGGCAGGAGTGATTAAACAGCAAAGTAACCATAACGCACAGTTAAGAATCCCAAAATCAGTTCCCTATTTTTTTTGTAATTTTAGTATTAGTTTCCTAAGAAGATTCTGACATTTGCAGGTATTTACCTGCAATCTATCATACAGCAGAGTATGATAGATTATGACACCCTCAGCATTTTTAATATGAAGACGTATTTGTTAAAAAATCATCCACAGTAGATTTAGACATGAGCGCATAGGGTTAATCAATGAGAAAAACACCTAATAATTTTATTTTAATTGTTAATTTCATTCCAGTAGATCAACTGCCTGTTTATTACTATGGATTATGACCTCCTGTATAACTTCATACTGATGTTCCTATGCAAAATGTCCCTTTGCCTGAAATACAACTTCCTGTCTACTAGACCCTCACTACCAGGTAAGGAAATATAAGCACCGAACTTCCTCGTGCTCTGCTGCACCTGTAAATATCTCCACTACTTGCTGCAGTGTGTCTGCCTGCCACACTGCAGGCACGAACCCCAGGCACTCAGAGGGCACCCCTATGGGGAGGCCACTCACCACAAAAGGAGGCAGCTGCCTGTGACAGCACCAGCAGCAAGAGGAGGCAGATCGGAAGGAGAAACCCAAGCGCCAGCTCCCCCAGCACGGCACAGCCAGCAGCTGTGCCAGGTGGCACCAGGTGGAGGAAGAACAGGAGGAGGAGGAGGAGAAGGAGGCATGCCAGCTGGCAGGGCTGCACAGTGGGCAGGAGGGGAGGCAGGCAGAGGAAGAGCAGCAGAATCAGGCAAGGAGAGCCATTTCTAACATGCCTCTTCAGCACACATCAGTCTGAAAGGCCAAAGAATAATGGGAGGGATGCAGGCTGATTTTTTGGGCCTGCTGGGGTGATTCAGCTGGGCTTGTTTGGCAGCATTGTCTAAAGAGACAACTTTATCTATTTGCTTCACATACAACATTATCACAAGCATAAGCACATCCATTCCCTATTCTTAGAGCTCACACACGTCATTCAGTCTATCTTTGGCCTCTCTGTACCTCCCTCCTTTTTATTTTCTCGTCTTGATTTGCACTACAGGGAAATACTCAGCAACTGAAGCTCAAAATTTTGATTGCCTCAAACTGAAGGTTCAATTCCCCACAGAGCAGTAATGTATTTTGTCCACCCAGTGCAGATTTAGCTCTGTGCCACTTAGTAAGCAAGACCTTCTCACAAATACCTCAGAAAAAAACCTGAAAATCATAATCACATTTCTTACGCATAAATTCTAAAGACTTGAGGGAGTGGGCCTGTGGAGAGGGAGAGGTAAAACTAGACTTGCTCCAGACTCCAATATTCTATATCATAGTCCAAGCTAGTACCTATGTGGCCATCATGGTGCAGCTCAGGTGATACTCACACTGAAATGAAGTGCCTCCAAGCTGCACATCCCCATATATTCCAAGTCTGGGAATCAAAACCATGGAAGCTTAATGTCACAAATTCTTTGTGTCAGACTAAAATTAATCACAACATTTAAAAAGCAATTCTAAAATATATCAAGTATTTTATTTTACCTACTAGCTAAGTTTGTGAACAGCATTCAATTAATTCCTATGTGCCTTTCAACTTTACTTGTATTCCCAACTTTTCCATGAGACAGCAGCACTGGTGCTGCCATATGAAGTCACAAGGCCTCTCCTTTTGGCAGGGCATTAGCTCTTTTCCTGTTCTTGCCAGAGGCAGCCTCAGGCAAAGATTATCTATATGCCCACTCACATCTTCTGCCTCCAACGTAGCACCTGTGGAAATACTGCCTTCTCCTCCCCAGTATCCCTGCATCAGGAACAGGCTCATGACACTACTAGACATTCACTTGAGACATCACTAATATTTGTTGTATGTCTCTTCCACCACATTTTATTCTCTGTACGTATGAATTTGTATTTTATTACTCCCTTCTAATACCTATACATATGTGCACAGAACTCATTTTATTTAGTTAACCTACAGCTTTATATGCTAGGCTACGCTTATGTTGCTAGCCTTGATGTATACATGCACATCAAGTGTGGAGGATTTTTAGCTATAGGCTAGCAAGTCTTTCTACCCAGATCCTCTCCACAATTTTTCCCCAAATAAAAGCACCATCTACATAAATGATGCTCCAAGATTAACAACATTTACTCCAATACTAGTAAAATTACTAGTCTTAAGACTCACAAAAATCCCAAACAAAAAAACAAGCTTCACGGTGCCTTCCTAATGAGGTGGTAAAAGTGGTCATTCATTTACTTCACTTTGCTAGTGGACCCTCCAAAATCGCAGCAATGTAGTCAGTACAGAAAAATATTTGGCATTAACAACAGCTTCCAAAATAAGAGCACCTCTCTAAGGGGGAAAATTTCTGCCATTTTACATATTCAGTTTTCTTTGGTCCAAACACAAATAAAAGTGTTGTTTAGCCAACAACAAACTGCTTTTCAAAACATTACCTGGCATATATAGCTGTTTTTTCTAACCACTAAGAGTGACATTAAGCATGCTAGCAGTCTGTGGCTTAGTCTGGTTTCCCATCTCTGATAAGTACAGCAGAGATGTACTCAAACCCTACAAGGTGCACTCAGCCACTTGCATCATTGCTCTATGAGACCAATGCTTACATCTTTCTAACTCAGCAACAGGTAGTATTTTTCCCAATCCTACTACATCTTCCCCATGTGCCCTTCAACTTATAATTTTTCCTTTTCATTAAAATAATCTCACTATAATAAGCCCTAGATTTCTTCCCTTTTACTTATCTATGGTTATACTTTTTAAAGTAACATTTTATTCTGGCAGAATTAACTTGTTCTATTTACCTTTCACCATCACTTTCTTCTTCAAAGAAGCCCATTCCTAGAAAGAAAAATTCATCTGAGCACTGTCATTCTCTTTGTACTTGTAAGACAGACTTGCTTAGCATTGAAGAATATTGATAGTATATAATCTATTCCACAATCTTCCTCCATATTCCCAGGCCTGTTTTGATTTCCAGTGATTATCACAGAGCACTCCAAGTGCAGATTTAGCTTCACTTTGAGATCCAAATATTTTATTGCCTTGGATCTCATGGATCCACAGGCTTCCAACAACACACATCGCACAAGAAATTAATCTGGCTGGGCTGACTCATGGGATGACTGGAAAATTCAAAGGCTTGGCTCTGACTATTCTAGCAGTCTCTCCTTGAGTTTTTGTGCGTGATCAGAAAACAGATGATTTACAGAGATGTGGACTCAGCTAGCTTCTTCCAAACTGGGGTCAGGGTGTCTAAGCCAATGAAAACCCCTCCTTTAATTTCTGAATTCAAGCACAAACCATCTTCCCATAAATTTCGTTGTTACAGCAAGAGCTACATTGCTCAGGTTCTGCTAATGGTCTCATAGTTCTGGGGTTTTTTTTCGACTAGTGAACTTAAGTTTTATTTCATTCAGTGTGTTAAGACATAAGATTGTGAGAAAAAGCAACTTTCAGATCTCTTTCTTTTCTATGATATCCCGTTCTTACAGATGCAAAGAGAACTGCTGTGCATCTCTTTCAAGATATCTCAAGAGAATGTTACCTTTGATGAAAGTTTTAGCTATTTTATCCTTCTGTTTGTTTGGGGTTTCTTTGCAATCTGCTGACTTCCACTTCTGTCAGGGGTTGCTCTTGAAAAAGGTTAGTAAAGTCTCTACTCAGTTCGCAGCCTCTTATGTGTAACATTGCACGTGCTTCTGTGGTAGCCTGACTTCAAAATGCCTGGTATCTACCAAACAAAAACACTCAAGAATGCAAATCCCACTTTGTACCACATAATTCAATTCTTTTAAACAGCTTGAGCCAAAATATGTTTCTATCCAAAAAAAGCATAAATCATGACAATTTGATCAATTTTTTTTTATTTCTGTAGGATTCTGGCATGTATATATGACTTCAGTCTGAGAACCAAAGTAGGTATAAGGCCACAAAAAAGCTCCGCACTAAAGGGGTAATATTCTCACACTTAAATACAATTCATTTAAGCTGGCTTTCAAAGCAAGTGTGATTTTCTTAGTTTGTTTTGACTGCAATGTATAGGATTTATTAAAATTTTAAGTGAGCTACTTCACCTGAGTGGCCTTTAAGCTTTAGTTCAGTGAAATAAAAAGGTTGAATTTGGTGTTTTGGTACTATACTACTGCTTTGATCAGTTGAACTGGGTTTTTTTGAGACCATGCTTTGGTTATAATATAAGAAACAAACCAGTTCAAAAACAATTATTCAAGACTGATTTCAAGCCATTACATTTGAGCTAATAATGACCCTATCATATTGCCAGTTTTCCAAGGGGTGTGCATCTGACAGAAAATAGAGATCTGCCTACAAGTCATCCCCAAACAAGACAGGCAAAAGTAAAATTAAGGCTCAGTAAATATTCTGACCTGATAAAACATTCGGTTCACAAATGTAAGTGCAATATTAGAATGTCTTTCTTTAATGTTATCCATTTACCATAAGTAGAAAGACTCATTTTTGCAAAGACCTTTATAAATCTTCATCTACCCGATGAAAATGAAGGATTTATTCTAGCCTATCTTTTAATTTTATACACCAATCTGTGAATTATTCTTACAGCTGGCATTTCAAAATGTATTAGTAAAATTTATCACTCGAAGCCTTATGCAAGGACTAAATTACACTAATGAATTGACTATGAATTTGAAGCCTAACATGAGGCCAAATATTTTCTGGCTCCGTTTCTGTATCTCAGCAAACTGCTTAATTTTCTCCCTACTTATCCATTACTGCTAAATTGTCTTGCTATTATTGTAGAAAATTGCAGCAAACATTGGCTTGCCCTTAGGCCTATACTGCATGAAGCAGAAATCAGGATGCCTGCAGTGAGACTGGCAAGGTATGAAACCTGTCCTCCACTGAAAGAGCAAGTGGAAGTTAATGTTCAACCCCTCTTTTTCAACTTTATTAAACAGTTGGTGAATTATTCCTATAGTTGGCATTTCAAATGTATTAATAGATTTTCTCACTTAAAGGCTTACACAAAGCTAAACTGGATTAATGAAGCAACTATATATCTGCTGATATGTAAAAAGACGCCAAATATATTCCAGCTTTATTCAGGGGTGGGCATGGGGTGTGGGGAGGGAGGCGGAGGAAGAGGTCTGGTGAAGTTTTTTGCTTGATTTTTGGTGGGATTGTTTGTTTGTTTGTTTTGGGAGAAAGGACTATAAGTCTGCATGCAGCTTAATCTTATTCTTACATAAGTATGATTGCAATGCCTGACAGCAATGTTATGGTTAAAAGCCTGTATTTTTGCTATCAAAAAGGGGACAGATACATTAAAAGTAAAATCAAGATCTGTTTCTTGAAGCTAAATTTTTCTCACCAATTGATGCAAATAATTTTGTCCACCTGTAAACCATTAGCAAGTAATTTTTGCAGTGTTTTCCAAAAAGCTGAGACTTTGCCCACATTACATTGTTAGTGTGTCCATTTGGAAGGCCAAGAGGTAATTTAAGGTGATGATAAATAGATAGATAGACAGACAGAGAGACAGATAGACAGGCAATCTTAGGTCCAAAGTCAAAACTCTTGTATAGCCCTTCAAAATCCTAAAACATTAGCTGCCTATGCCCTAAATCTACTTTCCTAATACAGCACACAAATATTTTAAATTTACTAACTTCTTCATATGAGTAATTGTATTAATGACACACAACTTTATGTCAGTGTTTACCTTCACTTTCTTTTGTTGTTTTTAACTACCTCCACCACAATCACACCTGTATGTGACACAATTACTGTCCTTTGCAACTGTTAGCCACAAGACTAACCAGAATTTGGGCTGAGGCTTTGAAAACCAAGTATCAGACAGGCTAATATCTGAGAATATCTGTTTTTCCTGACAGAATAGTTCATAAAAGGATTAAAAGCAGCCTCTAACAGGGAATTCCCTTTTGAAATTGAAGATTTACTGTATCAAAAATCACTCTTTAAAGAAGTCCAGGCAACCATTTACTCCAGGAGGCACAATTCTTACATTTACAACTTCTGAAAGTCATTTTCTGACTGTTTGAATCATCTTATTAATTTCCTTTCCATTGTTTTCTCACCAGCATCTGAGGCCTTTGACGTCTTTATCTCTCTCTTGACAAACGGACCTAACAGTCTTTGAAATCATTGTGTGAGTTGCACACATCATATTAGATGCCATCATCTATTTTATATCAAAATATTTCATTTTACTTTGCATGTATGCAGGGAGGCTTTTGACAATCAGCCATTGCCTTACTTCAGGCAGTTTTCAGAACTGTCTTCCTTCCAGTGTGTTTCAGAGAAGCATCTAGGCCTTCTTACTACAGCTGTGCATAGTAGTTCAGGAGAAACAAGTTGCAGGCCCAGGGAAAGCAAAGCGGTCTGTATTAGCAAGATCATAACCAGCATGTCAATGGAAGTGACTATTCTCCTTTCCCCAGAACTTGTGAGACTGCATCTGAGCACTGTGCTCAGTTTTGGGCTCCCCAGCACAGGACAGGCATAGACATCCAGAAGCGAATCCAGTTACCAAGGGGATTAGGTGGTTGAAACAAGAGGACAGCTTCAGAGAGTGGGGTTTTATTGAGCCTTTTGAAGAGACGGGTCAGAAGGCATGTAATTGCTGTCTGCAATTACCTTAGTCAGAGCACAATGAGATGTTAATAGAAGGTGTATAGTCACAAAATAGAAGCCAGTAGCCAGAGTAGGAAAATAGTAAATTTTTAATAGAAGCAAAATTTTTGCAGCATGAGAACAGTGAAACACTGGACCACGTGCCCAAAGAAGTTGTATCACCTCCATTCTTGGAGATGGTCAAAGCTCATCTGAACACAACGATGAACAACCTCCTTCAACCAGAATAGGTGACACCTAGAGGTCCCATCCAACCTAAATTATTCTCTGACAGTGCCAACTGACTGCAAAAGAGAAAACTTTGAGCCAATTCACCTGTTATAACTTAGATTCAGCATTGCTAAGAAGCTGAAATCACTACTAACTGTACCATTATATGTGTCACATAGGGTAGCTGATTGACAAGTGCTCAGTATAATTTAGGCAGCTGGGCTTATTTCAAAAAGCATCCTATTGATCACTTTTGGTTTTATACACATTTTTGAAGCATCATTTATGTCATTCCTTAAGGGGCACCTCTCACCTCTCCTTTCACAGTTTATCTCCTGAATAACCCTATTTATTATTTGATGCAATTTACTATGCCAGAATAACCTATGAAAACTACTAACTTTCCCCCTTTTTCACCAGACTCTTATGAACTAATTTTTAGGAGAATTTAGAGAATAGTTCAGTAAGCTCCCTAAAATTTTCCTATGATGAGACCCACTATTAAGCTGTCAGCTAGCATGCATAGGTCCTAGGGTAACTGCTACTGCACTTTTTTAGCTTTAAAAACTGTTGTATCTCACCATGTTCAGTTACTGAAGTATGCCCCAATACAGTATCCTTCATGATACAGCATCATACATCAGGAGAATTTTTTTAAAAACCCCTAGAACAATATTGCCACTGCTCAGTGTTTTAAATGAACCCAGTTCATGCTACAATTTGTTGTAATTTGTGAAAATTACCACACTTCTTAGATTCCTCCCTCCCTTCCTCCCTCCCTCCCTCCCTCCCTCCCTCCCTCCCTCCCTCCCTCCCTTCCTTCCTTCCTTCCTTCCTTCCTTCCTTCCTTCCTTCCTTCCTTCCTTCCTTCCTTCCTTCCTTCCTTCCTTCCTTCCTTCCTTCCTTCCTTCCTTCCTTCCTTCCTTCCTTCCTTCCTTCCTTCCTTCCTTCCTTCCTTCCTTCCTTCCTTCCTTCCTTCCTTCCTTCCTTCCACCCTTCCTTCCTTCCACCCTTCCTTCCACCCTTCCTTCCACCCTTCCTTCCACCCTTCCTTCCTTCCACCCTTCCTTCCTTCCACCCTTCCTTCCTTCCACCCTTCCTTCCTTCCTTCCTTCCTTCCTTCCTTCCTTCCTTCCTTCCTTCCTTCCTTCCTTCCTTCCTTCCTTCCTTCCTTTCCTTCCTTCCTTCCTTCCTTCCTTCCTTCCTTCCTTCCTTCCTTCCTTCCTTCCTTCCTTCCTTCCTTCCTTCCTTCCTTCCTTCCTTCCTTCCTTCCTTCCTTCCACCCTTCCTTCCTTCCTTCCTTCCTTCCTTCCTTCCTTCCTTCCTTCCTTCCTTCCTTCCTTCCTTCCTTCCTTCCTTCCTTCCTTCCTTCCTTCCTTCCTTCCTTCCTTCCTTCCTTCCTTCCTTCCTTCCTTCCACCCTTCCTTCCTTCCTTCCTTCCTTCCTTCCTTCCTTCCTTCCTTCCTTCCTTCCTTCCTTCCTTCCTTCCTTCCTTCCTTCCTTCCTTCCTTCCTTCCTTCCTTCCTTCCTTCCTTCCTTCCTTCCTTCCTTCCTTCCTTCCACCCTTCCTTCCACCCTTCCTTCCACCCTTCCTTCCTTCCACCCTTCCTTCCACCCTTCCTTCCACCCTTCCTTCCACCCTTCCACCCTTCCTTCCACCCTTCCTTCCACCCTTCCTTCCACCCTTCCTTCCACCCTTCCTCCCTTCCTTCCTTCCTTCCTCCCTTCCTTCCTCCCTTCCTTCCTTCCGTGGCACTGGAGTATCTCCAGAACTCCTGTTTTGTCCTACCTTCAATATGTCATGACAAATCCTGTCAAAGAATTTTCTTGAAAACAGTGTCCTCCTATGATGCTGTTCCTGAATGGAGTGGGTGCTGGATCACATGTTTTTCCTCTAGGGTTTTTCTCCAGTTGTACCTTGCACAACAGAAGGGCATCTCTTTTGCTATCCTGAAGGTCAACTTGCTGCAAAAGTATTGGCAAAGAATAGGAATTGTCATAACAGCAGGTGAAGTGATTCCAAAAGCTGCAGTTTAGGAACTGAGGGATGAGGGTTTTGGTTTTGTGTTGTTTGACACAAAAAGCCTGAAAAGTCAAAGCCTAAAGTCAAAGATGTCTCTGGACCTTCCACCATACATTAAGTCTATTTTTATTATGCTTAGTATACTAGCCTTTGGAGTGTGCCCCTCTTGGGTCTGATTTCATCCACTCCTCCATCTTCAGTGTTCTGAATCTTCTCATACTGATATTTCTGATTCACTGTAATTTTAAGGCCATAATAGAGGGCCATAAGACACTGATGGCCCTGCAAGGCTAATAAAGGTTGTTATTGGACTTCCAGCTCACACAAAGCAACCTGAAGTTGATCAAGAAAACTCAGAAGTTCTGAAAACGTGCTCAAAAATTGGGCCAGGGAAAAAGCTTGGTTTATATCCATTAGAAAAAAAGCCGGTGTATCAGGAAACACTGACTGGGGATCTACTTCCATCACATATTTCTTGTGAGTCTGTGGACACAATTTGAAAATCCGTCTTGTAACAGAAAATATTTTCCTTGTTTTCAGTCACCTCTTTACCCTGGGATTTCTTATGGGCATATACTTTTATCTTCATAGGTAGCTGTGTGCTTAAGAAATAGGAGATAGAGTTATCTATCTCACTTGAAATGTAAGTATTCTACAGCCTAAACAAAAAAACAGGGCTGGGACTTGGTTTGCAGACAGCTTCCTTCCATTCTCAACATTGGTTTTGAATGCACACAGAATAGGATATACAGTGCATGTTACCAAGAGTGTAAAATAGTTTGGTTTTAAATTTATGAACTTACTATTGTATTTAAGTGTGTTAGCCATTTTCTTGTGCTCTGTACCTCCTCCAACTCTTTAGGGCACCAGGGATTACAGAAAATCTTCAAAGGGATAAGATCTCACATAAAGTATCATGTACTCTTTAATTTTTAGAATTATGGAATCGTTAATATACATGCCAATGCCAAACTAATGTGTAGCCCTATTTTGAAGGAAATCAATGATAAAGAACTGATTTAAAAGGAAGTTATGTTCAACTTTTACATTAATTTTGGGGTAGGCAATGAGGGAATAAGATTTTTTACTCCAATGCACTAGAAAGCAGAAGCAATATGTTGTTCTACTTTCAGCTGCTAAAGTCACGTTCTCTCCCATGCAGGTAGTTCTACTCCTAGTTCTTTTCACTCATCTACATGTGACTAACCTTAAACAACCTGGGGGTATGGTCCAAGTCATGTTTTTTCTCACTCCTAAAAAATGCAGGTAATAATGGTTACCTTACTCTCCAGCAGAGAAGAATTAACTAATGATGTACTCTAAACTCCCAAAATGAAACCTGCAATGTAAGATTAAAGCTCCTTCTTTGCAACATTAATAAAGTCTTTCTCTGAACAACGATATATATTTATGGATGCAGAGTATTCCTCATGTTGTTGAATTTGTAATTTACTAATTTCAGTGACATAAGTGGAGGTTTACTACTTTTCACTCCTTTTAGATCAACCAACAGAAGCCAATACAGCCAGAAGTGACAAAGCTGGTTTGTGTTCAAGCGTATGGAATGCCAGTGCTTTGTGTGGCACCGGGAAACTATTGACCTTGTTCCAGTCACTTACGGCTATGCAACCACCAAAAGCTGTGGAGCTGAATGGGTGTTAATGACAGCGCATTCGAGGACTGGATATAATATGACCTACAGAATTTTTATTACTTCTAGTGATGAACAAGATCAAAGGACCCTTCTTGCTCTCCAAGGCTCGGGTGGTTGCACAAGCTAGAAGCAGGAGGGAAAAATATAGTCTATTATGTGTTTGCTTGCTGCATATACTTGGTTCAGAAAGCATTTCAAAGCAAATGCTGTACCTCATGGAAAGATTTTTATAATGCTAATTTTTTTCAGACTGGAATTGCAGTTTAATACAGAAAGTTCTTCTTCTGTTTTCCTTGATCACTTTAGCAAAGGTCTGTTAGAGGAAATATTTTGCTCCAAAACTGTTAATCTCTGTGGACAGCCCAGTATCAAGGCCAGACTTAGCATTCCTCCAAATACTTCAGCTGTTTTTTCAGTTTCTTTCTTGTCTAAACACTGTGTGCTAATGCTACAGTGCGAAGGATGTGGTTGTTAGAGCTGAACTACATCTAAAATGTTATTAAGACATAAGACTCTTTTCCTTTACATGCTCAATAAGTGTTTCCACTGATGTGAAACAAGTTCTGTGCTATCCTTCCCAAAGGCCCTCCTATCACCTCTGCTGTCAGCCTCTGCCAATGCCACCTACTAACAGTAAATATTGGGGTTGAATCACTTATAAAAAGAAGGTTTATCTGAGGGTCTCTAACGCCTAGTATCACCTGGGTAAAGTGGCCCCACAAAAGAATCCCTTCTAATGAGACCTGAGTGTGTGCATGTGTATGTGTAAGAAGACATTTCAGTCCTCAACAAACTGTTTACTGTTCAAACATTAAATAAATGTAGAACTGTTTTAATCAGCTGAACAAATATTTAATGTACACTCCAGTGTAAGAGTTGTGTTTAAAAATATCTCTTATGCAGCTAAGACATAGGGAATTTATGGAAACTAATGCTCTGAAAGGTAAAACAAACATTGTCTAAACAAAACTTGCACGTAAAAACAAAAGTCATAACTTGTCAACCTCTACCTAATGTAAGCTTCATTATTGACACTATCAGTCTTTAACACTGAGGTGTTAGAAGGCTTGCCTTACTAAGGAAAATGCTTTGGTTTTCAAGAAGTCATAACTGCTGTGCAGAAATAGGATCAGTTTCTAATAAACCAACTGAGAGGTGTAATGCACAGTAATGTTAATGTTATATTCACAACAGGGCTTCGTCTGTACAGTAAATGTTTGTTTACTCTCTGGGATCCAAACACCGAAGGTCATTCATTGAAGGAGTAGCTGGATTTCCGTCTACAGCTGTTAGAAAGGATTTGTAAAAAATCTGACAGGAAATTGCAACTTCTTTGAAAACATATGTGTCTGAATAGCTTCTGTCTAAATACAGTACAATGCTGGCAGAAAGCTCATTTTTTTATAGATAATCTCTTTAAAACACATACAGGCACTTCACTTTGGCTCCATCTATTTTCATACAGGTTATAGCTGTCTTCTCGTCTTTTCTTGGAGTGTATGTGTGTCAGCAGGAAGTTTTTCAAATGATTATGTAGTGACAGAGAGGTCTTTGTTCCTGTTGACCTCACAGCTCATAACATATTACAAGTTTAGTACCTCTATCCTCTACTCATGTGCATTTTGTGAACAAAAAGCATTATAAGCTGTTGCAAACGCTTCTTTCATAAAATGCATGCTTTATTGTAGAGACACAAATGCAGAACCAAGCAGAACACATTTATATTAATTTTAAATAGTAGATATTGACATTCAAATATGACACAAGTTCTATAAGCTTAAATTTAAATGCCTAGAAGAGCAAGAAACAAACAGGCAGAAACATACCTATTTCAATTAGACACAAATTGAACACACTGTGACCCTTGCGTGAAGTACTAGCACAAATTATTTTGCTGTTAGAGCACAAGGGATCATGGTGGGGTCACTCAGGTCTGTTTTTCAAAATACCACTACCTTCAGGTGCTGCTTACTTCAGGTCAGGACCAGAGTGTTGCAATCATCAAATGCAAGAGAAATCTGCAACTCAGTAGGACTTCAATAAAACTTATGATGTCTAGATACAAGTGTACAGGCAGATGTATAGTCTGGGGGGTCCTTGTGTCCTCAAAGGATGTGGTGAAATCCACCTGAACAAAGCTAGACCTTTCAAGAAGGATTAATTCTGTTTTGAGCTCTAAACTATTGGTGACTGAGTTCCTCACTTCGAACCAGTTTTTTATTTTTCTGTGATGGTTGCTGTAGGAGCCAGAGCTACTAGCACTTATGTCAAGAGAGAGGCACTTTGCTTGACAGGAAATCCAATATATATTTTAACTATACCTTTAATTGCTTCTGACTCCCTCAAAGATTGTGTAACATAAGTTTTGAGTTCAATATTACATGTCATTACTGTAGCATCTGTTAACATACTGTAAGAGCTTCACTTTTGCAACACAGTTTTATTTTTAAATATTTTTCTTAGATGCAATAGCATTAATGTAAAGATTCTGGATAAAATATGAGTCTAGGCATGTTTATTCTTAGAGAAACAAAGAATTAGTCCATTCTGTATGCCCTTGACAAGCATATATCTAGAAAACAGGGAGGTCCAAGATCTTCATCAACAGAGTTTTGTAGATTTTCTCCCTCAGAGGCTATCTGGAATTCCTCTGTGCTGAAGTGTATAGACATGCAGAAGGAAATATTCCTCCCACCAGCATAGCCCTTCTCTCCCATCCTTCTGCCTAGCTGATGTAGTGGTAGCAACAGCACTGTGCAACATGGCACGTAGCCATGGTGAGAGGTGTTAAGCTCCATTTCCTGGAACAGCAACAGGCCAGGTGGAAGCATCTTGGGTACCAAATGTGTCTCTCCAGCTACCACTTGGATCACACACTAAAAAAAAGCCCAAAGATTAGGAGCTAATACTCCACTAGCTGCCAATAAATTATAGTTAATTGCCTTCTTACCTTATTTCGCTTTGTTGTGCTTGTTTCTCTCTGGATTCTTACCTAAACAGGAGGCACTCCATGAGGAATAATCTCCATAAATGAAAAGTAGCAGAGTAGTTGAATTCAAAATACACTTCTCTTTTTTACAGAGCCTGCTCAAATGCTGTGTGTCTCTAAGCCAAGAAGGTGTGTTTGCATGGCAATGGGCAAAGATGGATATTTAATTTCATGGCACATGTGAACAGTATCACAGGAACAAGAAAAGACAAAGGGCTACAAAATCTAAAAATTAGTTATTGTTTAGCTCTTACTTGAATAAGCAAATCAGACCCCATTCTAGATTTCAGACCACTCTCCAGAGCCCTTTTTTTTTTTTTTTACTATCTTCTCAACCAAAAAATCAGTAAGATTGACACCAGCTCTGTTTTTAGATGTTGTTGGGCAGGCTTATACAAAACTACAGTATGCAGTTCAAAATCATTCAATAACATGATGCTGTTTGGACACTGGGGGAGTGGGGTTTTTTAAGGATTTTTATGATGAATTAGTCTAAATTTTTACAGTTTGTCTCATTACTCAGATATTTTAAACACTCTATCAAAGACACTAATGAAAAACACAACAATTGCCCAAATTAAATAAAGTTTATAATTTTGTATTTACTCTGATAGGAGGGAGCTGCTAAAAGATTCAATTTTAGATTTGGCCAAGAGGAAGCAGTGATCACACATACTGTTTCTACACCAAATTAGATCAGATTATGTCAATGTTAATAGTATTTAGTCACTAATTAAAACAAAACAAAACAAAACAAACAAACAAACAAAAACATACCACAAACTTTAAACTTTGCAGAAGGATGTTGACGAGAGCTAAACATGGCTTTTCAAAAGAAACAGTACTTGCACTTGAATAGTGGATACAGTGTGAGTGTAGACTACCCTGGGGTTTTTAGTGTCACTGCATAACTGCAATTCAGGAAAACTGTTCTAAATAAACTTGAAGGGTATGTCTTTTGAACCAGATACATTAGTAATCCTTTAATTTTACCTCCAGTGTAACAGGACAGGTTAAGAATTACAGACTAGCAGAATCATGGAATGGTAGGTGTTAAAAGGGATCTCTGGAGATCATCTTGTCCAACCCCTCTGCTTGAGAGCTACATCTAGAACAGGGGCACAGGAACACGTCCAGGAGGGTTTCGAATGTCTCCAGGGAAGGAGACTCCACAGCCTCTTTGGGCAGCCAGTTCCACTGCTCTGGCACCTGCACAGTAAAGAAGTTTTATCTCATGTTTAGGTGAAACTTCCTGTATTCCAACTTGTGCCCATTGACTCTTGGCCTGTCATTGGGCACCACTGAAAAGAGCCTAGTTCCATCATCCTGAACCCACCCTTCAGATACTTAAAAGCATTGATAAGATCCCCCCTCAGTCTTCTCTTCTCCAGGCTGAAGAAAGCCAAGACTCAGCCTTTCCTCATAAGGAAGATGCTTCACCCCCCGATCATGTTGGTAGCACTCCACTGGACTTGCTCGAGCAGTTTCCTGTCCTTCTTAAACTGTAGGGCCCAAAACTGGACACAGTACTCCAGGCAGTACTCCAGGGTGTACTGTAGGGCAGAGTAGAGGGGGAGGATAACCTCCCTCGACCTGCTGGCCACACTCCTTTTAATGCACCCCAGAATACCACTGGCCGTCTTGGCCACAAGGGCACAGTGCTGGCTCATGGTCAGTTTGTTGTCCACCAGCACTCCCAGGTCCTTCTCAGCAGAGCCACTTTCCAGCAGATTGACCCCCAAGCTCTACCGGTGCATGGGGTTGTTCCTCCCCAGGTGCAGGACCTTGCACTTGCTGTGGTTGAATTTCACGAGGTTCCCCTCGGCCCAGCCCTCCAGCCTGTCCAGGTCTCACTGAATGGCGGCACAGCCTTCTGGTGTATCAGCCACTCCTCCCAGCTTCGTATCATCAGCGAACTTGCTGAGGTTAGACTCTATCCCATCATCCAGGTCATTGTTGGGTATATTGAACAGGACTGGACCCAGCACAGACCCCTGTGGAACACCACTAGTGACAGGCCTCCAACCGGACTCTGCCCCATTGGTCACAACCCTCTGAGCTCTGTTTCTGAGCCAGTTCTCTGTCCACCTTACTGTCCACTCATCCAGGCCACACTTCCTTAGCTTGTCTATGAGGATGTTATGGGAGACAGTGTTGAATGCTTTACTGAAGTGAAGATAGACAACATCCACTGCTCTCACTTTGTCAACCCAGACAGTCACGCCATCATAGAAGGCTATCAGGTTGGTCAAGCACAATCTTCACTTGGTGAATCCAGGCTGACTGTTTCTGATAAACTTCTTGTCCTCTATGTGCCTGGAGATGATCTCCAGGATGAACTGCTCCATCACCTTTCTGGGTATGGAGGTGAGGCTGAGTGGCCTAGAGTTTCCCAGGTCCTCCTTCCTGCCCTTTTTGAAGATTGGGGTCACAAATTCTTGAACTGATGCATAATGCTAGAAAAATGAACACATCTACCAATTCTCACTCATCTCTTCCTATTAGAACACATATCCCAGAATCACAGAATGGTAGGGGTTGGAAGGGATCTCTGGAGATCATCTTGTCCAACCCCCCTGCTTGAGCAGCTACACCTAGAACAGGGGGCACAGGAATGCATCCAGGCAGGTTTTGAATGTTTCCAGGGAAGGAGACTCCACAACCTCCCTGGGCAACCTGTTCCACTGCTCTATCACCTTCCAAGATTCTCAGCACTTTTGTTTTATAGGCAGGGGAATTATAATTATGGCTACTTCTTCATAATCAAGGTGAAGAAGCTGTGATAGTAGGGCCCATAAAAACACATGAAGAGGTTCCACTCCCAAAGATCTACATTACAGATGAATACCTGAGACAGTCTGTCAGGCAGCAAAGATAAGTCTAGGGAGAGTTAAAGTGATATATTGAAATGTTTAAAGGGCTGGAAATTCTGGTCTGCATTAGACCACACTGCAGGCCCCTGGAGTTTTGAATAGACATTTCCTACTGTTTCATTTCTAAATTCACTATTATGAATAGTTTTAAATAAATGGCCTAATTCTAAAAATTTCTAAGTACACATCAGTTTTCTCTAAATCCAGCAAAGTTTTTTTTTAGTAGTGTCTATAGGAATAAGATAAAACCCTAAGAAGTCTAATGATTAATCCTTCACCACCAAAACCAGTGAGAATTTTGTTATTCAAATGAATAAAATCAGACAGAAAATATTTTGTGTCTGTAAAAAGTCACACCAATTTTAAGGTAAATGCATTTATGAACATATTTTCTTGAACTGGATAATACAATTGCTTAAAAATTGGCATTGGATGACTTATGTAGACTAGTCTGTACACATCTTACACAGTATTTGTAATGGTTAGATCACCACAGCTATGGGACATAAGTCATGAAATATTTGTAGGCAATGTTAATGTCTTTTATCTGAACAAAGATAAAGTTCGTGGAAAAAATGGGGTCACATGAGCCTTTATCTGCTGAAGTTATCTGCTAGCAGTTGGTGAGTTTTAAGATTGCCCACATGCACCACTGATAAACATTTGTACAATCATGGATACTCACCCATTGATTTGAAGTAAATTACTGCTTTTGGAAACGTCTGCAATCCTTGGAGTATTCTTTGATAGGCAGGACTAGAAATTCCTATCTGGGGTGTATGCATTCCAGAGATTCTTTAGAAATAAATTACACCCTTTAGCCCCGTGAATCTAATGTTACTTAGAGTTGAAAATACATATATGAGTCTACATTTTTAAAGCTTCACTTGTAAAAATTGGTATATTTCAAGCAGAATTCTAAATATCTACTGATTTTCCTTTACAGACAAGAAAGTTCTTCTCCCAAGTACACAAGGATTACACCAAAGATTTAATAGAAACTGTCTAAGCAAAATGTATTTGTCTCACATGAAATGTGAAGCAAAATTTACTGAGTAATTTTGTTTCTGTGCAAACTCTACCTCCATCCTGTCCCTTATTAATGATGTTACAGAATGCAACAAAACCTCAGCTTTTTGGAAAACCAAAAGGCTTTTACAATATGAATGTACTGTAATTTCAAGATAAATAAAACATGATGTGTATTTAAGTACAGTACAAATACAGTGTATATTAGAAGTGACAGGCACAATGACTCTTTGAAGACACAAAAATTAGCTCTTCTTGCCCTCATCATCAAAAGCACAAAGAGATCATACTGTTTTGCTGCTAAGTCGACGTGGTAATCTCTGGGTTTATGTACATGTATGGATCCCCCTTCCTAATGGCTCTGTCTGTCTGTCAAAAGGTAGAATTTGATGTATGATATCTGTTTATCACATCACATGCAACTATGATATTAACCTCCTTGAATTCCTTGTGGCACCTTTACATGAAGGAGTGGGGACAGGCCAGAAAGTATCACAGGCAACTATCAATCTAGGTTTGCTCTGGTAAATCCAAATCACAAGTTTCAATATATGTTCTTCAAATTTAAAAGAACAAATAAGCATATCAATTTCATAATTTCCTCCTGTTCATTTACTAAATTTTAGTTGGATGTAGCCAGCCAACAATGACATTCTGATAAGGTGGGATTTTTGGTGGGATCCCCACTTCATTTTAGTTTGATAACATAACCTCATCTCTGTTTCTGCTTCACAGATCGTTTTCTGCTTCACAGATTCCTATTCAACAGGTACACACTGCCATCTAAAGGCCAGTGTTCGGACTTTTCTAGATAATTTGGGTTCCAAACTCTCAACTGATGTTTCTTGCAGTGTCAAAACTCTAAATTTGCAAAAATAGCTGAAATTTTGGAAGAAAATACAAGGAAAGGGCTTATAGCTGAGATTCAAATGTAAAGATGATAGCCAGACAGGCATTGTGGACCTGCCAATGAGAGCTGTGCTTCTGAGTATTGAAAGACTGGACAAGACTAGGCAGCCCAGCAGCTGCATTTTACTGTGCTTGATGGACACATTTTTAACTGGAACTTTTCTAGTCGGTTACCTTATTGTGACATTGTTGAAGTGTAAGAGCTAGACCTTAACCTAACCAATGCTATTACCATGGCAGCAAAACCTAGATGGAAGCCAGAACTGCATTTCACAAATCAGAATAAAATATTACAACTTTACATATCACTTGTAGTTAATAGCAAGGTATTCTTCCATTAAAACAGGTTCTTTTGCCTCTCTAAGCAGACAATTTCCTTTATAAATTGTCATTAAAGGAATAAAATAATTTAGATTGGATATATTGTTCTTGGGAGATTTTTTTAGCTGTCCATTTACACATCTGTGAAAATTTATATCACATGGCTTCACAGTCATCCTCATCAGAAAACCTAAGGAGAAAGCCCAGTAAGATCTCTTCTCTAAGAAACACAGGGTTGTCACACTTCAGGTTATCTTCAGGATGAAAGAAATGTGTGGCTGTCTCCAAATATTCTCTGTTCGTTCCTTGGGGAACAGGTGGCTCAGTACATTCCATCATCCTGAAGATCCTTTGGGACTTACGAAATCTATACTCATTCCTCAGGGCGGCAAGGCATGAGAACAGTGTGACACATATTCTTTACTATTATGTATTCTGAGTCAATACAAGTAGAAGCCAAGAGCCTTTACAAAGTACCATTTGACCAAGGCCTAGAAGGCAAGGAAAGTTATCAGTGTTAAATATAAACTTTTCTGTATTTTGAAGCTGCAGACTTTAAATAACACCACATTCTCCAGCTTGAGCTAAATGACTCCACAGATGTGAATGCAAAAAAATTGTATTGGTACAGCTCAAAACACAAAGGAAATAGAAATGAAGATTCTTTTCTCCAACTATAACACTGCCTGTACTTTGCCAGACAAGAAGCAGATTCTTGTTTTAAAAAAAACAACAAACAAAAAATAAACAAAAAATCACCACCACCCAAACAACAACAACCAAAAAACCCCAAACAAAACCCACCCATTATTTGGACTGGTAATTTCAGTCAAAATAATATCTTACTAGTACTGGGACCTCCACCCTCATTGTTACCTGTCTAGCAATTGAGGGGTACAGAAGAGCAGCACAGAAGATGTAAAAAACTTGTATCATTCCAGAGGACCCTCACTGAACCATAGTAATCTCTAGAATAAACCCAATAAGCAAAATTCCTCTGCTGGAATACTTGTAAAGATAGATTAGCATGCTGGCTGCAAGAACATTAGTGCCCACAGGCATTAGCACTTTAAAAATAGATTCCTGACCCTAAGCCTAGCGTATCAGTTTCAGAGGCACAGTTTAGGAGCCTAGAATCTGAGATTCAGCAAGGTGGATAAAGAGATCACCAGAGGAAACATCTTTAGACCTACACACAGTATCTTGATCAACACAGCAGGTGTACAAAGTGTGCATCCATCCCCAGACTGATCAAAGCACAACGTACATGGCTGGATGAGCAATGCTGTCCTCTTCCCTGAGTCCTAGGACTCATGGCAACCAGGATAAGCACCCAATCCTTCAGGACAAGCTACAAAAACAACATAACTTTATGTTGTCTTTAACCCTTATATTCAGCTGCTGTGGAGCTTGGTCAGATTACTTCTTATTAGATTGGTACAAAACACATAAACTTAATCTGTGCTATGGAATCAAATGGTTAGCATAGAAAACAATTTATAAGATTCTCAAGTTTCTGAATATTTCAGATAACAATATGTTTTAGACTGTTCATTTTTCAGTCACGCATTTTATTACTTGTTCTAACAAAATGCATCAATTCCATAGTGTAAAGCACCAGCCCTTCACCTTCAGTGTTAATAAAAATAGTACAATAGACTGACAAAAACCTACATATTGACTTATTTGTGCTAAATAAGTGTAGTTCCAGCTTCCTCGTGCAGTTTTGCATTATTGAATCCCTAGTATGGTGCAGGTAATTTACAGAAGAAACATTTCTGAAGTGATTGGTTGACTGGTTTCCAGCAGCCAGGTATAGTTTCTACACTCTTTTGTATCATCCTGTCCCTGTTTACCACAGAAAAAGTTAAGAGTGGTGAGAAGGAGAGGTGTTTGGAGCTCCAGTTCATCTTTCCTACTCTTAAAGGTCACTTTTCCGCAGATTTTCATTCTGACCTACCTTTTGGTTAAGTGTTTGCTATACATTTTTACCTCTACATGTAAAAACATAAATCAGTAGTCTACTTTTTTCTGCAAGGTACATGATATACATCATCATAATTTCTTGGGGTGAATCTCCAGATGATTTAAATCTATGAAGTCTATAAAGTCTACTCTGTCCTACTATAGCTAAGTGTTTGGGTTACCAGTTGCCAATACACCTTTACAACCTGTTTATCTTTCATCCTCTACCTCTTCCCTCAAGTCTTCTCTTGCTATTTGCTCTGGTCAAGATCAAACACAACTCCCAGAGTACTCACTGTCTGGATTAAAAGTACTTCATTTATTTACCTCCCTGTTCACAGGAAAGTTTATGCTGTGAAATTTTGTCTCTCCATTAAATCCACTGAAGCACATAAGTAACTAGCTCCTTTTAAGATCTCAGACTTCACTGTACAAATGTGAGAGTTGAAGCTTCTGATAAATGCAGTAAAATACACCTTGTTCCAAGCAGAGGGCATATAGAATATGAAATAATGGCTATGAACTTTTTACATTAGAAGTGTATGAATGTTTCATACAGAGGGCGATAACATGAATCTCTGGGGAAGAGAAACTTGATCGAACATTAACTTTCCAATCATCAAAGAGCATTTATGAGCATCTATCTTTATATCTCAACATACTTGATTTGCTGCAAAGTTATTCATTAGCATGTTAACATTGTGCTTTGTGATTGTTCTTCATTAGCATAGATGCAAGGACATTTAAGCATTTTTTATTTTGTGTGTGAATAGAATTAGGATGGGGCAAAGACAACATTCACATTTATTTAAGAAATATAAAACTCTTTTGGAAGGAAGTTAGTATCTTTTGTGGAATTTTTCTTTTCTAAGTTAAAAACATAAGTGGCACTTTAGTTGCATCCATTACTTCAGATTCTGAGGAAATAATGCAGCACATCCAATATGCAATCCAATAAGAACCTGAGTCCTATGAAAGCCTAATGACTTATTTCTCAAAACAGAATGAAGAAAAGGATGAAAACTACATGGGAGGAAAAGTATTGTTCTTTTCCTTTAAAAAAACTTGAAATATGTTCAAAAACATTTTATGAGGTCACACTAAAAAAAGAGTAATTGGAAGAAAAATTCTGCTTGTCTAAGCGAAGAGCGCATTTGTAGCGGTAGGGTAAATGTTTTATCGATTGGGAAACTGGGAAACTCAAGTCATTACTCACCATGGGCTAAAGAATAATTGCTAATGCTCTGGCGGAAAGATTAAAAACAGTTTCTGGAAGTATTTCTTACAATGATCAATGGTGTATCATCCCAGGCCATTGGATCTTCAATAACATTTTTCCCTTTTGGGATAAAATCAATTTTTATAATATGATTCATTTGCCAGCAGGCATGCTTTCTTCATACGATGAAAAGGCACTTATGCACCTTATATTGTTGAAAAGTAATCTTATACAGCCAGAGCCCAAGCTCTGATATAAAAGATTTTTCCAAATTCATCTCTATTTTTAAGTGGGTTTGGGAAATAGATCTGGTGAATGGCTGTTAGCTTTTGTATTGTTTGCCTCCTATTTGGTTTTCCATCAAAGTCATTTTAAAGCTCTTTGAATAATCATGATTATTACAGCACGGTTGTGCAAGAAGAATTGAACAGATATGAAAGTGAGCCATTCTCTGACCTGTGGGTGGCTTAAGTAATTTTTGTGTGCACATCAGTTGTAGTGGTAATGCAGGTCAGGGGTAACTATAAAGCTACTCTAGCTTATTTGGAAAAAACTTCTGTGCCTTTGCTAAGTAACTGAACACTGTCCACTACTTTAAAATTGTCTGACTTAATGAATAACTGCTTAAATAATTAAAACTATCAGGATTACAAAATCAAATACATGTACACATACACAAATTGTTTCTCACTCTGAACAGAAAACATTGCTGAAGAGAGAGAGAGCAGTTTCACACTTGCCTTATAGCAGACAGCTGACTTGATTGATAAACTAGACAGATAAAAACCCAGACTCATTCAGAGTTCCAGCTAAGATTAGAAAACTCACAGCAGAACGACCAAAGTATCTATGAGGATGTGACACAGAAGAAGTCAGGAGTGCCTCACTCTCTTTGATCAGTGCCAACTGTACCTTGTTAAATGCCCTAAAAAGTTAAAACCAAGATATTTCTTATTATATTTGAGTTTTACATGTCAAGAAATTTAACAAGAAAACCCTGTTAAGCTTTTTTGCATGTAAGAAGTTCAAATCAAACTAAGAATATAGTTGCTAACATCCCCAAATCTAATCTGAGACAGCCTAGTCTCCTGTTTGTACAATTTCTGCTGATCTAGCTAACAGAAAACTGCAAGTTACATTGGCTAAGGAGAAAACCACATAGTGCATGAGTCCTCATCTTTCTTGACAAAAGCAGATAATGGCATTCTCTAAAAAAGTTCAAAATACAAACCCAGACTCAGAAATAATCCATCAAGTTGAACAATTAAGGAATGCCTCAGGTATATTAACATTAGTGGGAGACCAAAGGATGGGGCAACTATCAAGCAGGATGCAAGTGTTTCTTGATCAAGTAGGTTTAGGCAAGTTTCACAGAAAGGGTGGACATATAACAGGCTACAGAAATTTTCCTGTCTGTGCATGTATTTGGTCTGGCTGGGATGGAGTGAATTTTCCCCACAGCAGCCCTCATAGTCCTTCCTGTGCTGTGTATTGTTGGCTGGAAAGGTGTTGATAACACACCAGTGTTTTGGTTGGGAAGACACACAGTGGCCACTGCAGCGCAGTGCTCATGTAGCGTCAAGGCTGTCTCTCCAACAACCCTCCCCTCACCCCCAAAAGCCAGTAGGCTGGGGTGGGGCAAGAGCATGGAGGGGGGACACAGCCTGGACAGCTGACCCAAACCGACCAAAAGGATATTCCATACCATATGACATCTGCTCAGCAATAAAAGCTAAGAGAAGGAGGCGATGCAGTGAGGGCATTCATTATTACAATGTCTGTCTTCTGGAGCAACTGCTACATAGTGAAGCTCTGCTTCCCAGGAAGTGGCTGGACATCACCTGCTGATGGGAGGTAAAGAATAAATATTATGAGGTTTTTTATCTTTGCTTCTGCATGCAGCCTTTGCTTTTGCTTTATTAAACTGCCTTTATCTTCACCTGTGAGTTCTTTTCCATCTTACTTTCTTCCCCCTGTTCTGCTGAGGAGAGGAGTGATAGAGCAGCTTGGTCGGCACCTAGTGCCCAGTCAAGGTCAGCCCACCACAGTGCAGCATGCAAGTACTAGATTAACACTCTTTTGATGCTTTGGTGGAGTAGGAAATGGCACTCATTTTCAAGGACAGTGCTTAAATGAGAATCAGGCTGGTAAAGGTCCAAACAGAGAGAATGTCAACAAATAGCTTCAAAATTTACATTCTTCCTTGACTTGGGAAATTATTGAAGAAGCATATATCAAGATTTTCTATTGGCAATGTACATTTGATCTATAAGTACCACAGATACCTATTTCTTCTTGATGCTGCTACCTGACTTTACCTGCAATAAAAAAACACCTGCCACTATAACCCTTTTTTTAGACAAAAGAGGATGTTAAAAATTTGAAACCTTCCTGTCTTCACAAAGTAGCCCAACCAGCACAGACGTCAGATCCCGTGTTTTCTAAATTTCTAATATGTGTCCTGTGTTAGCATTTAATCAATAATTTCCTGATTCTGGTGCTGGGGCAAGTTGACCTTCTCCAACCCCAGAGGTCTGAAAGTTTCTGTAGTTTCAAAATATTATTGGTTTACATTAAACTTAGAAGAAAACATCAAGAAAAGAACAAAGAATAGGAACAAAAAAGAGTCTAGTGGAAAAACTGTGAAAATGGAACACAGAGGAGAGAAAATTAACTAGCAGATAACAATCTGAAAGCAGAAACTGGAGCGCACTATGAAAAACTTGATAATGAAAAGAAGTGCCAATATACACCCAAAAAGATTCTCTTTAGAAAGACTTCCAAATAGATAAAAAAGGTGGATTGGTTTTAATTAAAATAAAGAACAATCACATATAATTGGTTTAAAACCAGGAACATTCATAGTGCTCAGAGTACTATGAGATTTTCAATACTTATACATTATAAAATGCAACAATCTCTAAAGCAAAACAAAACGAAGAAGTATTTGGAGAACACATGTTGAAAGCTTTTTGGAAACATGAAAGAACATGTGGGCCAAGACTATTGCTGCTCTGTTTTGTTCGTCCCTTACTCTTGCCCTGACACAGCCTGCTGGTGGACCACAGATCTTAGTAAAAGACAGGCATTCTAAGAGCATTCTTCCATCCCATCAGTGTGGGCAGGATGAAATATTGTGCAAAGCCTTAACTTCATCCTCTTCACTCACTGATCCTCAGACCCAGAGAAGAACAGGAGGTTGTAGCCAGGTAGGTGTTGGCCGCTTCTCCCAAGTTACTGGCACCAGAACGAGAGGAAATGGCTTCAAGCTGTGTCAGGGGAGGTTTAGATTGTATATTAGGAAAAATTTCTTTCCTGAAGGAGTGGTCTCAGGCACTGGAACAGGCTGCCCAAAGAGGTGGTAGAGTTGCCATCCCTGGAGGTATTTAAAAGACGTGTAGACACGGCACTTCAGGGCATGGTTTAGGAGGCGTGGTGGTGGTGGGTTGATGATCTTGGAGGTCTTTTCCAATTTTAATGATTCTATGATTATTTGCTTCCTAGAGCAAACTGGAACCAGCGTTTGGCTTGTGAATCTGAAGCCAGTTACTTCCCTGGAGCATCTGAAGACCTATGTTGCCTCCATCATGTTTTCTGATTACTGACAGACATCTATATTATTATGGGTTCTTGCACCCAGAAGTGAATAAATACAGTAATGATAATGATTATAAGTAAACTGATTTGCTGAAGAATGCATCAAAACTGCCTTTACGAAAATAGTCCTTTGGTATGTGGAAGTATAGCTAGAGAAGGTATATATGCCTGACAGTTAAAGGCTTCTACAGAATCAGTGTTTCTCAGTTGTCTGATTTAAAAAAAAAAAAGGGGGTGGGGGGGGCGGGGGGAACAAGGAAGAGAGAATAAGAAAGATAAGACCTCAAAGGTTAATAAATTTAAAGTAATTTTAAAATATTACATTATATAACAACAGGAAAGTCATGGGTGAGAGGACTGGAAGCAATATATACTTACACTGCTGCAGACAATCCAGTCCAAACGAGTTTGTAACAATAACCCACTACTCAAATCACTTTCAGACTTCAAAAGAAAACACAATTCAGACGTATTTTTCTCAGACTCAGCAATTTAAAACTTTGATAAGGCAGAAAGCATTTTCATGAACAGGCTGTCAAGTATATTAGAAAACATGGGTTTAACATTAAGAGAGACAGAGTGCCCACAGTGTCTGCTCATGTCCATCAGTTCAGAGCCAGCTGCAGAAATGCAGTCCCTCATAAATAAAAAACTTTAAGTTTTCTGTGACTCCTGCTTATTCAGACTTTTAGGAAGTAACTTACTAGCAGATGTTCAAAGGTGGAAGCCAAATTAAAAACAAACACTTTAATAAACCCCTGATTGGAAATAACAATCCTGACTAAAATCAAAGATGGTTTTGCCATTGTTTTCAGACTTTCATATCAAACCCACCATTTCTACAATGACTTAAGAGGACGGACCTCATTACCAGCTTAGAAAACTTATAATTCAGAAGGGCCCATAGCAGATGCCATGGTCTGCACAAAGAGGTGCTCTATAGAGTTTGTTAATATCAACGTATAGAGCATATTTGTATGGGCCAGCATAGTGAATGAATAGCCAGGCATGATGCCAAAGCTAGCTTGCCCTCTTACAAAGCATTTTAGTTATCATAGTTTTTAAGAGCCTAGGCACATCCAACTTTTCCTCATACTATGAGGGATTTTATGAAAACAATTCACCATTGCTCAGAATTTATCCACTGATAATATGCTTTCATGTTTCATTAACAAATGAACTATTCCTCCTTTGATGATACCCACTTGCTCCACTTCACTGCAAAACAGTTCAATCAGGTTTAGTCAACAACATGGTACTTTTCTGCATTACCTGCCTATTCTATACCCATGACAAAATTCTGGTTCCTATTACTTACTCAGTATCAGTGTTACAGTTTCCATTTGATGCTACTCTTACACCTCCTTCATAAAATATATCCTTAATTGCTTGCATGTAGTGCAAAAGATTACACTACCTGCTGCTTGTAGTTAACATACCCTCTCTAAATTTTGTGGATTGACTGCTCATTTATGCATTGAATAAAAAAAAATGTTAACAAGCTTTAACAAAAAGTCTACCCAGTCTACCCCTTCATTAGCTGCATAAGCAACCTTTCTCCTCTCTCTTTCCTAAACATCTTGTTTGACGGATTTGACTCATAACTCAGCCTGACTTTCCAACCACATATTATATTAATCTGGATTATTTATGAGAAATAAAACGCTTCTAAGTATCTCTGTACATAGACTCACAAATGAAACACAGACCAAACAGTTTGCTCTAGAAAGCTGAAATATTCTTTCTAGGTCTGGCCTTAATGATGGCAGATGGAGTTTGGTTACTGGTGCCATAAAAGGAATAAGTGTGAAGTTCCTTATTCAATGGCAGACCTTCCACAATCCCTTCCACATTCTCTCAAAAGATTGGTTTGGCTTTGTTTTCTCTAACTCAACAGTTTAATTGCGTACACATATTATTTGTGTGCCCTGAACGTACAAAGCTTGGAAATATATGATTATAAACAACAGGCAAGCAGAGTTTACCTAAAATATTTTATTAGAAGAGAAAGATCATCTTTTATTAGACTTATATTAGAATTTGTCTTGTTCTTATTTCACCTGTATTGGTAAACTACCCCTAAAATAAGCTACTGTAGGCTGCATTTGGCACTATTTTACTAGTCAGCTTATTGCTGACCAAAAGGGTGTAATCTTAAATCATTCATAGATACAACACTGGTCTTCTATTTCTGGTGTTCTTTCCTTGCTTAAAAACAGCAAAACAGAAAGGAGCTTTATAAATGGGCTTCTGGAAAAATAGAAGTACCACTAAGAGAAACCTAAAGAAAATAATAAACCCTTCAGCAACTTTATCAAGCAGCCTTATCAAGAAAAGCTCCTTTGTAAGATTCATAATAATCAACATAAAACTTTATTTACTGTGCTTGAGAAATGGTGAACGCTTATGCCTGAAAAGGACTTATGATGTTGGAAAAATGAAGATCCTAAATTATTATCCATGGTGAAAAAAAGGGCAGTTCATGATACAATCACTTTCTGTATAAGCCTTCATGAAACACAGTCAGCAGAACCCTTGATCTCCAGAGCCTGTTAAACATTAATGCATGTTTTGTGTGTGCCAGCAATTATAATCTATTATAATACATGAATCCATGCCCCAATTCAATAACTATTTATGCTAGCACAAGCCCACCACAAAGCAACATAAAAATTACTTATGGCATTTACTACCAGGAAAAAAATTCTACCGATTAATGTAATGCTATTAATTTTTCTATTTTGTGTTATTTAGAACTGTACTCCATTGTTTGTTTTGCTGACAATGGCAGTTTAAGATTTAGAGTATCTGGTTTAATCTCTTTTCTGTCAATGGTATCTTAAGATTTAAAGGACCTATATTTTTGTCTAAATCTTGTTGTATGCATTCTTCCTCTTCCCTTTCAGTAGCATGCTTCTATGGTACAGCTCAGCTGTCCTGCCAGGAGCCTGCTCCTGCGTGGGCTCTCCATGGGCATTCCTTCCAGACATGTCCACCTGCTGCAGCTGCAGTCCTTCACAGGCTGCAGCATGGATACCTGCTCCACCATGGGCTCCAGGGGGACAGCCTGCCTCACCATGCTTTTCACCACAAGCTGCAGGGAAATCTCTGCTCTGGCACCTGGGTCACCTCCTCCCCCTCCTTCTTCTCTGACCTTGGTGTCTGCAGGGATGTTTCTGTCACATATTGCCTCACTATTCTCTGTCAGGCAGTGTTTTGCCCTTCATTAATTATGGTTTCCCTGAGGCTCTGCTGACCCAGCTGAGGGGCTCAGCCGTGCCCTGCAGTGGGTGGGTTGGAGATGGCTGGAACCAGTGGTGTCCACACGGAGCAGCCCCAGCCTCTTTGCACAGGGGCCACCCCGCAGCCTCCTGCCACCAACACCTTGCCACATAAACCCCATACTTTCCAGCCCTAACCTTTGTGAAACACATACCTAAACATGTTGTTAAAATATACATTCATCACATATTCTTCATACACTACTCTTACACCAAAAACAACAAAAAAATTCCACATACAAAAATCAAAGTAACATAATCTCAACACTGGCAGTAGTGGATGATTTACACACACGGAGAAACTCTACCCCTCTTTTCTTCACCACTTTACAACAACAAATGCTCCCCCACAATTATTCCACTTTCCAGCAGCTCCCAGTCCAAGTTTTGCCCATTACCTCTCCCAGTTGCTGTCCTTATCTTGAATTCCTCAAGCCCCTCTGGGGTGCCAAAAAGGACCACAGTGAGGTGTCCCCAGTCAGCAGCCAAACACCTACCCTACCTTTCACTCACTCACCTCTCCCTAGTGTGTGGAGATAAATAGAAAATGAAAAGACTCATGGATCAAGAGAAAGACAGTTTAATAAGAAAAGTAAGTGCAGTGCATGCAAGAAAAACAAAAAGAGGAATCAATTCACTGCTTCCTATGGGCAGACAGATGTCCAGCCACTCCCTGGAAAGAAGGGCCCCAGCACACCTAATGGTTACTTGGGAAAGGAAATGCCTTAACCATGAATGTCTCTCCTTCCTCCTCTCCTTGACCTTTTATTATGAGGCATGACATCATAGAATCATAGAATCATTTAGGTTGGAAACGACCTTTAAGATCATTGAGTCCAACTCTTAACCCAACACTGTCAAGTCCACCACTAAACCGTGTCCATAAGTGCCAAATCTACACATCTTTTAAATAGTTCCAGGGATGGTTACTCAACCACTTCCCTGTGCAGCTTGTTCCAGGTGTTGTGGGATATCCTTTAGGCTGGGGTCAGCTGTCCTGGCTGTGTCTCCTCCTAAACTCTTGCCCACCCCCAACCTGCTAGCCTTTGCTGGGGAAAAAAGCAGAGAGAGAGCTTGATGCTCTGCAAGCACTGTGCAGCAGTCATCAAAGACTGGTGTGTTATCAACGTTGTTTTAGCAACAAATGCAAAGCACAGCTCCAGATGGGCCACTATGAAGACAGCTAACTTCCTAACTTCATCCCAGGCAGACCTAGTTCTACAGGCAGTAATGGCCTTCTCATGTATTTTTCATTCATTTATTTACCCAGAGAAAGTTCTTTTTCTGCAAGGCTTATTATTTCCCCTTCAGTTCTGATACAGAAAATTTGTGCTTGAGAATGGTGTTTTGAAAACATACAGCTGAAATAATCAGTTTATACCAGCCCAATTTACAGCAATGTTCCCCTGGGTGTGGGAGTTCAGATGCCTAGTCTACAGAGGCATAAAGAGACTGAGAAGCCTTTTCTGGGACATAATAATGTAAATGGACAAAACCTCAAATAGGTGTTGATTCAAACATGAATCTGTTCACTGAGAAGCCACTGTCTGTATAGGTTCTGTGAGGTTCAAGACTGAAGTGATGTTACATGTTAAATTCACATTACAATCTTAACTCCTTTATTTCAGTCCAAAAGTTTCAGACATTCACAGATCACAACCACAGAAAAGGGAGTTTCTAAGTGGAGTTAAAACTGGAACTGTAGAGGTACACAGTACATATTCTGTTATCAGAATCCATTCCCTCAGAAGTACATATCAGTGGATCATAACAAATTTTATTTGTAGAATTTACAACAAACATCCAATTATGAACATTCATCCCAGTTTGAGCTAGGATTGGAGCCTTCACAGAAAGCAAAATATTTGCCTAACCAAATATAAAGGTCTTCCTTCCTAGGTAGGAAAGTTATTTCAGATTTTGCTGAAGTATTTGCCATTCCTGCCTTGATTGGTCACAGTTATTTGCCACAGTTAATTGCCAAGCCCACTGAAAGAAAAGGAGAATTTAGGCATCAGCTAAGTAAATTCTAATGCCTTCTTCAAATTCTTTCAAGGAAGATAAAAGTAATTTATTTGTAGTGTCTCTTTTTCCCAGAGTGTAAGTTACACAGTGCTGAAGGAAGAGATAATTTAATAATTCTCTGCTAATCAGTCTGGCTAATACTATAAAACTCTTAATTGTCTTTCATTTACGTGTTTATTTCTCATTCTTTTCTGGAAAACATATATTCTGTTCTGTTTTTGATGCAGAGGGTTTGTAGACTGACCTACTTTCAATTTTCATTACTGCTAACATGTATTTTATTTCTTTGGTTAACGGCAAACAATAATGAAACAGGTAATCAGCATGGATGTAGGTCACTGAAAGAATCCCAGTTTCATTAGTGTTCTCTATTAAGAATAGTTTGGAAAATTTTTAAGTGTTTCAAAACCAAAGAGACTCTCCTGGACCCATTGCGAAAACGAAAATGAAAAATCTCTGCTTCTGACAACATGTGATCCATTTTACAATTCATCATCACAGAATTCGGAGATACATTCAGATTTGTTGGTGTCTAGTTATTGTGATAAAGAGCAAAACACAATCAAGGAAAATCAGTATCAGTGCCTTAAGTAACTTATTCCAGTGAAAAAATAATCTGAAATATATCTTCAGTCTCATCACACTTTTATGCCAATAATGGATAACAATGTTCTTTTATGGAGAAGTTCTGGAGAAATAGTGTAGCAGCTTGAAATGGTCAAGATGGCTGACTAGACAAGCTGTACTTAGAAACAAGGCAGGCAGCAAGAGGCAGAAACAGAGAAGGTGGGACAGATAGTTAGCATCACATGCGTCTGATGCTGGCCATGCCTTTCTGATTTAACCATGCCGTAACCGCACCATGTAACAAGCCCACACAAGTATAAATACTAGTTTGTTTTCCTTCATGCTGTGTTTTGGCTTGTAGTAATAGTGCTATTTGACCTGTAATGATCTACACAATGTTGATAGGAAAAAGTAATTATTTTTATCACTACAGTCTTGCTATTCCAAACTCTTATATAACCATAATTCCAGAAAAAAACTAATTTAAATGTCATGCTTATAAATAAGAAGTTGCATGGGGTCAGCATCTTGGAAAAAATACAGGCAGAGCCACAACAGTCACCTGGTACAGAGACCCATGAACTTACTTTATAAACATAAAGTAAGAGAAAAAGAAAATTCAGCTGAGTGGTACTCCAGGGATGCTGCCACAAAGTTGGTCCCAGCCATGTTTAAAAGATAGGAGAAAAATGCTGATCCAGAATGTGTTAAACTTCTAATTAAATCCTTCTTAAGTAACTGTAAACCACTTTAAAATCTAATCATAACATTTCAGCATTAGAAATATAAGTGGATAAAGGATTGGTCTGTAAAAGTCCAAAGTGTTCCACGTGTAAATCCCTAACCCAACAACAAGCCCAAATGATGTTGAGATGCAACAGCTCTTTTTGCAAGAGCGGTAGCCCATTTTTAAGGCCTGAGTCAAAATATATGCTCTGAGTGGTGCACATTCACTGCTAATCTTATGCCACGTCATCTCAGGGATCTCATTAGAGATCAATTTTCAATACAAACAGAAAGCAACAGTATTCATATTTAGGATACATGTTATATTAATTTAGTAACAATTTCCAGATTGTTGTGAAACAGCATTTGTAAGTGTATGCCAAACTCATTTACTTAAATGATCGATCATGCTCATTAATTCATCACTTTTCCTCTGAGGTTAAATCATGGTTTATCGCTTTATCCTCTGTGTGATATCAATCAAGCAACAAAAAACTTACATACTTTAGAAAGCCAACATAAAAAGTATTCCGAGAAAGCATGCTTCACCAAATTTATTTAGATATGTAAACCCAGTTTTTAAGATACCAAATATTCTTTCAATTATCAGTCTGGTAAGCATTATAATTTATTTCAGTGAGGCAGTGAGAATGAGCTGTACAATTCATTAGTCAGTTCAAAGAATATCCATACTTACATAAAATTTTTTAAATAAAAGGAATATTGAAGTAATGGATAACAATTTTTTATTAATACCTACCTCCATTTTCAAACACATTCTACAAGATGAGATGATCTAAGTCATCATCACTAAATAAATTGGCACAGATGACACTAGCATACTGAAAGAATAAAAAAGTTTTAGTCCCCAATCCTTGTCTCAGGTATATTATAATAGGAAAGACATGTATGTGATCTTAAGCATATAAGACTAATACAAATTTAGTCAGGGTAAATAATTCCTAATAATTGGATTTTTCCCCCTTTTGGCACTGCTTGTAGATGGAAGCTTTTAGATTAAAAAAAAAATCAGTAAGTTTGAAATATTTCTCTGATGACAGGTCTTGATCTGCTACCAAAGCTGAAAATTCTCTGTGCCTACTTAAAAGCTATAAGGGAGATGGACAATGCATGCTTTTTTCTATTGGAGAGGACAATTACCACTATCACTTCCACTTGACTCAAATGTACCCAAACATCCACTTGACTCAAAACCTAAAAATTTTGAAACTCTGCCTTGGAACAGTATAGCCGTGAGTATCTCTGAAGGGGATGGCTGACTGAAAGTTAACTCACTTTTTGAACAGTGAAAACCTGTCTTGTTTGTATACTGAAGAATTTTTCATGGGATAAGAAAGGTTAAACTCTCAAAGAAAACATGGCAAGTTTTCAGTCCAGCTGAGCAAGCTCCAGTCCTCCTTAGAAGCTCAAGTCTTTAATATTCTCCCACTAATTTCCAGCAGTCCAAGAATGGTATCTCATATGAAACGAAAGGCTTTAAACTGCCTTGAAGACTGCCTCAAGCCAAATCTAGAGCTAATTCTTAGCCAGTAGAGCCCAGGCATAAAATAATTTAGTTTCAATAAACACATTACACAACAGAAAGTTTGTCCTGAGTAGGTCCAACATGAAGAGATCAGAATAAAAAAGGATCTATTTCATGGGGACTTTGGGGCCCAGAGAGAGAAACACAACAAGATGTCAGGAGTAAACAAATAATAACCTGAATAAAAGACAGAAGCTCTTAAAAAAAGATGAAAGTTCTATAGAAGCTAAAGCCTTCTGGAAAAAAACATACCACAAGAAAATTTAAATAATATTTTCCTCTGTTTCTATAAGCAATAAATACCAGCTTAAGAAAAATCTACCAGACAGCTGTCTTTTATTCAAAGAGGTTCAGATGATGACCCATTAGTCAGGCACAGTGTGTGAACTATGAAACTCTATGTCGTGGTTTAGCGGCAGCTCAGCCCCACACAGTCGCTCGCTCACTCCCCACCGGTAGATGGGGGAGAGAATCAGAAGGGTAACGCTCGTGGGTTGGGATAAGAACAGTTTAATAATTAAAATTAAAAGAAAACAACAGTAGAAATGCAATGTAAAGGGGAACAACGAGAATTAAAAGAAAACAACAGTAGAAATGCAATGTAAAGGAGAACAACGAGAGGCGCAAAGCCCCGGGGGGGGGGGGGGGGGGAAGGGAGGGGAGAGGGGGAACGAACCGCCGGAACAAACTGCCCGCGCCGCAGCCGCGCGCCGCCCGCCGACCCGACGCCGCGCCGCCTCCGTGCTCCCTGCAACTGCCCCCACCTCAATATATTGGTCATGGTGTCACATGGTATGGAATGAACCTGCCATTGGCCAGTCGGGGTCAGCCGCCCCCACCATGGCCCTGCCCCTCCCAGCCCCCCCCCGCCACGCGGCAGAGCGCGGGAAGCTGGAAAGGTAGCCGACCCCCACAGTGAGGAGAATTAACCCCTTCTCAGCCAAAACCAGCACACTCTATTACAGAAACATAAGGAATATGTACTTTGCATATGATAATGATAGGGCAACATTCTAGCTGTATTCTTCTTTAAAGACCGAACAAACAGCATGGACACTCCAGGAAGGGAAATGACAGAACTCTACAGTAAGTTGTAAATTTAGAAGTCAGACTTCCATTTTGGGACAGTAAACTAAGATCAGTGTAAAGAATCAGATTATAAATTGCCTAGAAGGAAAAGTTCAGAAATGTGACAGGAAGTCTTAGAAATAATGCCATTCAAGTAGGAGAGGCTTCTTAGCCCAGAACAAGTCACACGAGAAGTGGATAGCTGTAGGACACTGTCAGTGTGATTGAAAATTTGATTGACATAACAGTTTCCAAAACATAAAGGTGTGTGGTGCTCACGAGTCTAAAGATGTACTTGATGCCTTCAACGAAAAGGAGCAGGCAGCATCAAACCAAGACAGTAAATGCAAACTGTGCAAAGGATCATAAAGGTGTCAATGCACTGCAGCCATGTTAGATTGAAATGCACCTGTAAGTGCTTATCAAACGGTAAGCACAGAATAAAGTTCTCCATGTACCTCTCAAAGAAGGGTAGATCTTATATTTGGCTATGGTCAAAAGCTGTTATCTCTTTCCTGATATATATAAAAGATTAGTTAGTCTACATAGAGGAAATGGTATTTTGCCCGTAACTCATCATGTAAGAAAATTACTATCTTCATAAGAGGTCATAGGGAAGGGCAGTGTTACTTGCCCTTCTATGTGTAAGGCATTTAATGCCATTCTCAAAAGCACGGTGAACATAGTCTAGATCCTAAGAACATCCCTATTATTGTCTTTTTCAGTTACCAGAATCTAATTCAAGGTTAGGAAATGTACTTGTCAGCTTGATTAAAAATACCCTGGCTTGATGAAATTGAGGCTGCAATTGCCAGAGCAGTTAAATATGAAAATCTGAAGGAATGGGGCCTCTTAAGTAATGACTCCTCAGTTCTGAATAGGTCTTTAAAAAGCACCAGGATGGTAGTAGAAAGTGTTACAGAAAATACATTCTAAAAAGATTTTTCACTTAAGGATTAAAAAGCAAAATGTACACTGTGAACTGAGTTTAAATAGTGGCATTGAAGAATTTTTCAAGGTTTCGTGTGTCTGAGAGAAATGAAGGTAAAATCAAACTAAAGAAATCACAAAGAGAAAACTGATCTCCTGCCCAAAAAACTTCGTGTATCTTTATTTGACTAGAAAAAGAATATTTCTTATAAATTACTCTTACATTTCTAAACAGTTTTTCTAGACAGAGCTAAAACAAAACAGTGAACTATGCATATCAGAACTATTTTTGTCATCAAGCTATAAATGTAGACGTATACTCATTATAAGAACAAGGGTTTGCCACACAGATATTTTTACGTTTCTTATTATAGCTAGGACAGAGCCTAGTCTCATTACAGCTTATTTTAAAACCATTGAAGTTCCATGCCTCAGCTCTCTTGATCTTGGATTTCAAAAGCCTCTGCTTCCCCAAGGATAACAGTGTATAAGCGCAGCAGAAAAAGTTATGTTCTCATGTTCGTGCAGTTAAAATGGGCTTGCCAAACGCATTAGCGCTAGATACAGATAAGACATTACTGAGGCTAAAAATCAGCTGTCCCAGGATCCCATGTCCACTTAGTCCCAAAATTCTATATCCTTTGCTATTTTCAGAGTAAAGGGTGAAAAAATGGTAGAGTCAGTCTTTTTCAGACAGATAATTTTCCCAGTTGATTACCATATAGATATACTATTCTTGTACCTGCCCAGTGCAGGGAGATGGGGTGCAGAGGTATCACACAATAGACTGTTGAGGAAGGTGAGACAGGAAAGAATTTTTCAATTAATAATAACCCATTAATTGCACCTGTGCTGAAGACTAATCTTTTTCACATATGTGCATTGTCAGGCTGAGGACCCAGGCTGCCTTTGCTGAGATTTTTTTCTCAGTTTCCCTGCCAAGCACACTACCTGTAGAAAGCACCTATTTCTCAGTCTTATTAACACCAATCTGCCATTCACAAGTTGTCAAATGAGTATCACTTAAAGATTTATTCTGTAAAGTTTTAACTTCAAGTTCACCAGATAGCTGAGAATTAGCAATGATGTACTTCCTTGTGACTGTGCAAATGACATTTAGAACTATCACTTACTGCTAAGAAAGGCCAGTCTCACTATCCAAACATCCTGCTCCTAAATACCTAATGCAGTTTTTATCTCAGCTTCTAGTCTGTGCCTTCTCCCACCAGGAAAAAGAAGGCAATAGGGGAGGTTGACTGACCTAGAAACAAACAAACAAGCAAAACTCCTGAAACTGGATATTTTTACTATCTTCTTTCCCTGTACTTTGGGAAGCAGCAGAAACCCCATCTTTCTCTTCTAGTGACTATTATTCATATTTCTACCATCAGAACCTCCACCTCAGCAAACTGTTCAATCCAGATATGAGATCTTCCGTTCGAGTATCCTTTCACCCATCAAGCTCCTTTGTCTGCCTTACTGTCACTGGGTTTTGGTGCATCTGTGGTGTGAAATTCAACTCTGCTGGCTACCTAGCTTACAAAACACATAAAGGAGTAGTTACCAGGGGAAAAAAAAAAACCTGACATTTTCCTCTCCCCCAAAATCTTGTTTTATATTTCAGAGATGCAATCTTTTAGTTGACTGAACAACAGTGACATACATCTCCTTCTGTTCTCAATACCCAGACTAGATCAGTGTAGAGCCCTGTAGACACAGCTGAACTGAAAAAGACCTGTGATTTTCAAGACAAAAATTCTCCCAAGAGACAGAAAGGGTTTTTCTAGGAATTCCATCTGCCGCTTGCAATCTTCATTGCAGCAGAAACTGCCTCCCAAAGTGTACCATTTGCAATCTGTTGTCTCTAGTTTATAGTCAGCCATAGGAAGAAAACACTTGCTAAACCTTTTTCTGTTACCTTTTCTATTCCCACTGTTGTTGTCCATCAGAAACAGAAAGCATTAAAAAAATGTCATAATAGCATTTAATAAATTGAACTGTAAACAATAAAAATAGAAATAATGATTTAACACCTCTGTAATGGTGAAACACCAATCGTGTTAAACACAATAAATTGCAAAGTGTCACTGAATGCAAAAAAACAAATGGTAGAAAAACCTCCTTAAAATTTTCAAAGGACAATGAGAAAGTTTGCATTTTTAAGCTTTCTCAATTTTCCAGCAATGAGGCAACTTTATGTAAAATTACAGTACATAGGAAAATCAGACAAGTATAGGCTCATTAGATCACCCAGTGAGTATGACTCTGGGATATCCTAACACTCGGCACCCACTATATTTTCCCACCAGTCAACAGAAAAATGAGAATGCATTGCACCTTACAGAATCAGTAACTAAGACAGACATTGTTTCTTTATATGGCCTATACCTTTGAATCTGAACATAATTAAGTTTATGAGATATGCTTTAGAAGCTACATCTGTATCAAAACATACATCTTCTTTTCACTCTATCCTGAATTTGAGCCACATTTGGCAAGTTTTCCCATTTCTTTCCAAACTTTATTCCTCTTCTAATGATGAACTGTTATTCACTCGCTGCCTAGCCACTGAGAGCTTTGCTAAGTGGCTCTACTCCCATACAGCCTCTAACTGTCCCTCTCATGGGTGGCACGACTTCAAGGCTGTTCTGTGGAGGAAGAGGAAGAGGGGGCAAAATGCTCATAGATAGGACATTATAGAGGTGATTTTAAAGGACTCTGATTTTAAATGTGCAGTCCGGATCTGGGTCTTATGACCAGTCTGAAATATCTTTGGTGCACATACCATTCTTATTTCTATAATTTGAAATAACTGTGGTGAAAGCTCTGGGTATGTCCTGATTACGGGCTGGGAGGTGACAAATACCTGAAAATTCCTCTGCATAACACATGATTAGTCAGGCTGCATCGGGGAGAGTGACTTTCACTCCATACGTTCCATCATACTCAACAGTTTATTTAATGTACCAATACCACACACATTAGCAAAGTACACACCAGAAAAAGCAGCCTTTCATGCATTGCATGTGATCAGAAAGCTGGGACCTCATTTCCTAAATGTTCCATTTTATTTTCTAATTGACTATCAGAGGAGCTCTGAGCAGGGTGTAGGTTCTTTGGCAATTTCACATCTCTCTGGTTCCGTAGCAACAAAGGGTAGAGAAGCAGGCACAAGTTCATCAGTATATATCTGACTCAAACGCTTCATTAATCTGCACACAGTTTAAGTTCCCTCCTGGTAACAAATGGATTAAAGCAGGTAGAACTAACATATTCCCCCATCAGCCTTTCTGCCATATCTTCACTGCAGGCTTCATTTCAGATGATTTTGAGAGCACTTTTTCCCCCTATAAACTTCTTTAAGCAGATCTGCCAGAGCTAATTTAAAAATTAACAATTCTTCTACAATGTGTAGTTCTTGTCAGGCATCATTTCTCTAATAAACTCTCAAAGATAGTAATAGAAGCTTCCATGCTCCTCACTACATTACACGATGAATACATTGACATTTCATCCAAGTCAGGTTTCAAAGGCTTCAAAACAGATCAAAGCCCCATTGAAAAGGCATGATATATTCAGGACAGCTACATAAAATCTGTATTTAATCTGTGGTTAATCCAGTAAGATAAAAGACACAGTATTTTATAAGATTAAAAATAGAGAATTTAAAAATCAAAAAAGAAAGATGCTTTCCCAAGGAACCAGAGACATTTTACTAGCCACATGCAATACTAAACTATACACATCACTGGAGACACTCACTGTTTGTTTGGCCTCTACAATTCTGATCAGAAATAAATACGAATTCTCTTTCAATGCCTTGTTGTCAATATGTACTTTTATAGCAGTCTTTTGGACAACATCATCCTCTAACTACAGAGGATGTGACTAAGACCACACTCTGCCAAAGCTGTTTGAGCTCAATACGTCTGTGGAAAGCTTTGCACAAATCCTCACTTCAGCGAGGGTGAGAGTACTTCACATCTTCCACAGAATTTGAAACGTATGGAATAAGGTCTGTAATGAATTCTAGTCTGTACCACATAAAAAGAAGAAAGATGACATTAAAAAGAAATTTCTGTCTCATCTGCATCCAACAATACATACTCCATAAAACTCCAAGCAACTACATACAGCCCTCTGCTACAGACTAAATTGAGAGCACCTTGCTCTGTGACCCCTTTTTATTAAAGCAGGGGACCTTCACACAAAAATCAATTCAAATTTCTTCATAAAATCATAGAAACATAGAATGGTTTAGGTTGGAAGGCACGTTTAGAGGTCATCTAGTCCAACCCCACTTGGAATGAACAGGGACATATTCAACTACATCAGGTTGCTCAGAGCCCTGCCCAACCTGACCTTGAATGATTCTAGGGATGTGGCATCTATCACCTCTCTGGGCGACCTGTTCCAGTGTTTCACCATCCTCACTGTAAAATTTTTTTGCTTATATCCAGTCTAAATCTACCTTCTTTTAGTTTAAAACCATTACTCCTTGTCCTGTCACAACAAGCCTTGCTAAAGAGGTTGCCCCCATCCTTCCCATAGTCCCCCTTTAAGTACTGAAAGGCCACAATAAGGTCTCCTGGACCCTCTCTTCTCCAGACTCCAACCCCAACTCTCTCAGCCTGTCCTCACAGGAGAGGTGCTCCAGCGCGCTGACCATTTTTGTGGCCCTCCTCTGGATCTGCTCCAACAGGTCCATGCCCTCTTGTATTGAGGGCTCCAGAGCTGGACACAGAACTCTAGGTGGGGTCTCACAGAGCAGAGTAGAGGGGCAGAATCACCTCCCTCAACCTGCTGGCCATGCTTCTTTTGATGCAGCCCGGGTTACAGTTGGCATTCTGGGTTCAAGTGCACGTTGCTGGCTTATGTCCAGTTTTTCATCCACCAGTATCCCCCAAGTCCTGCTTGGCAGAGCTGCTCTTGGTTCCTTCATCCCCCAGCCTGTATTGATACTGGGGGTTGCCCCAATCCAGGTGCAGGACCCTGCACTTGGCCTTGTTGAACCTCATGAGATCCTCATAGGCCCACCTCTCCAGCTTGTCCAGGTCCCTCTGGGTGGCATCCTGTCCCTCAGGTGTGTGAACCACACCACTTAGCTTGGTGTCATCTGCAAACTTGCTGAGGGTAGACATGATCCCACTGTCTATGTCACTGAAGATATTAAAGAGTACTGGTCCCAATATGAACCCTTGAGGGATGCCACTCATCACTGATCTCCATCTGGACATTGAGCCATTGCCCACTACCCTCTGGATGTGACCATCCAACAAACTCCCATCCACCGGACAATTCACCCATCATATCCGTATCTCTCCAGTTTAGAGAGAAGGGTGTTATGGGGGACCATGTCAAAGGCCTTACAGAAGTCCAGATAGGTGACATCCATAGCTCTTCCCTTGTCCACTGATGCAGTCACTCCATCATAGAAGGCCACTCAGTTAGTCAGGCAAGACTTGACCTTGGATTTTTTTATTTGGGACTTAAAAAAACATTCTTTGTTTGAGATTTTTTATTTATTTCTGAAAACCAAAACCAAGTTTAAGTCTTCACCTGAAAAAAATAAAAAAAAAAAATCAGAAAATCACACAAAGTTTTGAAAGGAATATTTTTCTTTGGAAGAAAATTTTGTCATATTTTGATTGGCTATAATATACAAGTCCTAAAACGGCATGTCTTACTTTCACTTTAGCACTTAGAACTGTCATTTCAAAGATAGCCAAGATATCAACCTGCCCATGTAAAATGTTCTTTCATATGTAAATTTGAAATTTCCTTAGTGAATGTGATTGCATTTGTGTAAGAGTTCATTTGTTTGGGACCAGGCAGGATCAGCAATATTTTTATCTACACTGGCAGCTCCTATATAGTTTCTCAATACACTTCCTTCTCCCTTTCCAAGCCTTGTCTGTGTGGAACTTGCAACCTCAAACAGGGATCACAAATAGCTTGTTATTTGTCTTGCTGTTAACACTGCACATTAGGCTGCAGTTTAGTCCTTACAGAAGAATAATTCCTCTGTTGGCTAACCAATTTTTATACAGAATTAACACTAAAATTTACCAAAAGAATGTGCTACAGTATCAGTTTCTATTTAGCCTTCTCTCTTCTCCTCAGATCTCTCCTAAATGCAGCCCCACATGCCAGTACTTGGTAGCAAGAAGTGAGAACACTTGTTGCCTTTTAGATCTTCCACCTTTTGAAGGATGGAGGGAAGTGGCAGTTTGACTCTTTTATTTTTTTTTTTACCTTCCTATGTTCTGGGATATCCCCACTTTCCTCTTTCTTAAGCAAAGAAGGGAACAGGAAATGGCAAAAACTTCCAAATGAAGAAGCAAATGCCACCTCCAGCAGCTGATCTTTTTTTACCCAGCTCTTTTGAACTCAGAAAATAGCCCAAACCACATTCTAGTTTTACTGTCGCTCATGCTTTCATTTCTATTAGCTTGCATGTTTCAATTTCATCGCTGTGGATAATAATAACATTTAGCAGACACATGGTCAAGGCAGTGAAGGTTCATCTCAGGAAGAGAAATCCATAGTCCTTTGTTGTTTCAGTGGGTAATATTCGTTGTCTTTTGCTCTTTTCTGTTTCCCCACCCTACACCCCACTTATACTGTTATTTCTAATTTTTATTTTCCCCACCTTTGCACGTCAAAAATAGGGCCAGAGATTAATACCTCAGTAGAGTTAAAAAAAATAATTTTTAAAAAAGGCACTTTAACTTGGGCAGGTCACCTTCCCTGCCTGCAGCCAAATAATCACAACTGTATCTCTGAATAACAGTAGCATAAAAAAGTGATGCTCTGGTTTTCTAAGAAGTTATTTGGCTCAGCATAATGCCTTCCTATAAAATGGAATTAACTTTCAACAAGGAAAAGAGGTAGGTGGACAGGAAAAAGTAAGATACTGTACACAAATGTTGATTGCAGTCCCACTCCTTTAGGCCGAGAACATGAGCTAGGAGGAACAGAACTGAACAGATTTGATTCACTTAATAGACTTTAAGTGCCTCAGGACACAGTACAAACTTGTATCACATTATCAGACAGGCCCCCTCATGGCGTCAATGTCTGCAAAGGCTCATGAATATGTAAATGCTATATGTATCTTGGAAACATGCTTGACAAGAGAATAGCTAAAATGAACTGATTCTAGTTATAAGCCATCAGTATGCCATTCTTTATGTTTGAACAGGCAGCCTATTGCTAGGTGACAGATCATTAAGGCTATCTACTCAGTCAGCGGAAATGAAGAAATAATTTGTTCATAATAACCTTCAGATGACCTCCCAGGCAAAAGAGAGTCTTTAAAGAGCTATCTCTACTGATACATGTCACACCTCTATGTGGGGTTCTTCTGGCCCCACAGTAATAGCAGGGCTGCTGGTGAAACAGAGCAATAAACACCTACTGACAGGGCTGTAGCATGAAAAGATCTCATCACCTGCCATTAACAGGCTGATGAATAATTCAGACCTTTCCATCAGAATGTAAAGATTTTAGGCTGTGCAGTGTTACACAGAGAAAGCAAGCAGAAGGAAACTGATTGCTAGCTTCAATCAAGGCTTTAAAAGACTATATTGCTAGGCACAGTAAATACACATGCATCAGATCATGCTCATCAACAACCTTAAGTCTCAGAGATGCTAGGGAAAGACCTACTCTTCAGGAACAGGCCTCCCATGCAGATGCTGCTGTTGGCCTTCCTTCTGTAGAGGGGTAAATTTCACTTCCAGTCCTTCTCTGTAGACTGTTTTTTAATAATTTTTCTACAGCTGTACAGCAGAGGCTCCTAATGCCCTTGGAAAGCATATGCCTTAATGTTTCATTCTTGCTCACTACAGTAAACTCTCAGATTATACCATACTGAATTTCTCCACTGTATGTTACTGTATAGGTTAGCACTCTAGGCCCATTCATTTCTATCACGAGACACAAAAGGTAGCCCTCTTCTGCACAGAGTGCAAACTGAAAGGAAGAGATGAGGCTGGATCTCCATAAAAAACAGCTTCCCAATAAAAAAAAAATTAGTTTTAGATCTAAGCTTTACTTTTTATGCCTGTTTTCTCTTTTACAGATAAGAAATTGGAAGAACAGCGCTTAGACCTTGGGTTTTGTTTTGTTGTTGGTTCAGCATTTTTCTCATTATGACAATACTGCATTTGTTGTAGAAGACTATGTGCTCGACAGCGAGATTTCCAAGGAATCCTAGTCTGCATTACAACTCTATCTGTAAGTCATACCAATACTTCACTATTGCTGATAACCTAAACTCTTTTTTCAAGACAGAGTTTTAATAAAATCAAGGCACTGTACCAAAATTTGTCTGCCCAAGTTCTCACAAACCATTCTTTCCTCATTTCCATAAGGTTGGGAACAACAAGTTTCATACTGCAAGACAATAAGTAACAGAAATAGGGTATTTCCAATTACAAGGTTCCCCTGCAGAATTATATTGTTTTCCCTTTAGATTATTTCTTCAAGGAGAAAGCCAAAGCTTTGCTATTAATCACAATGTGTTTAAAAAATACTATTTTTTAAATATTGCACACGATTTTGCTATGTCTGAGCTTCCTTCAGCCTTGCTTAGACTGTATTTTAAGATCACATTTCTGAAGAGAATCACCCAGAAGATTTATCTCCCACAGGTTTATTTTCAGTATTTGAACAGACTTTGTTGACTAGCACAAGTGGATTGAATTTCTCCAACATCTTCCATTCATTAGACACAGATCTGTCAAACACGGACTGACACGGGGATTCGCTGCCTTCTTCTCCCCTATGTCCTCTCTGTCTTCTACTAACTTCCCCAAAACAAAAAAATAAAATTCCTCAAGCCACACAAAAAATCTTAACAGGAACTTAGTGCAATTAGGAAATTGCTAATAAGAGGTGCTCCTGCTCCAATTTATTTTCACAGTAAGGGTGGGGCAGAAGCTGTACTGCAGTTTCTTGAAAGCACCTAATGGGGCTTTTTTGCAAAGAAACACCCCTAACTTCCCTAGCCAGGGAAAAGGGGCTCTAGCTAATTGCTTCAGCGTTCATTTTCACGAAAACAAATTATGATCCTTCCATGGATGAGGGTAAAAGCAACGCTTTAATCAAACTGTTTGCACAGCCTGAACACCCAAATGATAGTTTTTACCTTGACTTTCACCTTTGACTTCACTTTAACATCCCTGGCTGTTTTGGTTTATGGATTTCTGTAACTGCAAAGTAAAGAAAGTGAGAATACAAAGTGTTGGGAAGAGAGGATGTCAGGAGAAGAATAAATGAGGCAGGAGCTATTGCAGAGAATGTACTCACTCCAACACAGACAAAACGGACTTTTTCATTCTATTAATCATTCATAGTTATTTCCTACTCCAGAAAAAAAATGACCCTCACATTAGACACACTTAAATTGTATACCCCCTGAAAATTAAAGTAAAGATAAAATAGAGTACTTAATTTGATTTTAATAAAGAGGTAAATAGAAAAAGCAAAAACCATGTGAAGGTAGTCTAGGAAGCACAGACAAGATGGAGATGGATCTGCAAAAGCCAGATGTTCTTACCTTTTGACAAAATGCTGTACTTAAACCATCATTAACCACACATGCACAGACTTTTGTCTAGACTAAGTGGAATTATATGTGTGAGCTTTACACATACCTATAGATATGTCTGTTTATGTAACTTCCTTCTTGTATAAATAAACAAACCAGTAAAATCATGGCTAAAGTGCTCCCAATTCCAGATATCCCTCTAATAGATCTCATAAGGCTTTACTCTATACCCACTATCCAAACTAAGAGATGACAGTTCAGTGAAGGAAAAGGTATGTTTACCTCAGGAAAGAGTGTCTTTATGACACCGATCTGCTCTGATGAATCCACTAATGTGAAATTTCTGACCCAATAGGCAGTGATTGCACAGCACTGAGACTCCTCTCATTATTCATGAAATATGTGCTGTACAGTGTCAGCTCTCTCCCTGCAGATTTGCTGTCAAGCAATTACTCATTTCCATCACTTAGCTTTTCTCTCCCCCCTCCTTTTTCTTTTTATTTTATTATTTTTAGTGGATGTCTATATATTCAGCATACTTCAAGAAACAAACACACAGTACTGGAATGAAAATTATGCTTGTCTTGTTGGATTTTAAATAGAAAAGCACTTTCAAGTCCTTAAAAATTGATGTTGTTTTAAACTTTACAACAAGCAATAGGAGAAACTAGTATCTGCAGGAATAAATGGAAAGCAATCAAGAGTATTTCTGCTGTTATACGTATTTGCTCCCCGAGAGAAGCTGTGAAAACTATCTTCTGTGACTTCATTCATTCATCTCACTCTCCTTGGAGCATCAGTAGCAGGTATAGTGAATTAAAAATAAAGAGAAAGAGTAAGATATAAAAAGTATTTTTTATTAATGTGTCCACTTTGGTCTCTAAAAGAGAAATAAAGGATTATAATCTTTGGTTTTTTCTAATTTAAATCCATTTCTGCATTGTGAGTTCAAAAGTTCAGTTTATACTAGGTGTAAAAGGGGTTCTGATGCGACAGAAAAAGAATCTTAGAGAAAATACCCACATATATAGTGTGTGGGTGATACATTTGTGTCAAATTTTTTCTCGGCGGTCTGTTTTGTACCAACACAAAAACATTCAAATGTTAGTGAACTGTAGGAGAAGAGCTTGCCAATGATATTAAAGACCCATTACACCATTAATCCTCAATTTAAACAAGGTAGCTAGATTGCCAGGAAATGTGTACTAAACTTAGTGGTCTTAGATAGAAAGTCCAGGATTTTTATAGCAACTGTTGATTTTACATGCTTTAATTTTTAACGTTCAACCTGACAGGAGCATTCTGTATTTTCAGAAGGTGCCCAGCAGCCTACATTGAAAGTCAGGAGATTGTAGTCCATTATAACATCCAGACATGGTGGATGGGAAAGGGGTCAGAAAGACCCCAAGAAGCCTTATTGATGTTATTCCCAGAAGTGCGTTGTTCCTGCAAGAGGTGGAGGCAGTGGATCCACATCCATTTCTCTGAAAAGCTTGTGAAAGACCTGAACTGTGAGGGCTCTAGTTTTTCATACAGCTTGGAATCGAGGCTTTTCAACATGCTTCTAAAAGTAGAATTTTTGTGCATCCTCTACTATTTATATATCCTTTCCCCTCTCTCCCAGCAGCCCAAACCCTATCCTCCAAGGCCTTTCTCTTACTCCAAGAAGTAGAAGGAGGAGGAACATGTACACAACTTTCTTCTTATTGCTTATTCTGGAAGTTAGTCCTCAATAAGTTTTCGCTGGGGACTGAACCTTCTAACAGGGCACATTGCCAGGCTGTTTGGTTAAGGACTCTATTGAGTGGGACTGTCATTCTCTTCTACTTCTGTATGTTCAACAACCTAGTGTTTGTGAGAGGAGAACCAGTATTTAGATGACTTGCCATGTGGTCTAGTACATCCCTTGTTACAACTGCTGTACATGTATGCATGACAAGACATATCTCAGCCTATATATTGGGACACACTGCAGTATAACTCTCACAAGCCTTACTGATCAGGCTGAGAAAAGTGGGTTATGCATAGCATAAAGAAATCAAAATCATGGTTATTCATGTAGCAGATGAGAGCTATAATGATGCTTTGTGTCATAGCACACAAATAACACATGGGATAGACCCAAATCATCCTACAGCCAAAGCACAGGAATATTTCCATCAAAGACAGCATATCTACCATCTAGTATATGGAGATGGTTAGGAAAAATAGAATTACAATTCCATTTCATAAAAGATATTAATATAATTAGTGAAACTGTTGTTGCACTATTAGACAATTCATAGAATCACAGAATCATTTAGTTTGGAAAAGACCTTTGAGATCATCGAGTCTAACTGTTAACCTAACACTGCTGAGTCTACCACTAAACCATGTGCCTAAGTGCCACATCTACACATCTTTAAATACCTCCAGGGACAGTGACTCAACCACTCTCCTGGGCAGCCTGTTAACTGTTTGATAATAGAATCATAAAGTAATTTTAATTGGAAAAGATTTCTAAGATTTGCACTCAGTCCTTCACCTCATGTGCAATCTTGTTCTGTACACTCCCTCCACAACTGCTCAAACTAATAAGCAATTAATAGGATCTCACATACATGTTTATTATTGCTTAAACTATTTTCTTTTATCTCCAGACCCTGTTAGACCCATGAGAAAAGACGCAGAAAATCTATGCCCAAGATTTGACAGGACTCATCGGTTTGCCAAGATAGACTGTTTAATTCAAGCCAAAGCAGCCATCAAATGAGATGAATACCCAGTACCAATGAGCCTGACCTTTTGTGTGACTGTGTAAGGCACACATATGTGGTCCAGTTAAGACTGCATTTCTAGGCAGAATATAACAAAATACTATGGTACATATACATAAATCTTAATCATCATAATATCATAATACATATCTCCTATCAATACAGCTGAAGAAAAAGATAGAATATTTTGATAGTGCTTCACCAGAGGTCTTTATTTCTCAAGAAGATTAGTGACCATATCTCTACCTTTCTCACTGAAAAAAAAAAGGAAATGTAACTTTTATGAGACACAGTATATTTGTTTGGCAGTCAAGAAATTCCTAAAAAATTATTAACTTTATTCTTACCTGAAACATTTGAAATTTACACTTATAATCATCATTGGTCTTAATCGAAAAAAACATGAGCATCTCCCATGCCTAGCCACATGAGAATACACCTCTCTCTTTTCAAGTTCTATTTCCCAAATGACTTGGAAGCCTGTTTACTAACACTGTGGATTTGCTATAATCCCACACCAGCATCACTGGAATACTAGTCACGCATGATATTAAAGTAAAACTTTAAATGGATTATGTGCCTATTATTAAAGAGGAAATTAGCCACTCCTCTGGCACTTCAAGTTATGGCAGATGCAAGAAGACAAGTATATACGTGTTCTAATGGGGATGTGACCTTTTTTAGAGCAGGGCAAAACCTATTTCTTATTCATCTGAATCTCACAACCTTGCTATAGTTTCATTTTTTGAGGATCATTGATGAAAAGCAAAAATTACACAAAGGCAACGGCACATGAGCAACCTATCTTGTAATATTTAATTCAAGCTGATCTCCTTCTGTGACCAGATGACCTGCCTAGCTGATGAGGGAAAAGCTGTGGATGTTGTATACCTGTACTGTAATAAAGCCTTTGATACTGTCTCCCACAGCATCCTCCTAGAGAAGCTGGCAGCTCATGGCTTAGGCAGGTGTACTCTTTGCTGGGTAAAAAACTGGCTGGATGGCCGAGCCCAGAGAGTTGTGGTGAATGGAGCTAAATCCAGATAGCAGCCGGTCATGAGCAGGGTTCCCCAGGCCTCATGGTTGGGGCCAGTTTTGTTTAGTATCTTTATCAATGATCTGTATGAGGGGATGGAGTGCACCCTCAGTAAGTTTGCAGGTGACACCAAGTTGGGTGGGAGTGTTGATCTGCTCGAGAGTAGGAAGGCTCTGCAGAGGGATCTGGATAGGCAGGATCGATGGGCCGAGGACAATTGCATGAGATTTAACAAGGCAAAGTGTCAGGTCCTGCACTTGGGTCACAACAACCCCAGGCAACGCTACAGGGTTGGGGAAGAGTGGCTGGAAAGCTGCCTGGTGGAGAAGGGCCTGGGGGTGTTGGTTGACAGCCAGATGAACATGAGCCAGCAGCGTGCCCAGGTGGCCAAGAAGGCCTTAAGAAGAGGGGTTGAGGGAACTGGTGTTGTTTAGCCTGGAGGAGGCTGGAGGAGGCTGAAGGAGGCTCTCTTCAACTACCTGACCGGAGGCTGTAGTGAGGTTGTAGTGAGGTGGGAGCTGGTCTCATATCCCTCATTACAACTGATACGTTGAGAGGAAATGCCCTCAAGCAGTGTCAGGTGAGGTTCGTATTGGATATTAGGAAAAATTTCTTTCCTGAAGTAGTGGTCTCAGGCATTGGAACAGGCTGCCCAGAGAGGTGAAGAAGTCACCTTTCCAGGAGGTATTTAAAAGACATATAGATGTGGCACTTCAGGACATGTTTTAGGAGGTGTGGTGGTGGTGTGTTGACAGTTGGACTTGATGATCTTAGCGGTCTTTTCCAACCTTAATGATTCTATGATTCTATGATTAACGCCTGGCCTTATTTAACTGAAGGACTAATGATATGTAAAGACACCTTCATAAAATAGGTGAGTTCTTTGCCATTTGAGGATTTCTAGTAGCTAGCTGGCTAAGGCTTAATTAATTCTCTCATCTTCAAACACAAGCCCATCTGTCCTTGGAGCCTGGATCTTTCTCTTTCTCTCTCTTTGTTGCTTATATACAATTCTGAAACCTAAAATATAGAATAGAATAGAATAGAATAGAATAGAATAGAATAGAATAGAATAGAATAGAATAGAATAGAATAGAATAGAATAGAATAGAATAGAAATAGAATAGAATAGAAATAGAATAGAATAGAATAGAAATAGAATAGAATAGAATAGAATAGAATAGAATAGAATAGAATAGAATAGAATAGAATAGAATAGAATAGAATAGAATAGAATAGAATAGAATAGAATAGAATAGAATAGAATAGAATAGAATAGAATAGAATAGAATAGAATAGAATAGAATAGTTGGAAGGGACCTACAACAATCACCTAATCCAACTGCCTGACCAATTCAGGACTGGCCAAAAGGTAAAGCATGTTGTTAAGTCCAAATGCCTATTAAACACTGACAGGTTTGTGGCATCACCAACCTCTCTAGGAGGCCTGTTGCAGTGTTTGACCACCCTTGTGGTAAAGAATAATGTCCAGTCTAAACATCCTCAGGCACAGCTTTGAACCATACCCACGTGTCATATTACTGGATCCCAGGCAGGAGAGATCAGCACCTCCCTCTCCACTTCCCCTCCTCAGGAAACTGTGGGGAGCAATGAGGTCATCCCTCAGCCTCCTTTTCTCCAAACGAGACAAGCCCAGAGTCCTCAGCTGTTCCTCACAGGACATGCCTTCCAGCCCTGTCACCAGCTTTGTTGCCCTCCTCTGGACACCTTCAAGGACCTTCACATCCTTTTTAAATTGTGGGCCCCTGAACTGCACACAGTATTCAAGGTGAGGCTGCACCAAGGCTAAATACAGCAGGATAATCACCTCTTTTGACCAGCTGGTTATGCTGTGTTTGATGCACCCCAGGTTGTGGTTTGCTTTCTTGGCTGCCAGGGCACGCTGCTGACTCATACTGAGCCTGCTGTCAACCAGCACCCCCAGATCCCTTCCTGCAGGGCTGCTCTCCAGCATTTGTCTCCCAGTTCATACTTGTGCCTGGCATTACTGCATCCCACGTGCAGAATCCAATCTTTTATTTATTCATGTTAAATTCACACCACTGATGATTGCCCAGTACTCCAATCTATCTAGATCCCTCTGCAAGGCCTCTTGCCCTTCAAGAGAGTCAACAGCACCTCCCACTTTTGTATCACCAGCGAACTTGCTAATGGTGCATTCAACTCCAGCCTCCAGATCATTGATACGTATACTGAACAGAACTGGCCCTAAAATTGAGCCCTGAGGTCACCTCTGCTGACTGGTTTCCAGCCAGGTGTAGCCGCATTCACTACAACCCCTTGAGCCCTGCCATCCAGCCAGTTCTTCACCCAGCACAGCATGTACCTGCTCACCTCACAGTTGGACAACTTGTCCAGAAGGGCACTGTGAAAGACAATATCAAAAGCCTTACAGAAATCCAGAAAAGCTACAGCCACCACCTCCCCTTCATCTACTGGGTGGGTGACTTTATCATAGAAGGATATCAGATTAGTCAAACAGGACTTTCCCTTTGTGAACCCATGCTAACTGTGCCTGATGACTGAACTGTTCTTTAAATGCCTTATGATAGCAGTACCCAGTATAATCTTCTCCACAATTTTTCAGGAACTGAGTTTAGACTAACAGGTATGTAGCTCCCTGGGTCTTCCCTCATACCCCTTTTGTAAATTGCAATAACATTGGCTAGCTTCCAGTCACTGGGAACCCCCCTAGAATCCCAAGACCTTTGGTAGATGATTGAGAAGGGACCTGCTGTAACATCCATTAGCTTCCTCAGTACTCTGGGATGAATCCCATCAGGCCCCATGGACTTGTGAACATTCAGGTGATACAGCTGGTCCCTTACAATTTCAGTGTCCACAAACGGAAAGTTGCTGTTCCCACACTCATGATCCTCTACTCACACCTTGGCCTGTCCTGGTCCACTGTCTGTATTATTAAAGACTGAGGCAAAAAAAGCATTGAATACCTCACTGCTTCTTCATCCCTATTAGTCAGAAGAGTCTTCAACATGTATCTGTCCAATGTCTTCTTCAGACATCTTCTTGCAATAACATACTTTAAAAAAACCCCTTGTTGTCTGTAACAACACTGACCAGTTTCAAATTCTAACCAAGCTTTGGCCTTTCATGTTTTCTCCCTGCATATATGAACCACAGCTCTGTAATCTTTCTGTAAAGCCTGACCTCACCTCCAGAGTTTATACAATTTCTTTTCCGCCTGAGCTCCACAAGGACTTCCCTGTTCAGCCAAGCTGGTCTTCTGCCCCACTTGCTTCTTGACTTACAACACAGTGGAATTGCCTGCTCCTGTGCTTCTAAAAGGTGGTTCTTAAAGACAGACTAGCACTTGTGAACTTCTAAGCCCTCAAAAGCAGATTCCCAGGGTACTCTGCTAACTAGCTCCCTGAGTACCTTAAAGTTTGCTCTCTTAAAATCCCAGGTAGCAACTCTACTGAACTTTTTCCTCATTACACCAAAAATTTTAAGCTCAACCATTCTGTGATCACTGTGGCCAAGACAGCCACCTACCGTCACATTCCCCATAAGCCCTTATCTATTCACAAACAGCAAGTCTAGGAGGACATCTTTCCTAGCTGGCTCACTGAGTACTTGTGACAAGAAGTTATCTCCTTCAAACTTAAAGAATTTCCAAGCCCTGATTGTCACAGTAGTATGATACTCCCAGCTGATGTCTGGGAAGTTGAAATCTCCCATAAGGACAAGGGCTACCAATCCAGAAATTTCTTCTAATTTTCTATATGTAACTCATCAGTGTTTACAGCCTGACTGGGCAGCGGTAGACACCCACTACAATATCTCCTTTGTCTTCCCCCCTCGTAATCTTCACCCAGAAGCTCTCAACCACAACACTAACTGTAAAGGCTCTGCAGTCAAACCTCTCCCTTACATATAGTGCGACCTCCACCTCACCTGTCCTGCCTATCTCTCCTGAACAGCCTGTAGCACTCCATCCCAGTACACCAATCATGGGACTCATTCCCCCACGTCTCACTAATACGAAGGATATCATAGCTCTGGGAGCTGACCAACACTTCCAGTTCATCCTGTTTGTTTTTCACGCTGTGTGCACTGGTGTACAAGCATTTCAGATATGCTCCTGAACTCTCCGTGCTCCCAGAAGCAGTGTAAATGTTCCCACTACCATTGCCACACTCAGGTGATGCAGTGCCAACTCCTGCTTACCTGATGCAATCCTGTTGGTATCCTGCTTCCCAATCAGTTCACATTAAAGCTCTCTCAATCAGTCCTTCCAGTTCACACCCAAAGACTCATTTTCCCCATCAGGACGGTGGATCCCATGAGGCCCCATACCTTGTCTCTTCAGGGATTTTCCATAGGTAAAAAGGACAAAGTTCTGGTGAAGGCACCAGTCCTGAGCCACGTATTGATATCCTGGGTTTGCCCATTCCTTCCACTTCCCTACATTAGCTGAGCATGCTAATTTATTGTAGAAAGCAATTAGGATTGTCAAGCATGATTTGTTCTTGGAAAATCTGTGCTGACTTTTCCCAATTAGATCCTTTTATCACAAGTCAAATGGAGCACATGAGTGGGAAAAGCCAGCATGGATTCACTAAGGGCAAATCGTTCTTCAGAAACCTCATACAATCTACAACAAAGTAACCTGCTTATTGATGTGGGGCGAGTGGTGGATATTGTCTACCTGGATTTCTCCAAGGTTTTTAGTACCCTTTCCCACAGATTCATCCTATAGAAACAGATCATTATGATCTAGGCAGCATTACAGGACAGAACCTGACACCCCTATGGTGTCACTGGGGGCAGATGTGACTGCCATTGACCTCACAGCTTTCCAGCAGCCACAGGCTCTGTCCCTGTGCATTCACTTTACTTCTCCTCTGCCTTTCCCTCTCACTTCATCACAAGTCAAATGAAGCACATGAGTGGGAAAAGCCAGCATGGTTTCACCAAGGGCAAATCATTCTTGAGAAACCTCATCACCTTCTATGACAAAGTAACTTGCTCAGTTTATGTGGGGCGAGCAGTGAACATTGTCTACCTGGATTTCTCCAAGGCTTTCAATACAGTTTCCCACAGCCTCGTCCTAGAGAAACAGATGCATTACAGTCTTGACAAGTGGTCTTTGTGGTGGGTGGGGAACTGGTTGACAGACTGCACCCAGAAGGTGCTGGTAAATAGCTCCTTTTCAAACTGGCAATGTGTCACAAGTGGGGTCAACCAGGGATCGATATTGGGCCCAGTGCTGTTTAATATCTTCATAAGCCATCTGTATGATGGTATCAAGAGTACCCTGATGAACTCTGGCAATTATATCAAACTATGCTGGGAAGTGGACATTCGGAAGGCAGCACCACCCTGCAGGAAGACCTGGAGAGGCTGGAATAGTAGGCTAACAAGAACCTGATGAAGTTAAACAAAGGCAAATGTAGGGTCTTGACCTGGGAAAACAAAATCCAGGTGGGCAGCACAGGCTGGGATCTACCTGGCTGGGGAGAAGCTCTGTGGAAAGTGGCCTGGGTGTCCTGCTCATCAACAAGTTCAACACGAGTGAACAGTGTTCTGCTGAGGCAAAGAAAATCAGTGCTGGGTTGCATCAACATGGGCATCACCAGCAGAGGTAAGGAAGTCATTATCCCACTCTGCTTAGCACTTGTCAGGCCACAACTGGAATACGGTGTTCAGTTTTGGTCCCCGCCATACAGAAAAGATGTGGACAGGCTGGAGAGGGTCCAGAGGAGGACCCCAAAAATGATCAAAGGACTGGGCAGCCTGCCTTACAAGGATCAGCTGAGAGAACTGGGTTTGTTCAGCCTTGAGAAAAGAAGGCTTATGTGAGATCTTATCAACATTTCCAGTATTTAAAGGGTGGCTCCAAAGATGGAGAATCCCTTTTTACAGGAAGTCACATAGAAAAGATCAGGGGTAACAAGTACAAGTTACTCCTGGGGAGATTCTGATTGGACATGAGAGGAACATTTTTCACGGTGAGAACCATTGGAATAACCCCCTCAAGGAAATAGTGGATTCCCCAGCATTGGACAGTTTCAAGATCTGGCTGGACAGAGTGGTGGGCCATCTTGTCTAGATCATGCTTTTGCCAAAAAAGGTTACACCAAATAATCCTTGAGGTCTCTTCCAACCTAGTAGCCTATGATTCTAAAGTCTCCCTCCATTACTGGGAGGATTGAGAAAAACACTGTGTTCCCAAATTTTTTAGCATTCTTCCCAGGGCTCTGAAATTTCTTTTAACTGACCTCAGACTTTTTGTTGTGACATCATTTTTTCCCACATGAAAAAGTAGGAATGGATAGTAGTCTGAAGGTCGTACTAGGCTCCTCAGTCTTGTGGTGACATCCCTAATTTGGGCCCCAGGGAAGAGTAAGCTTCCCTGAAAAGAGGGCCCACTCTGCAAACAGGTGCTTCTGTTCCACACAGGAGTAAATCACTAGGTACTATAACTCTTTGTTGTTTCTTCTCAACACTGATCTTAATGCAGGTTTTGTTATGAGGTGTTGGTCTCTCTGATCTTGGCGAGACTGCTTACACAGGTTCCTTCTCTCATTGTGCGCTGTTAGGTAAGGGTATCTTAGAGGGTAACTCGGAGGGTAAGGAAGGGTTCCTCTTACTGCTCCATGCTGTAGCCTTCTTCCACCCCTCCTCATCCCTTGTGACACTGCCTTCCTCCTGGCACAAAGCAGATCCAGACCTGCTGGTGGCCACAATGAAATAGCTTTCATGCATCACAGATGGCAGAGTATGGTTCTGTTGATTCATCTCCCTCTCAGACTCTCTAATACTCCTCAGTCTGCCCATATCCTCCTGTAGCTCAGTCACCAAGCAAAGCAGTTCATCAGGGCTGCTCGCACCTCCCACAGGTTGCTTGCAATCACTTTCTACTTCTAGGAATATCTCTTCACACATCCCACAGCTGGAAACCTGGCAACATCTGCATGGCTGCATTGGCTCTACCAGGTGCTAGAGGTCACCATGCTGCCACACACCTACCCACTGGGAATATATATGCATGTCCATTGCAATCAGCTGGGCTGATTGTTTTCACCTGCTTCAAACTCCTGCACGGCTGGGGTCAGGCTCTGGCCTTTCCTCTCTGGATCAATCAGCAGGCCCAAGGCCAGTTGCTCAGGGAATGCCCCCTTTTCAGCAAAGCCTCTATGCGTCCATGTGCAACCCTTTTCATGTGTCCTGCCACTGCTGCTGCCAGTGCTCCTCACATTGCTCCAGTGTCCATTGCAATCAGCAATATCTTGAAGACCTTTGTAGGAAGGAAATAAAATACATATAACTACTTCTTTCCCATTTGATTTCAGGAACAGCATGCCCCCAGCTTTCCTCATCTCCTTTGGTGACTATAAAAGTTCAGTAGATGTCACTGCCACATAACACTAGCTGTAATAGCAGCAGACAGAACAGTTTTGTGTGCTTTTTTGAGGTTTTCAGGGAAAAAAAAAAGTGGCTGTTTTCTTTTCAAAGTTATCAAAACTAGAGCTTGCATACTTCCATCTTTCAAATAGAGACTATATAAAGCGATCAGACATGTTTCTTGGAAAAATATGGCCCCAAATAGACCAGATTATTTTCATCTAGTATACAATGTAAACTCCAGTTTTAAGGAAGTTTTATGATAAATATTCTTAATTGTGTCAGACATGTTGATTTTCACAGTTCAGGTTTGAAACGGCTAATTTATATGTTGTCAACTCTTCCCAGGCTCATCACAGGATCCCACAATTAGAAATCTGAGATTCCTAATGCAGCTGCAACATTACCTCTTTGGTGTTATCTTGCTATTGCTTATAATTCCCAGACTGGCTAAGGCTGACAAAAGAATGGATGTCTGGGCTTATATCATGGTCTCAACAACTTTTTGCCAGTCTTCACTGGCACCCGCTCTTCCCACACCTCTTGAGTGGATGGACCGCAAGCCAGCGACAGGGGGAGCGAAGTCCCTCCCACTGTAATAACTGTGTGACCACATGAGGAACCCAAACAAACATAACTCTATTGGACCTGATGAGAAGCATCCAAGAGTCATAGGAATTGGCTGATGCAGTTGCCAAGCCACTCTCCATGATATTTGAAAAGTCATGGCATTCAGGTGAAGTCCCTGGTGACTGGAAAAAGGGAAACATTGCTCCCATTTATAAAAAGGGCAGAAAGGAGGACCCTGGAAACTACTGACTTGTCAGACTCACCTCTATACGTGGGAAGATCATGGAACAGATCCTCCTAGAAGCTATGCTAAGGCACATGGAGGACAGGGGGGTGATTTTAGACAGTCAGCATGACTTCACCAAGGTCAAGTCTTGCCTGACAAACCGAGTGGCCTTCTGTGATGGAGTGACTACATCAGTGGACAAGGGAAGAGCTATGGATGTCATCTATCTGGACTTCTGTAAGGCCTTTGACACAGTCCGCCACAACATACTTCTCTCTAAACTGGAGTGAGATGGATATGATGGGTGAATTGTCCGGTGGATGGGAGTTTGTTGGATGGTCACATCCAGAGGGTAGTGGGCAATGGCTCAATGTCCAGATGGAGATCAGTGATGAGTGGTGTCCCTCAGGGGTCTGTAATGGGACAAGTACTGTCTAATATTGTCATCAGTGACACAGACAGTGGGATCATGTCTACCCTCAGCAAGTTTGCAGATGACACCAAGCTAAGTGGTGTGGTTCACACACCTGAGGGACAGGATGCCACCCAGAGGGACCTGGACAAGCTGGAGAGGTGGGCTTATGAGAACCTCATGAGGCTCAATAAGGCCAAGTGCAAGCTGTTGCATCTGGGTCAGGGCAATCCCTGGTGTCAACAGAGGCTGTAGAGGAAGGAACCAAGAGCAGCCCTGCCAAGGAGGACTTGGGGGATACTGGTGAATGAAAAGCTGCACATGAGCTGGCAATACGTGCTCACAGCCCAGAAAGGCAACCATATCCTGGGCTGCATATACAGAAGCATGGCCAGCAGATTGAAGGTCATTCTGCTCCTCTACTGCACTCTGTGAGACCCCACCTGGGGACTGCATCCAGCTCTGGAATCCTCAGCACAAGAAAGACCTGGACCTGTTGGAGCAGGTTCCTCGTCTTCAGTGGTGATGTTCCCCTCCACATACAATAGAGGACACAGATTCTCTTTGGTTCTTTTTTCATTGTTAATGTATTTGTAAAAACATTTTTTGTTATCCCTTACAACAGTGGCCAGATTGAGTTCTAGCTGGGCTTTTGACTTTCTAATCTTCTCTCTGTAAGACCTAACAAGGTCCTTGTACTCTTCTTGAGTTGCCTGCCCCTTCTTCCAAAAGTGGTAAACTCTCCTGTTTTTCCTGAGTTCCAGCATAGTCTCCCTGTTCAGCCAGGCCAGTTATCTTTCCCACTGGTTCATCTTGTGGCACATGGGGACAGCCTGCTCCTGCACCTGCAAGACTTCCTTCTTGAAGAATGCCCAGCATTCCTGGACTCCCTTGCCCTTCAGGACTGCCTCCCAAGGGACTCTCCCAACCAGTGTCCTGAACAGGCCGAAGTCAGCCCTCAGGAAGTCCATGGTTGTGGTTCTACTGACCATTATCTGCTTGTAGAATGCTTCATCTACCACTTCATCCTAGTTAGGTGATCTATAACAGACTCCTAGTAGAATATCTGCCTTGCCGGCCTTCTCCCTCTTCCTTACCCATAAGCACTCTACCTTATCATCACAATCATTGAGCTCTATACAATTGAAACACTCCCTAACATATAGAGCTAGACCCCCGCCTCTCCTTCCTTGCCTATCCCTTCTAAAGAGCTTATAGTCAGTCACCCATTGCAGCACTCCAGTTGTAAGAGTCATCCCACCATTTCTCTGCGATGGCCACTAAGCCATAGTTATCCCACTGCACAATGGCTTCCAGGTCCTCCTCTATGTTGTCCATGCTGCATACATTGGAGTAGGTACACTTGAGCTGGGCTTTCGATTTCACCCCTAACCTTGGCATGCCACCCCTAGGTTCCTCTCTAGTGGGCCTGGCTATATCCCCTTCCCCCTTCAGACACAGTTTAAAGCCCTCTCGATGAACCCCGCCATCTCTTGTGCAAGAATCCTTTTCCCCCTTTGAGATGGCTGACCTGCATCTGCCACCAGCAGGCCTGGTGCTGTGCAAACATCCCCATGATCAAATAAAACAGAATTCCACCAATGACACCAGCCTCTGAGCCATGTGTTGATCAGATCAATCTTCCTGTTCCTTTCAGTATTCCACCCTGCCACTGACGGGATTGAGGCAAACACTACCTGTGCTCCTGATCCTTCAACCAATCGCCCCAGTGCCCTGAAGCCCCTTTTGATCACTCTTGGGCTTCTCTCCACAACCTCATCGCTGCCCAGCTGCATAACCAGCAGCGGGTAGTAATCACAGGGCCGTACCAGCCCAGAGAGTTTCCTAGTAACATCCCTGACCCAGGCCCCTGGGAGGCAGCAGACTTCCCTGTGGGATGGATCTGGTGGGCATATTAGGCCCTCTGCTCCCCTCAGAAAGGAAGCACCTACAACAGTTATTCTCCTTTTCTTCTTAACAGAGGTGGTCATAATGCGTGGGGCTGACCGACCCTCCCTAGGCAAGCCCCTGGATGGACCTTCACCTACATCCTCATTTCCCTGGCCCTCAGAAGTTCCACAGTCCCATATTTGTTGTGTAAGGGCAGCTGGGAAGGTGAGGGAGTCTGGGAGGGGATTCACCTGTTGCCCCGAGCAGGGACCTGTTTCCATTCCCTCCATCTCTTAGGCTCCCTCCTTCTGCTTGGTGGCAAGAGGGGAGGGGATTCTCTGCTTCTTGTGGAGCTTCTTGTGGAGCCTCCACCTGCTGCCTTGGTCTCAGGGATGGTAGGGTGCTGCTCTACCATTTTATCTCTCCCTCACACTCCCTGGTGCTCCTTAACCTTTCCGCTTCCTCATTCAGCTCTACCACCAGGCAGAGTAGATCATCTACCTGGTCACACCGAAAGCAGCTGCTGTCTTTGCTGCTCTCAGGTACGAGTGCCAGGCTCAGGCACCACCTACGCCACAAACCTGGGTAGCTGTGTGTTTGTGTGGAGGCTCTGTCTGGGTTGCCACATTCCTCCTGGTGATGGTTCTCAGATGAGTAGAAACCATAGCTGTGGCCTCTCCTGGGGGTACAATGACCACTAGCTGAGTTACCCGTTGGAGCCTTTAGAGACAGGAAAGGGACTGTGCCCTGCGCACGCAAACTGCCACGCCACAACCTTCTGACTTGCCATGCCTTGTTCATCTGCCCTGGCCACTCGTAATCCCTGGGGGCTGCTTTTGAGCATGATAGCGTTTTGCCACCTTTGCTCACTCGTCCCGCTCTTGGGGTGGGGCTGGGCTACCCTTGCTTTCCCTCCTTTCACTCCTTTGCAAGAGCAGCCCAGCTACCCTAGCCCAGGACCCCATGACTATGCCTGGCAGGCATGTGGAGCTTGATCTCCTCTCCTTGTGATGTGCTTTCTGCCTAGCTACACCCATCCCAGGGGAACGAGGGCCTCTTGCTGATGCACATATCTCAGCTTGATGTCTGTCAGGAGAGCAAAGCTCCAGGGGCAGCCCAGAAGCAGACTGCCGTGTAAGCACAGTGCAGTTTCACCAGAGACACTGGAGGAATGGGCATTCCAGAGCCGCACCTGATAGCCGGTGTAGAAGGCAATGCCTGGACAGCCTTTTTCCAAAAAGAAGCTACTGGCAAATCCTCAGTAAACAGCTTTGGCCAATCACACCCTCACCAGAAGTCACACATGCATGTGCAGAGGCACTGAGTAGCCCTGAGCAAAAATGCTTCTGTTGGTTTAAGAAAGGATGGATCAGCAAACTCTTCAAATATCAGTCTCCCTTCTAAACCACTAGCAAGGGCTGTAAGGCCCCAGGTACTGATGCAAGGGTGAAGCTGGAAGCACGGAAGGCCAAGGCACAATTTTCCTTGGACTGTGGCTGCAGACAAAGCCTGCTGTGTAACTGCTAAAATGGTTTTTAAGTAATCATTACTCAGTATAATCCCTTGTGATTTTTGTCAGCATCTGGTTGTCGTTAACAGGATTTAATTCATCAGACAAGTCATTTTGTTTAATTAGGTGGCTAACTGGAGAGGCTATCCTACAGAAAACCTGTGATATCATCAGCAATATCCTCAAAAATATCTTGTGTGTACCGGCAAAGCTCTTTTATCAGGTTTTCCTAGCATTGCTGAGCAATAAGTTTTACCTTCAACAGGTGAATGATTCTGTTTCTATTGTTATCAGATACAGCTTAGAATAAGCAACAGAATGTTTAAGCAAAGGCAATTGTACATTTCTTTAGCTTGAACTGACTTTAGAAGTCTAATCCTTAATGTTATGTGCAGACAATTTCTATTTACATTCCTCATTCTTCATTAGCAAGGGACAAAACACTGGTCAAAAGCTACTCTTGAAATGTGTTTCATAAACATTTGCAAAATTTAAATGAGCAAGTGGAATTTATTCTAAATTTTGAAGTAAACATCTAAGATTTTTTCCTACATTTTCTCTAGGGACCTTAACACTCAGCGACATGTCTGTTTCTCCTGATGTAAAGGGACAAAGGATAGAATGCTGCAGTCTTACCTAATTAACAAAAAATCAATGTACCAGGAAGGATGACTAAACCACAACAAAAAGAAAAAGAAAATTTATATTATTTTTTAAGATGTCTACATTTTTCTGAGTAAACCTAATATGGCTTTATCTTATCAGAAGTGTCATTTATAAAAGGCATTTAACAGTCCATTGTCTCTCTCCTCTCATACTATCCTTTGAACTGTCCTCATTCTATCTGAAACAATGAAAAATTTCTTCAAAGAGTAGGGAGAAAAGAGAGTTGTCTTCACCATCAGCATTGAGTGACTCCTTGTTCCTATCTGTTTTCTTAAAGAAGAGCACAATGCAGTCTATAAATCAAATATTTGATTCCTCCTACAGAGTGCTTATGGTGTTATTTTCCTCGCTGAAAAAAGTGATCCCAAGCCAACTAAACTAAAGTCTACATTCCCCAGAATTCTATTTTCAAGGCATTATGTGTTTTGAAACTCATTTAACTTTACAGACAGATTATGCCCTTGGTGTCAGGACAACAAAACACATTATTAGTCAGGTTACTGTGAGGAACAAAAATCTAGTCACTGAGATTCAATACAGAGGGACAAAGTTCTGAAATTGTCTGCAGTGTATCAGTGGCCATGCAGTGGAGTCCTCATGTAAATAAGTATATAACCTTCAAGGGTATATTAAAAGAATGTAAAATAATTTAAATTTTTTTTTTTTTTTTTTTTTTTGTCATTTAGTCATCCTTCCTGGTACATAGATCTTATGTTAATTAGGTAAGATTGCAACATTCTATCCTTTGGTAACAAGATATTTCTCTTCTCCAGCATCATAAAATAAGCTTATCACACAACAATTGTATGGTAATCATACAACTACTTTAAGACATTATTCAGTGAAGTTTATACCACTTACATGCTATTTTAAAGGGATTTTTCTTACAAAAGGTCTGTTTGGGGAGTGTTTTTCCTTTCAAAGCATAACACTGTAGCATGTCATGCTCTTCCCTATTGCCCAGGGGCCCACCAGCAGTACCATGGGAATTGAAGTGTGCATGGGAATTGATGTGTAAGGAATCAGAGAGAACAACAAGCAATGTCTACATACAACATTCATTACTAAACATTCTCAAGTTGCTGCTAAGTTGCTTAGTGAAAAAAAATGTTCAACATGAGGATTGTCAACCTCCACTTGGGAGAAAAAGTCTCTAGTGCCCATTTATAACTCCACGTATAAAGATTGTAGATAGCTGAACTTGGCACAGGTGCTGTTCATGGGTGAAAAAAATTGGCATTTTGAAGACATTATGCCATCAGGTAAATTAGGCAGATATAAATCTGGGAATTTAGATCTCTTACCAGAGTCTAATTTGCCCTGAGCTCACTTTGCAATAGATTCCCTCAAAGTTGTTGAGATCCTAATTCCCAAATTCAAGTACCTGGAAAGCTGAATCACTGACAGCTAAAGAACCAAACCCCTTTGAGCATCTAAGCCTTCATCTCTGGTCTATATTCTGACTTAATATAACACGAGTCTCACTGAGAGCAGTAGAAATAATACACACCTACTTGTAAAAGGACCTTCTTTTCCACTTCCCTCTTGTGTCCTCACTAGCAGTTGGGCAGCTCTATGATGGACCACATCAGAGTGACGATCTGGCTGACAACAAACACTTTTTTCCCTAGAGTTAATTTTCATCTGGATCTGTTCCCTGATGTAATTCATTGTGTGACTGCACTCATACCATGAATGAGTATCTAGAGATGCTGAACAGAACGGAATCACCTCTTTGGTTCACAGCAATGAGTTATATGGAACTGCAGAGCTATACGTTCACCTTTAAGATGGATAAGATATTTTTGCTGTTTAAGGGATAGACAGAGAAACTTAATATACACCTTTATCACTTTGAGCACATGAAATAATACAAGAAAAAAAAGTACTTTTAGGATTAATGGTAATTAAATTCATTGCTGAAAAAAGAACACATATCCTATTTGAATTTATTGGAATCCATGTCTTCAAGAAACTGATATCTATTCTCTAGTTCTTTGCTTTAAATTCATAAATACATGAAATCAATAAAAACTTGTGGTTGATTTTTATTCTTGTGGTTTATTTTCATGTTATGTAAATGCATAGCATGAAAGACACTGCCCAAAAATATGTTTCATTAATGCACGCTTCATCCCATTATTTCTGTAATTCATTGATGTCATTATTATTATTTCAGGTCTCCTTTTGCAATAATAAATTTGAACAGGTTTTTACTGTAAGAGAGAAAGACGTATCTGGAAATAAGGACTGAAGATCAAATAACTTTCCCTGTTCCATAGGAAATCCTGAAGTCAATGCAAGTATATACAACTTTTTGCAGAATAGGTGCTTCTTTGTTTTGTTAGCTCAGCATTTTTTATCTGTATGGTTCATATTTATTAAGCTAAATTTGTGTTTCTCTAAGAGCAGTCAGGTGTAGTTGGAAGCAGTGAGGTGCATTCAGTCAGATGCAATAGGTAAATTACACCACATAATAAAATTTACAAAATACTCAGTAACTATAATCAAACTTTTCCTTTTTCTGTTTTCCTATGGACCACTGCAATTTTCACACATTCAAACAGAGAGAAAAAAATACTAGGGGTAAAACAGATGCACTGTGAATCCACAGCCTCATGTGCTTTAGTTTCACCTTAATCCTACCACATAAACCAAAGTCAAATTTGTATATAGCATGAAGGCAACTATAGAAATAACACTGCGCTGGCTGGGACCCCTTCATTTTTGCAGATGTACCAGCTAACACAGTCCTCCAAAAAGCAGACATTGCAGACTTTCAGAGTTAATACACCCATGTTGTGCATGAGATCTCTACAAAAAGATCAAAAGCTTGTCAACACTTTTAAATGTTTGTAAAACATTTGCGTTTCTGGAGATAAAACAACCAAGAATGTAAAGTACATCATGAATATGTCATGTTAATAACTCCCCAGAAATAAATCATTATGATTTTAAATTATTTGACCTTACTGAAATAATTTCTATGATTTCCTCTGTTATTTTGCTAAGCACTTTTCACTGGTCTAGACTCAAAGTATGTAGCAGGCATTTAACAACTAATTACAGTAAGCGCGCTCTTGAGCCTGTGCCAGCCGGCCCAATCTCTTTGCTGAAAGAACGGAAATCTGTGGTGGTTAGTTTTCTAGTGGATCAATTTAAGATGGAGCCTCTTGTAAGATGCAGAACTGGTGGCTGCTGGCAGGGGAGTAGGCTGTTTTTCTTAAATACAAAATAATGAAGGAAAAAACTTTAATGATCTCAGATCCAATGAAATTTATTTTCTGGTTTACTGGGGTTTTCTTTGCTTGGTTGACTTTTTGATAAACAGATAGCTTTTTCAAATCAAATCCAGATTTTTTCTTAACTTTTTGACATTAATACTTTTCCATTTTTGTGGTAGTCTATATATTTAAGTTTTATAAGAAAAATACCATTTCAAGAATTGGTAGCAATTGTGAAACAAAGCCTTAATTAGGAAATTAAGTATTTTGACATTTTGAAATCACTAGTTTCAGTGTTTTGAATTTACTGATTGTGTCAATCTCCTGAAACAGACAAAAGCTTAGAGAAATGGAAATATGTCTCAAAAACCTGATGGCAAAAGATGTAAAAAAACTGACAAGGAGAAGGAGAAGTTTACCAAAGACACTTTGCATAAAGAGTAAATCTGCATCCTTATTCCCATAGTAAAGCTAGAGAGATTTTGCACCAGGACCAACCAAGTTTAAATAAGACACTGCCAAGTAAGCAGAGATGGAAAGATTTCATGCAGCAAGCCTCACACACATTTTCCTTTTTTTTTTTTACTTATATCTATGTATTTACACTTGCTCAGAAAATCTGTTGGAAGCCTGCTGGCATCTGTGTTTACATCCAATACATCTCTTCTGTGCTTTTGACGGATAAACAACAGGCAGAGAGTGATGGTATAATTGGAATTCTATAGGCAAAAGGATACTGCCACTGTTTCTTTGGGGCCAGCACTGATCACAGGGGCCCCCATTTTTGTGAAACGGTAACAGAGTACCATGTTCCCTGAAAACACCAGAGCAAACCCAGGAAGGAAGCTTACTGTTATTCTTTCCAGTTCTGAGAAGTTTAGAGCTTAAGAACCTAAGGAAACATCCAAACAAAGAGAGTGACCCTTGCTTTCTGTACTCGTTTTGCAGCCTAGGTGCAGCTGGATCCAATCTTAGTCTTAGATTTGGTCAATAGTTTATGTCTAATGGAATTATCCATTCAATGTTTATGATAATATTGAGACGATATATGGATTAGTAATGTTTCACAGTATTAATTCAGCATGCTATCAGTCACATACCAAGGATCTGTCATGGGTAACAGATCTCTCCACCTTGGGTAAGGAAGGATCTCTTAGTCTCAGGTAAGGAATCTCTAACCTTGAGTGACATTCCTGCTCAAAAGGAGAGTCACCTGGTGTGCAGTGCAGTTGCAGTTCAGGGGGAGGTCAAGTTGGGCCCATCCTGATGGTAATACTTATAGAGCAATGTAGTCGGTTGCTAGTCAACAGTATAGACAAGATAGAGGTTTTTGTGTCAAGCTCTGATACCTTATTCTGTACTTTGATTATCTGGCAGTTTCGGGTTTCCAAACCACCTTTGGAAATATTTTTCAAGACACTTTCACTGCCTGTACATGAGCCAGGGGCTTTCCAGCTTTCAAGTTCACCCCAAGGACACGAGGCCTCTTGCTTCTTAGTCAGCTTGTACCAAAGTACAGCTAGAAGTCCGGTGTATCTGCCATAGCCCCTTGTTAGACATTTCTATAGTATTTACAATGATGGAACCTCAGAATCTTGAAATAAGTGAAAACAAAGTATATAAACTGAGTTGAGGCTTTTCACCTCCTACAAAAATCGATTTTCAGTCAGCTGTGCTTCCTAGTCAGTCTTCATCACTATTTTGACCTTTTAAAGCACTTAAACAGGGCGTTTCTCACTCCTGCATTCTCACCCCTGCACATTTATAACTCAACTTTTACCATTTAGTGGAAAACATTATATTCAGATTTTCATGATGCAATAAAAAGCTTAGTCCTACCAGAATTAAAAATTCTAATCTTAAACTTATTTTCCTAGAGGATTTGATGGGGAGGAGGCACTATACTTGCTCTGATGAGAATAAAGAGTTCAGCTATAATTCATTTCTGCAGCTGGGTTATAGATCAATGAAAATCTGAATTGGCAGTGAAGATGTTAACAGTCACAAAGTATAGAACTAGAACTACTAAAGATAAACAACTGGTATTTACATTTGCAAATATTCGTGCTGCATTCTAGATTATGTTTGCCCTATTTACTTCTTTGGCAGTAATGCATCAAATATCCTATAATATAATCCTTCTCTCAGCACTTACCAATGAACTATGAAATAGTATTAAATAGAATTAATTAGAAGTTTTAATGAATCATGTCTGTCCTCATTTATTATACAACGTAATTTTCAAGGAGTGATTAATTATGAGCTACAGATAAGTGAATGGTTAATGTAGTTTGTTAACCTTACTAAGAAGCTACGGTACACAGTGCAAGTTAGTTCTCCTCTGTTATTAGCACACTTACGTGCTTGCCATCTCTTCAAGTGAACAAGATTTTCATGACTTTGTCATTAAGGTGTAGAATCAGTTAGTTGTTGACCTTCCCACTGTATTATTTTTACAGTCTTTGATCGATCAATACCTTCTCCTTCCTTTCCTTTCAACCCTAATTTTCAAAGCAGATGGAAGCCATGTACCAAAAATCCTCCCTTCCATCTAAGTGAATTTGTATGCTTAATTCCCAATACACCATTTAGTCCATGTAATATTTTACCTAACAGTATCTGAAATTGCTAGGTTCTGCTATATTCTTAGCATGCAACATTGCCATAACTATAATTTCAGCATGTGCTTTTCCTCACAACTGGGGTTGATAACATATCAGTGTTTTAGTTATTGCCAAACAGTTTTTTCACAGCACTGAGGTCTTTTCTTTTTCCTGCTCTGCCCTACAGTGAGTAGGCTGGGGCTGCACAAGAAGTTGGAACACCGTTGGAACAGCCAGACTCAAGAAACCAGAGGGATATCCCATGCCATATAACATTGTGCTCAGCAACAAAAGCTCTGTGTAAGCAGAAGGAAGAGGGAAATAGCCCCTTCGGGGTTGTAGCATTTGTCTTCTTAAGTAACTGTTATGTGTACTGAGGCCCTGCTTTCCAGGAAGCAGCTAAACACCTGCTTGCCCACAGGACATAGTGGATTAATTCCTTATTTTGCTTTGTTTGCATGTGCAGCTTTGCTTCACTTGTTAAACTGTCTTTATCTTGACCCACAATTTTTTCTTGCTATTGCCCTGCCTATTCTCTCCCTATCTTGCTGCAGGAGGAATTAGCAAGGAACTGGGTGGAGTTTTACTTTCCAGCTGGGATCGGCCCACTACAGTTCCCACTTGGACTTCTTTAAAAAGTAATCTTACAGCATGAGTGACACTTCTGTGGATATATGTTTGAGGTGAACCTCTTTTCCTTTTACTACCTCGGAAGGATAATGGCGTTTTCTAATTCCCAAGCTCTCAATAACAATATAACTTAATCAGACCCCATATTGGTCATACAAACAGAAATCAAGGAAGTTTTTTTATTTCATTTACCATAAAAGTTTTTGTCATTATTTTGGAGTCTTAAAGAGGCCTGTAGTTCCTTCTATTTACCCAATGGTATTAGCAGTAAGCTCATAAACTTGCAGAGCCATCAAAATACAAGTGTTATTTTTCTAAATTTGCAGGTAGTCATAGACATGGATCTGGCCCTCAGTAGAGCAGGTTTCCTTAGTAAGCTTGATTCAGAAATGATTGCTTATAATGTGGCTTGGAAGAACTCCCTCTGTACACACCTTTTCTCATGGTAGGATCCAACCCTCCATGTCCACATTTTGTCTACAACAATACCATGACCTATCACTACCTCCCAGAAGTCCTCTCCCTACCTCAGAGCTTGAGGTCACAGAACAGGACGAGTCCTGAGCAGGACAGCTCAAGGCAGCCACAACACCACCAGACCCTTTGGGCACAGCATAGTCACTGGGGTTCTTCATGTCTAGAGTTGGCCCTGCATTGAGTTCCAGCAGAAAATGAACCCCAGAACTGCTCTTAACCAATAAACTGCAGAAGTCAACAGAAATTCACCCAGTTCTGCAAATCAGGAAGAAAACAGAAATATATTCTCTCTTCCTCAATATACAAAGGCCATGATGTTTCTGAAGGGGCAGAGACATTTTCCAACACATTAAACAGAAAGCTACTCTACTTGGATTGCCTCCAGATTTACACAGGTAAGCCTTGATATTATGTTTAAACAAAATCAGTGGAAAGATAAGGTTTTAAGTCATTGTTTCAATGATAATATGAAGTGGATCTTACACACATTCATAGTCAACTGCAAATATATTATAGCTCTTGCAAGATATTCAACAGCTTAAACTTTAGAAAAGCAGACATACACCTTACTAAAATGCTTCTGTTGATGAATAAATGTGTTCAACAATGTTTTATTTTCCTTAGCCATGCTAAAAGCCTAGCAAGATAGTTGTGATTCAATGCTTAAACCCTAGACCTAGAACAGTGGACAGAAAAGTAATTTTCTTCCTCTAACAAAATAAGTAATCTGGGTTTTATAACAGCTTATGTATTCAAAGATGTTGAGGCAGACAAGGATATCCAGGTGTTGATATATTTTTGCCCAGGTTGAATAATTTGAGCAGGACCTTTATTAGATGGGAGCCCTCAAAAACTGGTCAGATTATTTGCACTGAAGTCAAAAGGCTTATTAGTAAATTATTTCTTTGGGTTTTTTTTTTTTTTTTGTGTGTGTGTGTTATGCATGTATTATTCTTAAAAGCAAAGGATTTCTATAATGAAATTTATCCCAGGCACTTCCAGCTTTGCCTTCTTATCCTATTAATATCAAGGTAACTTAGTCAGTGACAGTTCATTTCATTGATTCATAATTCATATTCACACTAAGGGGTATCTGATCAAATGAGTTATACATATTTCACTGTGTATTTGCTAACATAGTTTAAACAGTCACACAAAAAAAATTCATTTCTTCTCAGCATTAGAAAGTTTAAAAAACATGGCTTCTTGAGAAATTAGGTTCCAAAAATGCTCCTGGTGATCACAGAAGATCACTTTGAACTTAATTTTATGGCTATTTGTTACCACTTGTTGCCTCACAATGTTAATGTTTAGCATCTCCCCTCAAGCAATATATAATTTATCTCAGGGGTTAACTTGTTAGAAGTCATTGTAAACATAGTTCTGAACTTTAGAAGAGTCCATCTCAAAATATATTTCAATAATCAAATAAAAACAAGACAAAATAACCTCATGGCATGAACAGGACACATCAATCACAAAACTTAACTCAGATGGAAGGATTTCATTAAAGCAAAAAAAAATATCTGTAGCATGAAGCTCAATTTGTGAAGAGCTGAAACCGCAGGACTCCAGTTAAAGAAAGGCTGCTGCTGAGACACATCAAAAGATCATCTTTATTGAAGAACAATTGCATGACCTAGTTTCCTGGTCAGCAACAAGCTTTTGTAGTAACTTCAGGAGCTGATAAAAAGCTCTGTAAATTTAGCATGTGTACTTTTATCTTTACTCCAGTAGGAAGGAGGGATTTTAAAAGATTTTCTGCCATCTTACCTTACATTTAATTCTAAAAGTTATGTAGACTTAGGAACAAAGGAGGAAACAAAAGTAGTATAAACTAGATTTTCATAAGCATTTGCTGTACTAGGTAGAAGTTTGAGATCTAGTTGGTAAGTGTGAAAACATTTTTCTGTTTATGTAAAAAGAAACAGTAGAACAGTAAAATATAAGGCAGACATGATTTGACTGATCTGTTAATATGCACAAAGTAGGCTTAAATGATACAAAAATAGTAGAAAAGTTTCTTTGAAAGACATCTATGACATGTGGTGGCTGTACCTAAGCTATATGAAAACAGAAGTATGGGATTTTGTCACCTGTCTGAGGTTTGGGTTTTTTTGGTGCTCATGCAGTTCCACCTACCCATTCTAGGATCTAGTCTGACACACAGCTAGTTAAATGAGCATGCCTTTAGGCTACACTGCTTACTTAACTCTCAGTTCTGTCCTGCTTTGCTACACATTCACTTTATCTCCCCATGTAAGCCCAGCTTTCTGAGGTACATCCTCTAGACTGACAGACATATACTGTAGAGGATGGGCTCTAGAAACAGGCAGCACACAGGAGCAGTAACTCTGGACCAGGCTTGAGAGAGGTATCAGTAGGTGATTAATTGGGCAATTGGTTGTCCCCCAGCTAAGGAGATTGTAGGTGGAGGTGGTAAGAGAGGGAGAAGGAAGGAACACTTCTTTGCAGTTCTTGATTTTCCTGAGAAAGACTAGATAGGAGAATGAAAACTTTTAAGTCTAAAGTGTGCTTTTAACTAGATATTAAAAACTTTAAAGTGCACTCTATATATGGGTGTACATTATAAATCTTCTCCCTACCATTCCACAAAGGACATGAGATAGTATAAACACCTAGCCATACTATACTCTAACCCCAGAAAGCTCATTTGTTTCCTTTAATTCTTCATCTGTTAGCCAAGGCAGTCAACATGGGACATTTGTAAATGGCATGTGTGCTTGAAATTTTGTTGGTGATTCAGGCCTGCCAAGCAGCAAGACTTATATTTCTCAAGGCATTACAAAAGACAACCTAGTAGCCCCAGTTCCCTAGAACCGCTGGTTTCGGAATCCAGATTCTCCTGAATACTACTGAGTAGATTTATATCTTTGTATCTGATGCTTCTCAAATAAACAAGTAGAAAGTCAGTAAAAATAGAAAGCAAATTAAAACAAAAACCTAACAAAAGCAAAAATTAATAGGAAAAAATCTCAAAATTGTAAAAAAAGCTTTTATGACAGTTTAATCCACTTTTTTTTTTTTGTCAAATGCACCAGTTTTGCATTCACTGTGAAGCATGTAGTGCATGATCTCTTCTTGACATTAACTGTTTAGGTATTTTCTTCATGATCCTATATGTTCTTTGGCACTGGAACCATCCAATAGCATTTTTGTTGTTCCAGATAAAATTTTTCCCACCTGTGTACAAGTAATAGGATACTTCAGGACAATGCTGTCAGGCACTTTTGCAGGGAAAATTATTAGATCATTAGATTGATTAATAGTAGAAGCAGTAATAGATTTGGCAAGACTAATATTATGGGATTTATGGGATTTAATTCATATCAAGAAAATTGTCAGGAGGAAACCATGTGATGTTAAAAGCAAGGAGGGAAACAGGTTGATATTTGCATACCTTACCATACTTTTTAATGTCATTCAGAATCTCATGTGTTTTATGGAGCTAATTGTAAGTGAGAGGCCTTCTCTACAATAAAGTCAGACCAAAGCTTAGTTTTATAACATATTAAGAGTTGTAAAGTATGTCTACAGTGAAGACACCACTTTCACATCCTCCTCAATATTTGGATAAATGGAAATGCAAGTTTGTACCTGGCAGCCATGAAAATAATATTTCCAAAAAAACATTAAACTGAATGCGTATCAGAAGGTCACACCATGTAGTCCATCATATCTACTCTTATATCTATATTATCTACATGTATCTATCTATCTGTATTAGTCACTGGCTACGCTTCCAGGCAAGTATGAAGGGAAATATAGTCTTGGTAGGTACCGTAATATGGTTCACTGAGTTCAGAAATACTCTTTCCAAAAGAAAGATTGCAGAAAAACTACAAGGGAACTGTTTCTGCCTTCATTTGATCATAGAAATGGACAATATACACCATCATCAAGAATTAGACTACTGGTCTGTGACAAGCAGACAAGGTCTACAGATATTCATCTTTCTTGTACCTGCAAGGAATCTTAGAAGCTATGGTGGAAGACAGAGTCACCACCACCACTGTTTTAAGAGGCAAAAAGCCACTTATAGAAAATAATATCTTCTTCCTTAGGTAGAAATTTTTTTAATAAGTTTGGTTTTGTTTGATCGAACAAATCTTGAGTATCCTTCTCAGCTCTAGAAACAACCACCGAGGAACATTCCTATGAAAAACATGCACCACCTTGTAAATGGTACCTGTTAATTTCTTCCAGACTGTGGTATATAATAAAATATTGAATATATAAAAACTATTCATACTCCTTCATCAAGTGACAAAAGCCAGTTATTGTCAATCGCTAAGCAATAGAAAAGTGAAACACCACTGCTGATATTAATTATAAAATCACACGCACTTGGATGTTACTGCCTCAACTTTGGCAGCTCTACAGTTAAAATTTATAAAACAAAATATCTGCAGCACTGCCTGTGTCTCTCCTGAACCCTGGCAGGCAGGGGCTGCAGACTACTGAGGATCAAGCAAAGTCAAGTCCTGCTGGAACTGCATCACTGCAAAATCTTAGCCCTCATACACAAACTCACAACCACCAGAATGCTGCATACGTGCTTATTTTATAAGGTAAAAGGTTGTTTCAATAACTGGACACCAAAAGCACTATGAAATTAGAGAGGGAAATCAAATCAATAGTAGGTCCAGGAGGAGACTGTGTTCTATCCTTGGATCTGTTAGCAGGCATGCTGGGTGCATACAGATTAGCTGATAAATGGCTGATTCAATAGACTGGTAGCAAACACATGCTTTGCTAGAGATGACTTTTTAAGTCACCATACATCAAACAGACAGTGTCAGCCTTTGAGGATAAACCAGTGATGGCTTGTTGTGCTCTTTGAACTGCCTTGGAGACCCAGAGTCTAAAAAAGTGCCTGAATGTTCCCCTGAATCCACTGGGAGGATTGAAAGCTTCAAAGAGGAACACTATCGCATCCAAGGGGAAATGCACTGATTGAAGGAACCAGTGTGAAATAGTCTTTAATAATTACCAGAATGCTGGAATCGACTGGTGTTTTGCTGAGCTATATTTTATCTTTATTGGATTAACTGTGACACAGTAGGTTATGTCAAAGGGAATCTGCATGAATATTAAAAGTAAATGTGGTGTGAATAATAGATAACTTACATTAGATGCAACAGCATGCAGCAATTTTTATTCACCTATGTAATTAGATTAAAACAAATCTGCTGAATAAAGTATATTGTCTTATAATCCAAATTCTAAAGTATCGAGAAGTTATGAAACAGGGATAATTGCTGGTCTTTAGAAGATGCGTGTGGTTATACACATATACACTCGACAGGGAATAATTCTGAGAAGAGTTCTAGATGAAATCGTTTGGTAGTGAATAGAAAACTGATTTAGTCTCAAATTGTTAATAGGTGTTCCACAAATCTACTTAGTACTTTGGCAGCAGGTATGTGCTGTTTATTTATTTTTTTTTTTTTAAAATCAATTCTGGGTAAATGTAAGGAACAGAAATTATATAAGGAAGCTGAGCTTAGTGCTAGGATAGTAGTTAAATCCTTTTGGACATTTTAAATTCATATACTCAGCACTGGGTTTTCCAATTTCTTAAATGATCAGTTGTATGTTCTTTAACACAATGAGTGTTTTCTTACATATGACACATAAATATATATTGGTTTGGAACTTTTAAGCAGGGAGTCCAATTTTGGCAAAGCTGAACACTTTAAAATATGAATTTCAGTGAGATATGCAGAATGACAGAATAATTTAGCCTGGAAGAGACCTCCAGAGGCTATTAGATAAAGCTTTTGCTCAGAGCAGATCTAATTGATCAGGTTGCTTGGGATTGTATCTAGTTGAGTCCTGAACACCTCCAAGGACAGACATTCCACACCCTCTCTGGCTGCCTCTTCCAAGATTTTATCATCCTTATGGGGAAAAAAAATAATCTTAACATATAAAAATCAAAATTTTCTACAGACTAATTTGTGTCTGTTGCCTCTCATCCTACCAACATGCACCTTCAAAAAGAGCCTGGCTCAATCTTCCCCCTACGCTTACATTATATAGTTATAAGACAGCAATAAGGTCTCCTCTTTGCCTTCTCTTGTCTGAGCTGAACAGCCTCAGTTCTCTTAGCTTCTCCTCCAATGTTGTGTGCTCAAGACCCATGACCATCTTGGTGGTCTCCACTGGACTTGATTATGTATGTCAATAGTCTTGTACTGGGGAGACCAAACTAGACACAGCATTGCAGATATAGTTGCACAAGTGTCAAATGGAGCATCATTTACCCAGACCTACTGGCTGCATTTTTCTAATATAGCTGAGGATGCAAGTGGGCTTCTCTGACTTATGGGCAACTTATTGTCCACTAGGACCCCCAGGTCATCTTCTGTAGAGCTGTTTCCCTGCCACCTGGTAGTCAGCCTGTATTGTTACATGGGTTTTTTCCATCCCAGATGCAGGGCTTGGCATTTGTTAAATTCCATGAGATTCTTGCCAGACCATCTCTCCAGGCTGTCCAGGTTTATTTGGCTAGGGATCCTTCCCTCCAACATACTGACCACTGAAGTCAATTTGGTTTTGTCCACAAACTTGCTGAGGATGCACTCCATCTTATCATCCAAGACGTTATTGAAGACATTAAACAGTTTTGTTCACAGTATTGATCCATGAGGGAATGCACTATTTATTCACTGCCAACTCATCACTTACAATTCACTTAACCAGCTTGTATCTCACCAAGTTGGTGATAATGAGACTGGAAGACTGTCATAAAGACTGATAAAGTGAAAGTAGATGACACTCACTGCCTTGCTCACAGTGCCAGTCACATCACCATGGAAGGCAGTCAGATTGGTCAGGCATTTTTTACCCTTGGTAAACACATGTTGGCACATGACAGTAGCGTAGCCTTCTTAATCCTCAAATGTTTAGAAATTACTTCTAAGAGGATTTACTCCTTAACCTTTCCAGGTTGCTTGTAGTTTCCTGGATCCTACCTCTTGCCTTTGTTGAAGGTGGTTGTAACATTTGCCTTCTTTCAGTCATCAGGAACCTCCCTTCAAAGGTCTACTTATCCTTTTGAAGATGACAAAGAGCCACCTCACAATGACATCAGGTAGCTACTTCATCACCCTTGGATTCTTCCCATCTTGTCCCACAGAGCTGTATATCTCTAACTGACTTAAGTGATCCCTAATTTGCTTCACTCCCACAGACTTTGCTAGCAGGCTTCAGGGACTGTGAGGCAGGTGGGTAAACCCTACCAGTGAAAACTGAGACTAAAAAGGCATTGGAGAATTATGATGAGGAAAGAAGAGCCCACCTGCTTTGAAAATTCTAGCTTTTTTAGCAAGTACATGTATTTGTACATACATATATGCACACATACAGATAAGTACTGCCTGTGAAAAAGGCAGGGCAAGGAGAGAACAAGTTTTAAGGAGTGTGTTCTAAGCATATTCTTAGCTATATGCCTAATGCTTTAGATTTTGTAGAAAGCCAACAAATAAGTGAAAGTTGTGGCACGGTTTTATTTTATTTTTAATCCAGTCACCCTTTTCCCTACATAGTAGCAGTTAAAGATTAAGTCAGTCTTTATTTATCTTTAAATGTGTCAGTATATGCTGAATAAGCTCCTTTCATTTTCAGGCTTTATTGATCAAATCAACCTATTCACCAAGTGCTTAAGAGCTAACATTACAGAGCTGCTGATACAACAGCTTACATTTTTGACAATGGTGCATTTAAAGTCAAGGAATACAGTCCACATAGACCAAATACAGCCCATAGCTTCTTTCCAACACTATTTGCATCACATCATACTTAGAATAATTCAGAGTTTGACATCATTGCAATCACATAGTGGGATAGCTCGCATGACTGGTATGTGGTCATGGATGGCTACAGGCTTTTCAGGAGATACAGGCCAGTGAGATCACAGAATCAGAGAATCACGGGTTGGAAGGGACCTCAGGGATCATCTAGTCCAACCATTCTAGGAAGAGCACAGTCTAAACAAGATGGCCTAGCACTCTGTCCAGACGAATCTTGAAGGTGTCCAACGTGGCCGAGTCAACCACTTCCCTGGGGAGATTATTCCAATGGTTGACTGTCCTCTCTGTGAAAAATTTCCCTCTTGTGTCCAATCAGAATGTCCCCAAGAGCAACTTGTGTCCATTCCCCCTTGTCCTCTCCATGGGACTCCGTGTAAAAAGGCAGTCTCCATCTTCTTTGTAGCTACCCCTTAAGTACTGGTACATGGTGATGAGATCCCCTCTGAGCCTCCTTTTCTCAAGGCTGAACAAACCCTGTTCTCCCAGCCTATCCTCATATGGCAGGCTGCCCAGTCCTTTGATCATCTTGGTGCCCCTTCTCTGGACCCCTTCCAGCCTGTCCACATCCTTTTTGTACAGCGGGGACCAGAACTGTACACAGCACTCCAGGTGTGTGTGGCCTGACAAGCGCTGAGTAGAGCGGGATAATGACTTCTTTATCTCTGCTGGCGATGCCCTTTTTGATGCAACCCAGCATCCTGTTGGCCTTCTTGGCCGCAGCAGCACACTGCCCGCTCATGTTGAGCTTCTTGTCCACCGGCACCCCCAGGTCCCTTTCCACAGAGCTGCTCTCCAGCCAGGTGCATCCCAGTCTGTGCTGCACTCCCGGATTATGTTTTCCCAGGTACATGATCTTACACTTTTCCTTGTTGAACTTCATAAGGTTCTTGTTGGCCCACTCTTCTAGCCTATCCAGATCTCTCTGCAGAGCAGCTCTCCCTTCTGGAGTGTCTACTTCCCCACTCAACTTGGTGTCATCAGCGAACTTCATCAGGCTACACTTGATCCCGTTATCCGGATCATTTATAAAGATGTTAAATAACATTGGGCCCAATATCGATCCCTGGGGGACTCCACTTGTGACAGGTTGCCAGTTTGAGAAAGAGCTATTTACCGCCACCCTTTGGGTGCGGCCTGTCAGCCAGTTCCCCACCCACTGCACAAACAACTTGCCTAGGCCATAACACATCAATTTCTCCAGGAGGAGACTATGGGGGAACTGTATCAACGGCCTTAGAGAAGTCCAGGTAGACAGTGTCCACTGCCCACCCCATGTCAACCAGGCAAGTCACTTTGTCATAGAAGGCCACCAGGTTTGTCAAGCACAATCTGATCTTAGTGAAGCCATGTTGGCTTTTCCCAATCATGTGCTTCAATTGACTTGTGATGGCCCCCAGGAGGATTTGTTCCATAACTTTCCCAGGGATTGAAGTAAGGCTGATGGGCCTATAGTTACCCGGATCTTCCCTCAAGCCTTTCTTGTAGATAGGGGTAACATCTGCCTTCCTCCAGTCCTCAGGGACATCCCCCATTCTCCATGACTTCTCAAAGATTATGGAGAGATGAGATGGGGGAGTTGCTCTTTATGTGAGGGAGCAACTGGAATGCATCAAGCTCTGCCTAGGACTGAAAGGAGAACAGGTTGAGAGCTTGTGGATAAAAATTAAGGGACAGCCAAATATGGGTGACACTGTTGTGGGTGTTTGCTACAGGCCACCTGATCAAGAAGAGGAAGTTGATGAAGCCTTCTACAGACAGCTGGAAGCAGCCTCACAGTTGCAGGCCCTGGTCCCCGTGGGAAACTTCAACCACCCTGATATTTGCTGGAAAAGCAACATGGCGAGGCATGAACAATCCAGAAGGTTTCTGCAGAGCATAGAGGACAACTTTTTGATACAGGTGTTGGAGGTGCCAATAAGGTCAGATGTGCTGCTCGACCTTATCCTAATAAACAAGGAAGGGCTGGTTGAGGATGTGAGAGTTGGGGGTAGCCAGGAGACCAGCATGGATGAGCAAAGAGCTAGAGAAACTCAAATGGAAGAGGGATGTCCAAAGTACGTGGAAAAAGGGTCTGGCCGCTTGGGAGGAATATAGGAATGTTGTCAGGGTATACAGAGATGCAACAAGGAAGGCCAAGGCCCACTTGGAATTAATTCTGACAATGCATGTCAAAGATAACAAGAAGGGTTTCTTTAAATACATCACCAATAAAAGGAAGACTGGGGATACAGTGGGACCACTGCTGAACAAGGAAGGGGCCCTGGTGACGCAGGATGCAGAGAAGTCAGGGTTACTGAATGCCTTCTTTGCTTCAGTCTTTACTGCTAAGGCTGGCCCTCAGGCGTCCCAGCCCCCAGAGGTGAGAGAAAAAATCTGGAGAAAGGAAAACTTACCATCAGTTGAGAATGACTGGGTCAGAGATCACCTAGGCAAACTGTGTCCTCACAAATCCATGGGCCCTGATGGGTTCTTGCTGAGCCACTCTCCAACATCTTTGAAAGGTCGTGGAGGACAGGAGAGGTGCCTGAGGAAAACAAATGTCACTCCATTCTTCAAAAAGGGCAAGAAGGAGGACCTGGGAAACTCTAGGCCACTCAGCCTCACCTCCATACCCAGAAAGGTGATGGAGCAGTTCATCCTGGAGATCATCTCCAGGCATGTAGAGGACAAGAAGTTTATCAGAAACAGTCAGCCTGGATTCACCAAGTGAAGATTGTGCTTGACCAACCTGATAGCCTTCTATGATGGCGTGACTGTCTGGGTTGACAAAGTGAGAGCAGTGGATGTTGTCTATCTTCACTTCAGTAAAGCATTCAACACTGTCTCCCATAACATCCTCATAGACAAGCTAAGGAAGTGTGGCCTGGATGAGTGGACAGTAAGGTGGACAGAGAACTGGCTCAGAAACAGAGCTCAGAGGGTTGTGACCAATGGGGCAGAGTCCGGTTGGAGGCCTGTCACTAGTGGTGTTCCACAGGGGTCTGTGCTGGGTCCAGTCCTGTTCAATATACCCAACAATGACCTGGATGATGGGATAGAGTCTAACCTCAGCAAGTTCGCTGATGATACGAAGCTGGGAGGAGTGGCTGATACACCAGAAGGCTGTGCTGCCATCCAGCGAGACCTGGACAGGCTGGAGGGCTGGGCCGAGGGGAACCTCGTGAAATTCAACCACAGCAAGTGCAAGGTCCTGCACCTGGGGAGGAACAACCCCATGCACCGGTAGAGCTTGGGGGTCAATCTGCTGGAAAGTGGCTCTGCTGAGAAGGACCTGGGAGTGCTGGTGGACAACAAACTGACCATGAGCCAGCACTGTGCCCTTGTGGCCAAGACGGCCAGTGGTATTCTGGGGTGCATTAAAAGGAGTGTGGCCAGCAGGTCGAGGGAGGTTATCCTCCCCCTCTACTCTGCCCTACAGTACACCCTGGAGTACTGCCTGGAGTACTGTGTCCAGTTTTGGGCCCTACAGTTTAAGAAGGACAGGAAACTGCTCGAGCAAGTCCAGTGGAGTGCTACCAACATGATCGGGGGGTGAAGCATCTTCCTTATGAGGAAAGGCTGAGTCTTGGCTTTCTTCAGCCTGGAGAAGAGAAGACTGAGGGGGGATTTCATCAATGCTTATAAATATCTAAAGGGTGGGTGTCAAGAGGAAGGGGCCAGGCTCTTTTCAGTGGTGCCCAATGACAGGCCAAGAGGCAATGGGCACAAGTTGGAACACAGGAAGTTTCACCTAAACATGAGATAAAACTTCTTTACTGTGCAGGTGCCAGAGCAGTGGAACTGGCTGCCCAAAGAGGCTGTGGAGTCTCCTTCCCTGGAGACATTAAAAACCTTCCTGGACGCATTCCTGTGCCCCTGTTTTAGGTGTAGCTCTCAAGCAGAGGGGTTAGACAAGATGATCTCCAGAGATCCCTTCCAATCCCTACCATTCTGTGATTCTATGATTTTAGCTGTTAAAGAAGCCATGAAAGTGCAGAGTGGGCAATCATTTTTCTTACACAGATTGTAGAAGAAAGAAGAAATATTCCCTATTGTCTTCAAAGCTACCATTGGGTAAAAAAGGAAAACATTATATGCCATTTCCCCTCCTTCCCAAAAAGCTGACATATGTTTAAAAAGTTTGATTGTAAGATTTGCACTTGGCATGCACAGTGCTATTTTTAAATATATGCAGAACTCTTGAGAGGGCACAAAAGAGGCAACAAGTACCAGAACCCTCTACAGCAATGTGGAAAGCATACCTAAAGATTACCTCTTCCAGCCCCAGTTCTTAAAGGCACTTCCAAAAAAGGTATCTTCCATAGTACACAAAATTCATGAATCTCATATAACAACAAAATGTAATTTTATTTTGTCAACTAATACTTTGAAGTCCAAAGTCTTTATTTAGCCATGTTATGAGCACAAGCATGCCTGACTGTCCTGAGGAGAAGGGCACTAGTAGGACAAATCAATAACTGGCTGCAGAACTGGTGCTGGCAACAGGATTTTGGGTTCTATGACCATGGGATCCTGTTTGCAGATCAGTGTCTGCTTGGGAGAGATGGGATTCACCTCACTGAGCTGGGCAAAGCTCTTGTCACCAATAAGATGGCTGACCTCATATAGATGACTTTGAATTAAGAATGGAGGGAGAGGGAGAAAATAACCAGCAGTCCTGTGAGGGAGCAACCAACATGTAGTATGGGGAATAAACACAACAAATTAAAAACTGTGTGCAGTTACAGGGGTACGTTCTTATTGGGATCATGGAGATGTGGTGGGATGGCTCCCATGGCTGCAGTCTTGCAAGGTAGAGGTTCTTTAGGAAGGACAGGATGGGAGGACAAGGAGGAGGAGTTGCTCTTTATGTGAGAGAGCAGATAGACTGCATGGACCTCTGTCTGGGGACCAGTGAGGAACCGAGAGCTTGTGTGTTAACATTAAAGAGAGGACAGGTAAAGGTGACATAATAGTGGGTGTCAGCTCTGGGTCTCCTGACGAGGAAGAACGAGGCTGTCTGCAGACAAATAGGAGCAGCCTCACATCCACAGGCCCTAGTCCTCTTGGGGGACTTTAACTACTGCCCCATTGCTGAGGAAACAACACAGCAGAGCAATATAAATCCAGGAAGTTCCTGGATTGCATTCATAATAACTTCATCCTCCAAGTGATAGAGGAGCTGACAAGGAGAGGTGTTCTGCTGGACCTTATATTCACCAAGAAAGAGGAGCTCTTTGGCAATTTGAAGGTCAAAGGTAGCCTTGTCTGCAGGGACCATGAGATGATGGAGTTCAGGATCCTGAGGACAGGAAGGAGGGTGAAAAGTGAGCCTACAGCCAAGAAAGCTGGCTAATATTCAAAACTCACTTCAAGACCAGTCCATCCCAATGAATATGAAGTCAGGCAAAAATGTCAGGAGGGCTGCATGGATGAACAAGGAACTCCAGGCCATACTCAAACACAAAAAGGAGGCACACAGAGGCTCTATGCAGTGCTTGTCAGTGACAGGACCAAAGACAATGGGCACAGACACATAACATGGGGGTTCCTCCCAAACATCAGGAAACTTTTTTACTGTGGTGGTGGCTGAGCACTGGCATAGGTTGCCCAGGGAGGTTGTGGAGTCTCCATTGCTGGAGATATTCAAAAGCTATCTGGACACCATCCTGGGAAACCTGGTTTAGGTAGTCCTGCTTAAGCAGGGGTTTGGGCCAGGTGACATCCAGAGGTCCCTTACAACCTCAGCCATTCTGTAATTCTGCATAACCTTCTATGGTTAAATGATCGGCTTGGTACAAAAAGGGAGGGAAGCACTTATTGCCTCTGTAAACTTCAATAAGACTTGTGACACTGTCTCCCATAAAATCCTCACTGAGAAGCTGATGAAGTATCAGCTGGATGAGCAGACAGTGAGGTGGATTGAAAACTGGCTAAACAGGCAGGTCCAAGGTGGTGATCAGTGGCATGAAGTCTTGATGGAGGACAGTAACTAGCAGAGTACCCAGAGGGCAGTACTGGTTCCAATCCCATTTAACATCTTCATTAATGATCTGGATAATGGGACAGAGTGTACCCTCAGCAAGTTCACCAATGACACAAACTGGGAGGAGTGGCTGATATGCCAGAGGCTGCCATCCAGAAGGACCTCGTCAGGTTGGAGAAATGGACTAACAGAAAGGTCATCAAGTTTAACAAAGGAAAGTTCAAAGTCCTGCCCCTAGGGAGGAACAACCTCCTGCAGAAGAGTGTGCTAGCAGATGACCAGTCAGAAAACAACTCTGCAGAAAAGGACATGGAGGGGTGGCAGACAGCAAGTGGAAGAAGAGCCAGCACTGTGCCCATGTGGCCAAGAATGCCAGCCATATGCTGGGCTGCATAAGTCTTGCCAGCAGGTTGAGGGAGGCAATCCTTCCCCTCTCCTCAGCACCGTTGAGGTCGCTGCTGGAGTACTGTGCTCAGTTCAGGTCTTTCCACTACAAGAGAGACATGGAGCTTCTAGACATAGTCCAACAAAAGGCCATGCAGATGATGAAGCAATCGGAGCATCTGCCATAGGAGGAAGGACTGGGAAAACAGGGACTGTCTAGCCTGTAGAAGAGAAGACTCAGAGAGGGATCTTATCAAGGTTTCCAAATAGCTTAACCGAGGCTGTAAAGAAGACTGAACCAGGCTCTTTCCAGTGGCACCCAGTGACAGGACAAGAGGCAAAGGGCATGAACAGAAGCAAGGTGGGTTATTCCTCAACATGGAGAGATACTCTTTTACTGTGAGGGTAAGTGAGCACAGCAAGAGGTTGCCCAGAGAGCTGGTGGACTCTCCATCCTTGGAGACCTTCAAAAGCCATCTGGACAGGGTCTTGGAAACCTGCACTATGTGAACATTCTTGATTGGGGACCTTGGACATGGTGGCCTCCAGAGTTCCCTTCCAACCTCAACCATTCTGTCGTCCTGCGGGCTTTCCCTCCAGAGAGAAGGGTAAATCCTTCTCTTCTGAGAGGGCATCTCAGAGGAGCTGAGTTGAGGCGCTCCGCTGGCACTGAGGAGCTCACCATGGCTCCCCCCCTGCATTGCTGGGCTGCTCATTGCTGGCTTTTTGTGCTCGGGGCACCAGCCTCTCATCACAGGACCCAACAAGCCTGACGTTCAAAGCCACTCGCAAGGCCATGAGAAAGCAGCGAGCACCCTTCGGAGCAGGCTTTTTCCTTTTGAAAGGGCATGAGCCTCTCAAAAGGTGGCCGTTGGGGGACAGCACCTGACGCCCCTGTGATGTTGCAGGGAGGCAGCTGTGACTGCCCCTGACCTCGCTGCTTTCCAGCAGCCACAGTCTCTGTCCCTGTGCATTTTGCCCAGCGCTCCTGTGGGCTCACACACAAGGTGTGCAGGCTCCAGCAGGACCTTTGGCTTCCTCTTTGAGCTTTGTCGTGGGGGTGAGCAGCAGCTGTAGGTGCTGAGAACAGGCAGCCCCTTCCAGCACTCATCTCTTGTTTGTATAAGATCAATGCCAGAGGTTTCTCTTCCAGTTTCAACTATTCTGTGATTCTGTGAATGGAGCAGCATATAAAAATCGTAATAGTTATTGAGTGTTCTTATGTTCAACTGGATCAACAACTGTAATCATCAAGGAGTAATATTTGCCAGACACAGATTTAAAATGTAAATACTGAAAGACCTTCAGTTTTTGGACTCATGGACACTTTGAAAGGCCTTACTCTCAGGTTTTACTGGGCATGCATTTCCTACCTTAGAGGCTTAAGTAAGGGAAGAACAAAGAGCTACCAGATCTTTTTACAGTACTCTGAATATAGAATCACAGAATCATAGAATGCCCTGAGCTGGAAGGGACCCACAAGGATCACTGAGTCCAACTCCTGTCCCTGCACAGGACAACACCAAATTCACACCATATCTCTGAGGGCGTTGTCCAAGTGCTTCTTGAATTGCGTCAGACTTGGTGCCATGACCACCTCCCTGGGGAGCCTGTTCCAGTGCTCCACCGCCCTCTGGGTGAAGAACATTTTCCTAATACCCAACCTAAACCTCCCCTGGCACATCTTCCTGACATTCCCTTTTGTTCTATCACCAGCGAGAACAGCTCAGCGCCTGCCCCTGCTCCTCCCCTTGTGAGGAAGCTGTAGACTGCTTCTACAGTTTAAAGTTTGAACAGTCAAATCAATGTGAAAAAAGCATACATTACAAAATGAGGCAAACTCATATTTTTCCCATACTAACTGTGAAATTGTACGAAGTGAGTGAACTAAAACAATTCCATGATTCATTAAAAAGAGTGGTCAAAAACTGTCTCTCTTTACAAGTGTGAAATACTATAATAGAGATATATTTTCTTCATCCCTCTCTTAGCCATTAACATGGAATTGCCCATAACCACTCATTGAGAGAAGCATCATACTCCAGATTCATTTGTGAAAACTAATAAAATTGCCATTAGTTTCCCAATAATGCTGTTCTCATGGAGGATACAAGTTCATAAATTTAAATGCTGCTAGCCCTGGAATATTCACTTAGATCTTCCTTTGTCTTAAAAGCTGACTTTTAGCTGTGTAAGTGAAAAAAGGCGCTGTGTTGTAGCTGATCAGAAATTCTTATTAAGAGTTTCAAAGGAAATGAAGTTATTCCCAGAAAGAAAGAAGGAAACTGTTGTTAGAAGTGGCATTTTAAATCTAAAAAAGAAAAAAAAAGATAAAGAAGTAAATAACTGGAATATATTTGTTGTGATATTCCCCTTCACCTTGTAAATAAAAGTTCTACATCATCTCCAAATATACAACAGCCTTCATTGCAGTTTTCACATATTCAGGTTCATATTATCTGGTTGCTGGAAACACCTGAGAACTTTCCTGTGTTTCAAAAAGGAAGAATATATAAGTTATTGAAGGAAGAATTAAAGCTGCAAACACATACTGACTATATATCTGAACTTTAATGCCTTTGCATTTCTTTTAATGTCTAACTTAATTCTAGATATATGGATAAGGTCCTGTTACATATTTTACAAAAAAGGTCAACATTAAAAGTTAAGTTCAAGGTTTTCAAATGTGTTACAAACCTGGTCACAGACCAGCACCCCACAGAACACTACAATCTACATCATAAACATAAGATATGTAAACAAGCTGCAAGGGGAATAGTAATCTTACAAAAACTACCACAGCTCTAAAAATCTTTGGCTGAAGATTACCCTTCTTAATAAAGGAACAAAACATCATGTGAATGTAATATTGATAATAGAATAGAATAGATTAGAATTCTTTCAGCTAAAAGGGACCTACAATGATCATTTAGTTTGTCAGCCTGACCACTTCAGGGCTGACCAAAAGGAAAAGCACATTAGGAAAGGCGTTGTCCAAATGCCTCTTTTTAAGGCACTGGCATGCTTGGGGTATTGATCATCTCTCTAGGAAGTCTATTCCAGTGGTTAACCACCCCCTCAGAAAAGAAGTGCTTCCTAATGTCCAGTCTAAACTTCCCTGGTGCAGCTTTGAACCATACCCACGTGTCATATTACTGGATCCCAGGCAGGAGAGATCAGCACCTCCCTCTCCACTTCCCCTCCTCAGGAAACTGTGGGGAGCAATGAGGTCATCCCTCAGCCTCCTTTTCTCCAAACCAGACAAGCCCAGAGTCCTCAGCCGTTCCTCACAGGACATGCCTTCCAGCCCTGTCACCAGCTTTGTTGCCCTCCTCTGGACACCTTCAAGGACCTTCACATCCTTTTTAAATTGTGGGCCCCTGAACTGCACACAGTATTCAAGGTGAGGCTGCACCAAGGCTAAATACAGCAGGATAATCACCTCTTTTGACCAGCTGGTTATGCTGTGTTTGATGCACCCCAGGTTGTGGTTTGCTTTCTTGGCTGCCAGGGCACGCTGCTGACTCATACTGAGCCTGCTGTCAACCAGCACCCCCAGATCCCTTCCTGCAGGGCTGCTCTCCAGCATTTGTCTCCCAGTTCATACTTGTGCCTGGCATTACTGCATCCCACGTGCAGAATCCAATCTTTTATTTATTCTTGTTAAATTCACACCACTGATGATTGCCCAGTACTCCAATCTATCTAGATCCCTCTGCAAGGCCTCTTGCCCTTCAAGAGAGTCAACAGCACCTCCCACTTTTGTATCACCAGTGAAATTCACTGCTCCTGTAGTTGTGGTCCTCCAGCTCACAGGAGTGGGCAGTCCATGTTCTATTATTAGTATTAAAGACTGAGGCAAAAAAACCCCAAACATTGCATATCTTCACTTTTTCTTCATCCCAGATGCCAGGTGACCATCTTCATCAGGTATTGGTCCAATATTTTCCTTAGACCTCTTCTTGCTATCAACATACTTCAAAAAATTTTGTTGTCTGTAACAACACTGACCAGTTTCAAATTCTAACCGAGCTTTGGCCTTTCATGTTTTCTCCCTGCATATATGAACCACAGCTCTGTAATCTTTCTGTAAAGCCTGACCTCACCTCCAGAGTTTATACAATTTCTTTTTCCTCCTGAGCTCCACAAGGACTTCCCTGTTCAGCCAAGCTGGTCTTCTGCCCCACTTGCTTCTTGACTTACAACACAGTGGAATTGCCTGCTCCTGTGCTTCTAAAAGGTGGTTCTTAAAGACAGACTAGCACTTGTGAACTTCTAAGCCCTCAAAAGCAGATTCCCAGGGTACTCTGCTAACTAGCTCCCTGAGTACCTTAAAGTTTGCTCTCTTAAAATCCCAGGTAGCAACTCTACTGAACTTTTTCCTCATTACACCAAAAATTTTAAGCTCAACCATTCTGTGATCACTGTGGCCAAGACAGCCACCTACCGTCACATTCCCCATAAGCCCTTATCTATTCACAAACAGCAAGTCTAGGAGGACATCTTTCCTAGCTGGCTCACTGAGTACTTGTGACAAGAAGTTATCTCCTTCAAACTTAAAGAATTTCCAAGCCCTGATTGTCACAGTAGTATGATACTCCCAGCTGATGTCTGGGAATCTGAAAAGCCCCAAAAAGTGGTGGTGTGTGACATTTTAATGATTTGAAGGTATGAAGTAGCAATTTTAAAATTTATTCACTTTAATTCTAAGGGCTAAAATTAATACATGAGTTATATGGGTATACCAAGCAACTGATCTGGATTTTCAGTTTATTTTCACTGACAGAACCCTGCAATGCATCAGGAATGTCTGCCCTTTTTCTATAACCATCACCTTCTATTGAAGGTCCTCTTTAGGACCCTCCAGTCTGACACAGGTACAACAGACTTCAGATAGCACCAGGGCATTTCTGGTTGCAGCTGGCTGCGATTATTCCCAAAGCTAATGAGCAGTGACACTCAACAGTGGCCAGAAAACCCAAAGCCTTTCTGCTAGTGAACTCCCCCATTTTCAGAGGAAAGGGTCAAAAACGGGGCAAGTTAGTCCAGTCTTGTTGGTTAATGGACAATTCCCCTATGCCACAGAACATCTAAATAGAGGTATCTTACTAACTTTGATAGTTATGCTTCAGAATATCAAAGTAGCTTTATCAGGCTACGGATCTGGCCAGTAATATAACAAAAGTATTTTGCCTGTATCGTGAAAGCAGTTACTGCATGTCACATTAAATGATGACCCGTAATTATGGAGTTTTTATAAGATTGGTTTATTGGTCAATAATGTGTCCACAGCACCTGTTCTGATTACACAAAAAAGAGTAAAACCCATCACCCTGTTAGGTTTTGTAGAGAACTATAATCAATTTTGAAACATGCAATAATAAAATGTAAATGACTCTTGTTTACAAGAATTTAAGATTATACCAAAGGCCAACAACCAGTGAATTCGCTAACAAGGCAGAAGCATCTATTTCTAACTCATTGTGGAGATAAGGTGGAAGGGTTCAAGGCATTTATGAAGAATTAGCCATTATTTGGAATTCACTAGATTGCGCTGCTTCTGTCACCCTTGCAACCTAAATAGCCACTCATACTCAGAAAAACAGTCAAGCACAGCATATTTTCCCAAAAGCTCATTATGCTGCAATTTACTTCTTTCTCACTCTCTCTTTTAATATATGTTCATTATAGAGGATATTTATGTGTAAAACAGTGCCTGCTTTCCAATCAACCTTCTCCTTTCTGCCTGGTCTATTCAGTGATGACAATAACACAGTGACATATGCATTGAATGACAGATTATGACACCAGAATCACCTCAAGGGTGAGTCTCACAGAGCAGTTAAAGTTACATGGGCACTCAGAAACACTTGTAATGGTTGTTATGTAGAAAAGCTGGCCACTTACTTAGATATTTAAACTGGAGCTGAGCTCTCTGAAGAACCTGGCTGCATAGCCCACCTCCACGAGGCACTGAATACCTTCCTTTCCCCTCCACAACGACAGCAGCATAGAGGAGTCTTTTTCTCAAAAGGAGAATTCTCTGCTCCTCAGCTTAAGTGCATTGGTACATGTGAGCTTATACAGCATCTGAGCAGGATCCTCACCAAATGCAAATAATTGTAGCTTCAGTCACACTGATGAAGCTATGCCTATTTAGAACAGATGTGGATCTGGACCACTTTATAAAATAAATAAATAAATCATAAAAATTAAATAACAAAATGAAAAGCTTTGCAAGGAAATTTCCAGCTTAAAGCAGATTTTTTTTCATGTGAGTTATAAACCCTTGAAAGTAGCAGGTTTATAATGGAAATGCTGACACAACTTTAACTATAGCGTTGCAAATGGCGATGTTGTAATTAAGCTTCGATCTTCTTTGGAAAAAAGGAAGAGGGAGGTTATTGTTCAATGAACTGCTCTGTCATTTGCTGCAGTGATTCTTAATTGTGTCTCATTACTGCAAGATGATCATTACTCTACTTGTCTATCTGATTTAGAGACCACTAAAAGTGTCTTGTAACAAGCAGCCGTCTCCTATGCAACAGTCCTTTGGCTCTCACCCTCATTACTCAGAATCTGTCCAATTATTTGTCATTAAAGTAATAAAAAGGACTGCAGCAGAAAATGTGGGAGGTAATTGTTGGAGGTCTGCCAAGGAAAAAATGAAAACTGTTTTCAAGGCACTGGGAAAGTGACATCATTAATTAAGTGTTAGAGAATATGCAAATCAGTCACAATCTCAAGAGACTGTAGTAAAATAGAGAAAACATTATTATCATTTGAGGTAAAAGAAGGCAGTTACCCAGACAGTGTTAGGTTTAGTCACTTTCTAAGAATGGCAATGGCAAAAGGGTGCAAGCTCCAAATAAAATGAGCAGATGTGGGGGTATTTCAGCATAAGCTGGGCTTCTGAGATTCTGTAGCTCTGAGGTAGGGAAGAAGGCAGCAGTAGTATGGGATCCCAAATTAGGATTTCCCATGAATGCTAATCATTTAATCACTGGATATACACACTCCATTTCCTTTACGAAATGGCAGAAAAAATATTGAAAAAGTGTGTTGTTCATTGTTTGTTTGTATTATGGAGTTTGTTGTAATTTACACTCCACCATCATGGGTTCATTTATTTAAGCAGAAAGAGAGAGAAAAGGAAAGAAGGAGAGGGGGGGAGAGCAACAGCCAGGAAGGAAGAGGAATACAAGAAGCCCTGTGCAATTAATTAAAAAGTAAAACATTGCGGGAATATTTTCAGCTAATCATTTACACAAAAAGTTGATACAGCAGTTCTGGATCACATACTTCTAAAGGGAAGATTACTGAAAACAACTGTAATTCGGGTGGATCAAGAACACACACAAAGGTGTTGCCCACCACTTCAAAAGAATCAATCTTCCTTTATGCTGAGCTTTAGATAGGAAAGGGAATATCCAAATTTGGAAGGAAAACAGTTGAAATATTAATTAATTAACTTAACTGAACTTAGCTCGACTATAAAAGGTGCTTTCCAGAGCAGAAATGCATGCACAAGGAGGAGGGATCTGCACTCACAAAGCCTGTCCGTGGGATCCTGATGGGGATCTTCTCTGAGCTGGGGAGTGAAGACAGAGTAACCTTTCAAAGCATCACAGATTCGTACAATACATCTTGTGTAAAGACCATCAAGGAGCTATTTGGCCCATGGCCACCCCATACTCAAGAATTTCTCAGGTTAGCTGAGAAAAACATCAAGAGTAAAGCTTCCCTGTCCCTTGTGTATGTCTCTGCTTTCCTGCAAGGTGATTCAAGTCCTGCTTAACATGCAGTTTTGAGTCTGTCTGGAAAGAACCACTCCTTTGGAAAGATATATGTATGGAAGCAAGCTGGTAGACAAAGTGTGGCTTTGGGCCAGCCTTGGCAAAGTAGATACTGGCAAGCAAAGTGTTGGACCTTGTGCTTTAGGAAAAGAGAAAGGTATATTTAGATTTGCAGGGACCAGATGTCTTCCTTTTTTACCCACCCAGGCCTAACACAGGATGATCAGGCAGAAAACACAGGATAACTTGATACTCCAGTAGTAGCGGTGTCAATGAGAACTTGACCACTGTGTAGAGAACTAGGCTGTAGCATAGTTTCTTTTAGCTGGTAAGCAACCAAGGTAAATTATGCTAAGCAGATAAATCTAATTATTCTAAAATAATCAGAATCCATTTCAGAGTTTTTGACTAAGAATAACTTGAAGAGGTAATCATATTTCTTAGTGTAATGTATCAAGTCATACTTCCTCTGTTTGAGAGGTTCCAAGTAATGACACATGATGTCTGTGCCATTAAGTGAAACTGTTTACATGATGAGCATGTTCTCAGGAAAGAAGAAAATTGGCTGAGCAGCTGATCAGGCACTAGCCTTTCATGTTATAGGCACTTCTTTCTGAAATGAGTTTTGAGATGATTAAATGAACATAATGCTATCTCAAGGAAATAAGCCTGGTGATCTCAGTGCAACTTTCTATGGGCTGCAAAATCTGTTTCCCATTGATTGCCCATGCTGAGGAAAAGATGAAGGAAAAAAATATAACATCATCTGAGTCTTTAGGGTTTATGCAAAATACACTATGCCTAGGGACATTTATCCGTTCTGTATCTGGCTACTATTAATTTCTTTAAGAACTGAGAAGTATTTTACAACATTTGCAACAGAATACAGAAAGTGAAGAAAAGTTTAAAGCAAGTTTCAGTGAATTCACAAAGGAGCAGAACTGGAATATGAAATAGTCATAGCTACACCTTTGACCTCAGCATTCTGTACCTGAGCATTTAAAACATCTATTATAGGTACTGTGAAAATACCTAACACTAATTATTTGAGGGTTGGCAGTTTAAATAAAAAACAGTCTAAAGTGAATATCAACTCTCTAAGATTTGAAGCTGTCTTCCTGGAAAGCAAAATAAAATATATAAACACTGTATGTAATTTTAAATTGCCATTGTAGGCAGCTCTACAGATAATCACAACTGGAATACTTTGTCCTCGGACAGAGAAGAAATCTCCATCCTACAGTCAGGTAGGTTGGTTACTGCAAAATGCACAGAAGAATATCTCTAGGATACAAAGCTAATTCCAGAAAATATCAGCAAGCTGACATCAGGATGTTCTCTCTAGTAGCAGGGGAGAAGAAGGGATGTTTTTGTTTGTTTGTTTGTTTATATTGCTGAGGTGCCCAGAACACGTTTGGTCAGTCTTTTCACAAATTGCAAAACTATCCTGAATATATTTTATTAGAATGGAAGTTCATACAGCTGGTGTAAGCTTACATGACCAGTAAACTCATTTTTAAATGGTACCCAATGAACAAACCCCCACTGCACACAGTATTTTCAGAGGCTCAATCAAATCAAAACCAGTTTTTCTGAGTGACAGGATTCACTGTATTTCAGTTTACCCCTTTTACATCACACACACCACTTTTGAAGCCTCAAATATTTTAGACATCTTGAAGTAAAGACTGCAAATATAATTCAGAAACAGAAGTAGTAATTTATCTGTCTGGTCCTGCGTTAACACGTACTGCAATATTTTTCTGTCCTTCTACCACTCTTGAAGACTCACCAAAAGAGCTACACTGGAATACAGAAAAGTTCAAAAACACACAAAAAATAGGAAAAGTTCTAAAAAACAAGAATAAAAGAATTCTTAATCTTTTTTCATTACAAAACATTAAAATATAAGCATGCATGTCATGTTTGTAATTACTTGTAAGGGTTAAGCATGCTTTTTTGTATAGCCAATCTTGGCTTCTTTCTAGAAGTTGCATTGCTCATTTTCTCCATTTTCCCAGTTTTCAAACCCAGCTCTAGGTTATAAAAATAAGAATATAATCAAATTGTGAAATTGTAGCGTAGCAAGTGTCATTTGAATTTTAGGACATGTTAAGTATCCTTTTTTAGGGTATGCGAAATTACAGGAGGCGTTTTTTTTCCAAAGTGCCAGTTCGCACAGTAAGGTTATGATCTCCAGTGTAAATGTAGGCCACTTCAGCTTAACACTTGTCCTTCATTTGCTGTTTCTTCACCTCTCATCCTTTGCCTTTCTCCCATTTGGGTTCATTATATCCTTTTTATATTATTATTTTAGGCACGGTGTAAAATGATGCATATTAAAGGTATGGCTTTCCATCCGCCTCCTATTTTCCCAAAATTACTTTTTTCCACATTAAGTGGACAGCACACCAGTATTGCAGCCAATGTCATTTGCAGAATGAATTTTTTCTAGTGCTTGGAAACTCTGAGAGGAGGTAATTTTATCAGGCCTGTGAATTCTAACAACCTGAAAATAAGACTCTCCTCATTCTCTGTTCTAAGCTTTTCATTAGATCCAAATCCCTGGCTTCCTTCTGAAGATTAAATGAAGAAAATTGGAAATACTGATATCCCATTCTGTCTTCAACAAGCAAAAGAGCAAAGTTTGTATATTCACTCTCCTAGCTCTATAATTTAAACTTGACTAAGATGGGTAGAAGGTTCATTTACTCTTTGTCAGAATATTTTTGATAAGCTGGATAAAAATGAAATATATGGAAGCAAGTTTCTATTCATCTAACACATTGCAAACATTTTTCACTACCTGTTGCCCTTTTGCCTGTTCAAATTAAGTATATAATTAGTTTGACTATATTCTTTCCTTAGAGATAGACAGGGAAATCTATGACTTGTGAAAGTGGAAAACAAAAAAATCAATAGGTGTCTACCTCAGTGGGAACCTGAGGTCATTTGTACGTGTGTTAGTGGGAGCTGCCAGTTGTGTAATCTAAGGAGCTATTTTATGTTCTCCCTTAATTTTCCTGAGTTTGTCACATATTATTTGTTGATTCTGATTGTAGACTCAGTAAAAAATAAAATAAAACAAACTCTGCTCACTTATAGCAGAGGGAATCTCTCTACCATTTCTCTTCAGTTAGTTTTGATTTATATTTGTCTACCCAAACAAATACTCCCCACACCCACACACAGGCTCAAGGATACCTACCAATAAAGCTTACCTATACAATAGGTTGGAAATGTTTAAGTTATGAAGGAGTCGGGAAAGAAAATTAAGGAAACCTTGAGTAGAAGAAAGGCACGCATCAATACTGATTAAAATCTGTTTTGCCTTTTTTTCTTTGTAAGTACTGTGCACCTCAGAAGAATTTGTTATACATATAGATCTTTAAGATGAAAATGCTACCTTCCAGTGAGTATAAGTTTTTTCAGCACAACTATGATTTCCTATAAACTAGTAGCCTAAAGCCAGTAGAGGAAATGAACAATATCATTTATTTCAGTTTCTTTGATTTACTGTAGCAGAGAACTAACACTCCTGGGTTTTAAGCAGAGGTTCAATTATTTGCTTCTATAGGAAAATAATATTAATTAATGATAAGGTACCTTACTTCAGATACAACTTTATAAATCTTCTGTCAACTTACATTAGAAATTAGCTCAGCTTTGAGATCTGAACAGGTCCAAGCCCACACGGTCCACATATCCAGAGCCAAACTTCATCTGGGCAAACGTTCTGTTCCAGTTATTTGCTGTTCCCAAATATCATGAAAGGGACTCTTAATATTATGTCTGGGAAGTGTAGCCTGGGCTAGTAATCTTCATTCTTTTTTGGTCACCATTTTATTAAAGAATTTTAAGATGAAAAAAAAAAAACAACTATATGAAAAAGATTAAATAATACACTAACTTGCTATGGGAAGACACCTACGCTTACATGGAATGGATCTTCTGGATCGTATCTACCTGTTAAAGGGTAGTAAACTATATGATTTTAAAAATAACGTACATGCCTCAATTTTTCTAAAACATAATAATAGAATTAAAGCATGGTCCTGATGATAAACATCAGCTGGATCACTCCTGGATAATAATGAATTCTGTTTAGAGCACATGTATAACCACCACTGATAACAACACTAAACTGAAAAAAAAAAAAAAAGAGAATAAGATATAGCACGGGGCAGCATCTTGATCAATTAAAAGACTTGCTGAGCTGGACTGGGAGTCAGCAAGATTAAATGGAACAGACATATGAGAATTTTAAAAGCTAAGAGAACCATGAAAACTGGGATTGTGAAACAGAGTTGAGATGAGCAATAAAAGAAAGATTATCACGCTCTCACAAAGATGCACTGCACCTGGCCCTTTGCAATTATTTTCTAGCATTCCCACAGCGGGCAATGCACCGTGTGCACAGAAACAGTCATTGTTCTTAGTAGCTATAAATATTTACTCTAAAAAGCAAAAAACTCAAAACAGAGCCATTTCCCTCTCTCCTCCCACTCCCTGTCCCCCACCTCCCAAACTATAGTTAACTTCCCACACCTTCAGTGAGACGGCTGACAGGAGCAAAACAACAAAAAGGCACATTGCCCAGTTTTGGACCCCTCCACCACCACCCCCTACCTTTAGTTGTGAGACTTAAACTGCAAGTTGCAGGCAGTTATCTACATAATTATCTGATGAGAACCCTATTCTGGTTTCAGCCTGTTACTATTGCATCTTGCGTAACGTAAACAGTAGCTTACAGTCTAATTACTTTACTCTAACAATCTACTCCCACCAGTTCTGTCAACAGAATTTGACCCAAGGAGATCTTGTTGTTCACACCATTTTGCAATAAATCAGGAATCATATAGAAATACCTAAATACTACTTCTGCACTGTAAAACTGAAGATGACTGTAAAGGATTGCTATGTGTACTTCCACGCATACAATGCTCTGAAAATAGGAATCTAAATAGCCTAACAAGGTGTCTTCCATATATTGTGTTGGAACAACTCTGATGCCCTCATGTGGGAAGAAGGTATTTTAACACCTGCTAACTTGGCTGAAAATTCATGCTAGGAAACAAATGAAATCTTGCATGAATGAAATCTTGAAATAAAATTTTGTAACAAAATTTTTATATTAAGAACAGAATAAATTCTATTTCCATTTCAAATTGAGCAGGAATATGCTCCAAATACACACACACACAAAAAAAAAAAAAAAAGAAGACAAAAATTATTTTAATGCAAAAAGTCTTTCTGAATCTTGGAAAAAATCAGGTTACAAACACATAAAATATGCATCATTCCTATGAAAGGCTTTGCTTTCTGTAATTTCTTATCTAAGTGTCAGTCTTTAAGCATCTTGAATTGTGATTTAGTTATCTATTTAACTAAAAACTGCTTTCAATAGTGAAAGAGACATTAATCTCGCTCTGCTTATTACAACCATCAGCTCTTATAAATACAGTTGCTCTTTTGTTTAAATTCACTCACATCTACATCCCAGGGTAGAATAAAATTGTAAAAAACTTGTCTTTTTACTGATTATCTCTCTGTAGCTTATTCTTCATGTCACACTGAACACGAATAAAAAGCAGATCTGTTGAAATTGATTATGTCTGCATTTGGAAATGTACTATAACTACATATTTGTATTGAAATCGTACCAAGTTGTTTCAGGACTAACCTACACTTCTAGACTTATTATAAACACCCAGGAAAAAGAATTCGCTATGTGCCAAAGACTTCAAAATTTGTGTATTCTTATGACCTGACTACATCAGAGCTGCTGAAAAAACAAGACATAAGGGCTACATGATTTAAACCATTCCTTCGGTTTTTGCCCCCAGATTGTCTACATAAAGGTTATTTTATTCCCTATGGAACCCCTTTATTTCTTTTTCCATGATAAAATATATATGGCAAAAAATTACTTAAAGGACTCAGGTTTTTTTCTTCTGTTAAATGATCTGTGAACAGTCTATTTTCTGAGTGTATTCATTATTTCACCATAAATACTTCATGTGAACATAGCTGCCCAAGGGTCTAGTGCAAACTATTTACTTTGGTTACTGTATTTCTTTGACTATTTTTTATTCATTATTAGTGCCCTGTGACTAAATCACATGAGGTACATGGCATTGTTTCTGTTTGCCAATTACTCAACTGAAGAAAACCTTTGTAAAACGGGAGGCAGATCATTTTGGCATGAATAGCATATTCCCAAACAAATGTCATTAGGTTTATATGTACAGGAATATTCTTCTGAATAATAGTAGTTCCTCAATATTCATATAAACAAAAGTCTCTTCAGAGCAAGTGTTTTCAGCAAAAATCAAAAAGGTAAAGAGAGGCCTACACTTCTGACGGTCCAAAACCAATCAATTAGGGCTTTAGGCCACAAACATACTTTTTTCCCCATTACTTACTCAGCTTTGGTGTCTTTGATTAAAAAATGCTAAGGAACTAATAAGCACTACAATTTCTAAGCCAGAAAACAAATACAACACAAGAAAAATACAGTGATGCTTCAACTAGCATGAGTTAGATCTTCAACTTCATGCACAAGTTTTTGAATGGTCATTCATGGTTATTTAATGAGATCCTGCTTATAAGGAGAGAGGAGAGAGGACCATTGAGGTGCTTTTTTACTACGGGGTGCATGATTTTCCATTTGAAGAGATGCTAGAGATAGGATTGACAGCAGCTGGTCCATCAACAAACTGCCTTAGCCTGGGGTGGACTTTTACCTATAGAATAGAAAGCAATAGAGTCTACATAATTTAGATTTTTATTATATTTCCCACATTTTGATATCTAAGTGCCATTTATCTAATAATATTGGAAGACGCATCTCTTCAAAGGATTATGGTAGACCCCACCTCCCAGTGCATCTCAAGAAACAGATACAAGGAAATTGAATTCTGCTCCAATAACCAGGAGAGTCAGATGTGGCCTGAAAGTCAGCCTTCAAAATATCACACCTTTTGTCTCCACATTCACAGAAGCTTGTATGTGAGTATTGTATGGCCAGGGCTTTATTTCTTCAGGGAAACATTGTTAGACAGTGAAGCTGTCTATGAACTATGGAGGGTAAAAAAAAGTCCATAAAGCAACAAGCATCTTAGAACAACGTCATAGGATTATCTTTTTAAGAGTAAATATTGGCGCTGTCATAGTTTAATTCCTATAGAGCATTTTTTATGTATTGGGTGGGTTTACCTGTAAGGCAATGGGTGACTCATGGGCAGACAGAAACAGTCTCAGAATAAAATCAGTGAACCATCCTCTGGTTTTGAAGACAGGCTTTTAAAATCACACTGAAAATCTCAGAAACTTTGAGTATTCAAGCTGACTTTTCTTTAGTGCATTCTTTTTCTGGATACCTACCTGGCTTTGAATCCAGCTCTCAAATATCCTAGGAAAAAGACTGTTCCTTTCTCCTACATCTCCTACATCTCACCATCTTAGGACAGACCCCAGGATCATAACAAATCTGATCCATAACATTCCCACATTACTGTCTGTCAAAGTGGAACCCACAGTTCATTGCTTACAAGCAACCTGATAAATGTTAGTCTCCCATTCTGTTAAAACTAATGCTTTTCCTAATGAACAACATAATTTTATTATACACCTGGATCTAACACTTTTTTATTTGTCCTTTTGCTCTTTGTTGAAAGGCCTCTCTTTTTGTTCTATCTTTGCACATTGCAAAGAATTCAGTGGAATTCTGGACTTTGAATTTTGAGCATTTCAGTATTATAAAATACACTTTAAGAGTGAAAGCAAATCTTTACATATTGTTGCACATAAATTAGACAACAAAAGGAGAAATTGGGCCAGGGAAGAAGAACTGTATAATTATAAACAAATTAGATTTGAGTAAGAGGAAATTACAGTCTTTCAGACATCTGTGAAATCAACTAGTATATTTTGATATTTTGGAATACTCACTTCATATTCTGTATGAATAACCATCCCATGCCCATAGAGAAGAAGTAGTATAAGCTTGATAAATATCCAAAGGATATAGCTATGAGAAAGTTGCATGAGGTATTAAATGCAAGATAATCAGCATATTAGATTAGGGTAGGTAAAAAGTACTTTTGACTGAGAAATATTGTATGATTAACTAAGAAACTCAAATGTGGTGATAGGAGCAGAGCTGTGTCATGAGAATGAGATGCCCAGCTCTCAACACACTTTAGTGTTTTCATTACTAATGGGGCAGATTGTATGAATAATGTTAATGGTGTTCCTGTGAAATAAGATCTGAAGTTGGGAAAGACAGCAAATACTGTAAAATTCAGTACTGGAGGATACTAAAATGTACTAAAACTCAGTAAGAGCAATAATATAAAATTTTATAAGGATAACAAGCAATTCATGTAGGAAAGAAGAACCAAAAACAGGTAAATAAGGGTACAGAAGGTAGTTGGTAACACTACAGAGGTGTATGGAGCTGTATAAATGGATTAAAAATAAATTTGTATGAATATACTGTTGCAAAAATGTAAAATCCTACAGTGCTCAATACTTCTAAGAATTGTGTAATAAAGCTAACTATTGCATTTTGAACCGTTTAGATCTCAGCTACAGCATTGGACTCAACTTTAGGCAGTTCATTTTTTATTGCCAAATGCTCAGACAAAAATAAGAAATTTGGAGCATTCAAGGGAAAGTAAGAAACAGTATAAACTATTTGGAAAATATGATACCGCAATGACAACCTTAAGTGCACAGAACATGACAGCGGAAGATACAGTAACTACCAGTGCAAAAAGGAATGTTCTAAAATGAAGTGCAATCAATTATTCTTATCAGCCAATGATGATGAAATGATTATCCTAAATACTCCATACACAGCAAACTTACAACTGGCAGTACTATAAGCTTCTAGGGCAGCCTAGGGGAGGTGTGAAGTTCCCACCTGTAGAAATAAGACTGGACAAGAATTGGTCTATTAATTACTGAATCAGCTTGATCAAATGCAAACACATGAGGCTAGACTCATCACTGACGTTCTGGGTTTTTTTAATGGCAGGGAGCAGCAAGGCATTTACTCATGACCCACAAATGCATTGTAACAGTTGTGATTATGCTAATGTTTTCACAGTCTGTGTGGAAGACTATTACAGCAGCTAGTTTGCAATGACACGCCAGTTCTTTAATACATTCTTTTTTCGTTGGTAAAACAAAGTTAACCTATTTTAAGTTACATAGTGACAAACACTTTTACTGCAAATGAGCTTAAAGGCAACATACCAAAGAGCAGTGGTGAGTTTGGTTTCCAAAAGACATATACAAAGAAATTAGTTTAGTATAGTGCATCAAGAATTAACATAGTATTTTACTATTAAGGAGAACCAGTAAATCCCTGACTAATTCTATGTGTGTTGAGCTGAAAAAGTATTTCAGACCTCACAAAGAGCTCAACTTTAAACAGAACAGAAATACGAATCAACTTTGGCTCAAAGATCACTTGAACTACTGTCCAATAATTCTGCTTTGAAGTACCAGCCTTTAGATAGAAGTGTGTAGCATGAATAAGTTAATGCCTTTCAAAAACAAATAAAAAGCTCCTTGAACTCTCCAAGATATTGTTCTGAACTTCTGCATCTACAAGGAGTTTTGGATCATGGTTCACTCAGAAAAAGGAAGGAAAACCTAATATCACTTATGTTTCTTAAGGCTAATATCACCTGCTTGTTCACATAACTCCCTTCAAAGTTCCACTGAGGAGTCTCACTACACTTCCTCAGAAGCCTATTTAAAACCACCTCAAAAAAAAAAAAACAACAAAAAAAAAAACAACAACCAAAACACCCACCCCACAAACAAAAAACCCACAAAACAAACCAAGTAAAATGAAGTAAAAAGGCCCACTCTCCAAAATAACGCAACAGTTATCCTGCGAGAGACAAACCTCTCATGTTGTCCTTTAGTGGTCTAACAACCTTGGAGGAGGATTTTAACACCCCTTCTGTTGTCATTCAAAATCTCCTTAAGTTTCCAGAATTAGGGAAAATTCCTGGTGTTCAGGAAAGACTTGGTGGAATTTAGCTCAGATTTAATTAAACTGAAGTTAAGTATGACTGACTATATTCTACTCCTTTTCAGATTCTAATAAAAACTACAGGCAATGTGTCTCTGTCACATTTAATGTCTTTCAGCCCACAAAGACTCCAAGCCAGGTCTGTGATGAACACTGGAACTGAGACCAAGGAATTGCTTGCCTTCCAAACATGCCTTCTTCTGGCACCTCATCACCCCTGAAATGGAAATTCCCCGATTTGAATACAGAGGAGACCAAAAATGGTTGTTTGACAGCAAAAATGAATGGAGTAGACAGGAGTGAACAGTATGTTAACAATAAGGATGGAGGAGGTGAGAGAAGTTAGGCTTGGCAGTGAGAGGAACAGAGAAGTCTCAGAATGGTGAGGACGGACTGAGGAATACTCCACCCAGAAGCCAGCACTGTGAAAGAAGCAGTTTGGGAAAGGCTATGAGCTGAGAGAACGGGTAAGCGTGGATGGGCTTTTCAGAGACACAGAGCATAAAACCAGTAACAGGTAGGTCAGAAAAAAAGAAAAAAAAATCATTCTTTCGTATAGTGCTGCATCTGTAAAGCTACACCTAGAAACCCAAGTCAGCAACTCTTACAAGCACTAGCACTTTTACAGTTCCCTTAAGGGCATTTGGTACAGCTGGACACTGAACAGCTGGCTACCAAGCAACCACTGAGTCTAAAACTGGTTGTTAGGAAGATTATTCCAGGTCAGCAATCCTGCTGAAATTTATAGAATTAAACCTAATTTAAATTTTAATCAATGAACTTGTATTTACAAGTTCAAAGCCAAATATGCCCAAAGCTTGAAACAAGGAAATTAAATACTTTGGTAAAAACTTATTAATTAAATGCTGGGGAAAAAAAAAGGTAGATTCATCATTTTATTTAAAATTAGCTGCTAAAAATGTGAAGAATGCCTATTAATAGTGCATTTACTTTTATGCTGTGTACAAGTGACTTGTGCTAGGCAGCCTCATTTCTAACGTGGACCAGACATTCAGTCTGCCTCGTAGCTGCCCCTGGATCCCTGTCTCCCTTGTTGCCAGCACCTGGACACGCACACACAGAGCGGGCCAGGACTCCCCTGGCCCACAGTAGAACGCCATGTGCTCTCACCCTTAGAGAGGCACAGCCACTCTCACACCCATAGCTGTCTGTTGGAGACCACTCACCCCTTGCCCCCAGGTCCCTTCACCTACTCACCAGCTGGCCCAGCTTGATCTTTGCTGGCCATCACACACTCACTCACACACCCACACTGGCTCCAGTCACTGGCACGATGTACACAAGGCCCTCCCACACCTGGTCTGACTCCAGTTGCTGGAATCACACACACACGCACACTGAAGAGTGTCCCTCACCTAGGAAAGAATTTAAAAGGAATTTAATAAGAAGATAGGACAGACTGTGCTGATCAGGCACGTGGGAAGGCCAAACAAGCATATCAATCACACATGAACAGCCCTTTTTACCCCCTTACCCCTCTATTTTGCCACATTTCTTCCCCTCCGAATCACCCAAGTTCTTCTCTTTTTCCACCTTTGGTTCCTTCCTCAGTAAGTCTGTTGCAATGCTGAAACTCTCTTCACCTTCATGCCATTATGTCTCACGCCTGGACAGCAACCACCCTTAGTCCACAAGGTGATTGAGAAGGCTGCTCTTCATGACTCATCTTGGAGGGTTTCAAACCTGGATGTGAGGGTTGAAGGTCTCCTGGGTCAGCTCTGGAAAGATCCACACAAGGTGTTCGTTGCTCAGGAGTCTGTAGTTTGAGTTGCCCTCTCCTGTGCTTCTCCAGGCTTGTGCAGATGGGGCTTTGATAGGCTGGTGGCTCCTGGAATGGGCAGCTGGGACAGGGTATCATTCTGTTTCTCAAGTAATACTGACATTGTCTCTCTGTGCTCCTTGGTGGGTGTGCAGACGAGTTTTTATCGCATAACCTAACAAAGTTTATTTCAATTATGAATCATAGTTCAATACTTTGTATTAGTGCTAGCAGCTAAATAGTGGCTAATATTTCCCTGCTTATATTTTCCAGAGAGAATATTTGACTGCTTTGAAAGCTTCAAGTAGTAGTTTAAAGTGAAATATAAAGATATAGAAGGCTTCTTTTAGGCCAATGTCTATTATATCAGATGGTTTGTAAATTATTTATCCTTGAGAATTATCCAGTCCCATTAGATATAGTTATTCCTTTGAAATGCTTGACTAAAATCCAGTTATTGTTCAAGTCAGTATTCTGAGTTTGTCTGATCAAACCTGACAAACAGCTTATGCTTCAGAAGTCTTTCCAAAAGAAAAGTTATAATGATACTGAACTGTTGCTGAATAGACCAGATATTTCCAGATTTAAAGTTAGGTTGTTGACTGTAAATACAGAACTTCTTTTTTTAAAAGGTCTATAGTTTGATTTGTTTGTACTAATGATAGAGCATTTCCATGTTCCAATTTAAGTAAAACACCTTCCAAAATGAGCCTACATAAACTTTTCAGTGAAATCAGTTATTTCTTAATCAGTGACTTTTTCTTTCATCTGTTGATTGTAATTCTATTCTAGCCCCATGCTCCCTGAATAACCAAGGTCAAAATTAAAATAAAATAGATGAATTTTTCCTCTAATGAGGGGCAAGAACTTCCAGCAATGCTGATACTAAGGTTGCCTCTTTTTTCCTTTTACACTAATTGACATCTTTATTATAATTATTGTAACATTTTATAATATCACAGTTTATTCGTTTTTTCAAAGTTTGTGGTATTTACACTCATGTACTCAGCATAGGCTTATATGTTGACATCATTACCCAAAGTAGAGCTGTGCATTTTAACTTTAAACGTTGCACAACAGCAGATTTAATTGAAAACAAGTAAGTGATAGATCTTTTTTGGTAAAAATACTGAAATGTACTAATGATGACAATGTATGTTACTTTATGCCAATATAATTTATGGGCCATAACTCAACAATATTCTGCAAGAGCTGATGAAGTCTCATATGAGGTAAAAGAGTAAGAGAAAGGGTGAGAAAGGGTGCTGCTTCCATCACACATTACACACAACTCATATTAAAGCTCCTTAGAAGTACTGATAAAGCCCTGCATCAAGTGTCAAGGAGAGAAAAAAAAAAAAAAAAGACTACCTCTGAACTACAGACTGTGGTTTCTGGAATTCATAGGAAGGGAGATTCCATAAACCAGATAAAGTGAAACGTAAAAGTTGAAAGGGTGTGAGTTCTATTTTGCCCTTTGTAGGGTTCAAAAATATTTCCTTCACCTCAAAAATAAGAATTGAATGAATGAAACAAATTTAAAGCCCCATAATTACAGAAGGGGTTTCATGTTTTCTTCTATATGAGCAACAGAACTTGTATTCTGGCTCGATAAATTGCACTATGTTCTGACACAATAAAGTGCCTTATTGATGCTGGCATTGCACTGGATTTTCATTCTAATCTGTTTTGGTTTTCCCATCACAGCTTTCACAGGTGAACGCTAACACCGTTTCTCATGACTCATTATTAAAAGCTAATATCCTATATCCAGAGGAAATAGCAGCCTTTAAATATGGGAACATTGCTGATGAGACTGTATTTATACAGACCATCTGACACTACCTCTATCGTAAGATACAGTACAGGCTTCTGTATTGTAATTTCATACAGAAACAACTGCAGCGATTTCACACGATCTAATATGTGTTTACGTATGGAGTACAACTAAAATATTGCTGACTATTAGACTGTCCTGGTTTCAGCTGGGATAGATTTAATTATCTTCCTAATAGCTGGTATAGTGCTGTGTTTTGGATTTAGGGTGAGAAAAATGTTGATAACACACTGATGTTTTAGCTGTTGCTGAGCAGTGCTTACACTAAGTCAAGGACTTTTCAGCTCCCCATACTGCCTTGCCAGTGCGTAAGCTGGGGGTGCACAAGGATCTGGGAGGGAACACAACTGGGACAGCTGACCCCAACTGACCAAAGGGCTATTGCATACCATATGACATCATGTTGGAAAAAAAAAACAGGGAGAGTTAGCTGTGGCGGGGCGCAGCAGCTGTTCAGGAGCTGGCTGTGTATCGGTCAGCAGGTCATGAGCAATTGCATTGTGCATGACTTGCTGTGTATATTTTTTATCATTATTATTATTTTCCCTTCCTTTTCTGTCCTATTAAATTGTCTTTGTCTCAGCTCATGAGTTTTATCTTTTTTCTGGTTCTCACCCCATCCCTCTGGTGGGGCAGCAAGTGAATGGCTGTGTGCTGTTTAGCTGCCTGCCACATTAAACCACAACATAGACCAATGTCTCAGAAATTCAGACCCAGTACTCAGAAAACTCTGCATAGTCCCCAGGTTTTGCCATGCTGAAGAAGTAAGAGCCATGATATTTTTCTTTCCTTGTTAAGCTTTGCCTTGGAAGTTTTTTTGCCTTTTAATCCCCAAAAAACCTTTTTAGAATCCCACTGTAATTAAACTAGTCTTCCTTTAAACAATACAAGTCTTCCTACACTGTTATTTAAATCATTGATCTCCCCACCAGGTACAGATGAAAGGTAACTGTGATTTGCTAGCCATCTAGAATGGCTTTTATATGGGAATATTCTACAGAAGGGATGCTTTCAGCTAATACTTTATCAGCACAGTCACAGCAAAAATTATTTTTATTCTCCAATAACATATACAACACCATTTAAGAAACACTGCCAGATGCCGAAATAATTAACCAGCTGGATGTATGCAGCATCTGCTTGTGTTTGTATACCTTTGTATCAAGCAGAAAACAGTGGTTTCCAAGCTGCATAAAAAACTTCTGGTCAAGCACTGTGAAGGACTGACTACAATCACAGAGTTAGGTATATTCTTCACATTACCTCCTGTACAATAAAAGCAATAAAACATTCAATAACAAATGAAAATCATGTTTTATTTCAGCAACACTGGAAGATTCCTATGGTAGCTTTTTAGTCTCTTCACTCTGGATACATGAAGATATAACACTTACCATCAGATATCCAAAAGATTCATTATTTAGAATGCATGCATTACCCATCTGCACTTGTATGCAGAATGTCAGCACTAGGCAGAAAGCTGGCATCTCTAAAATCATGTGAGAAACCTATGGTCAAGCAAAAAGAATTTTTTTCTAATGATCTTGCTCCTAAGACAGTGCATCCTTAACATGCCACATAGAAAAGCCATCACCAATTAATACAACTGAGCAGTAATTTTATAAAAAGGAACTTATTGGTGAAATTATTAACTGCTGAATTAGAAATCTTACGCTGATATTCCATAGTATTGTATTACATACTTGCTAATAGAGAAAGAAAGCCAGCCCAGGGGAGTCTTGAAAGGATGTCCTCCAATGGCTAGTATCTGCCATGAATGAGTTTCCTCTATAAATTTAAGTACTTCTCAACAAGGTGACACAGAGTCCCTCAAATGATATCAAATCTATTTTTAGGTACTAAAGAGATTATTCTGAAAAGAAAATATTTTGAGCGGAAAACAACCTCATCTCTTAACATGCTATAATCAAACAAAAAAAAGTAACTTTTTCTAAATTTATATTAGAAAATTTTCCCAAAAAAACCTGCTTGTATTCTACTCTTTAAAACAGGTTTAGTAATTTCCAGAAAAAAATAAAATTCTCCCTGTTGTAATGTCCATAAGGCAAAAGCAGAAAAAGAACAATTGTAAAAATCTCATTGGAAAGTATTTGCCACTCCTGCTCCCATCCTTGTTCTGTAATTCTAGATTATGCCAACAAATGCATATTTGCTATGCTGTGACTACATGTGCTGTGGTCACAGCATCCGGAAAAACATACAATGCCTCCTAGCAACTTGGAAGCTTCCAAAATTATTTTTTTGCCATAGTTCTTGTTTAATTATGTAGAGATAAGGAAGAGTTCAAGAGGGTCACATCACAGCATGTTAATCACAGAATCACAGAATGGTAGGGGTTGGAAGGGACCTCTGGAGATCATCTTGTCCAACCCCCCTGCTTCAGCAGGGACACTCAGAGCAGGGGGCACAGGAACGCATCCAGGCGGGTTTCAAATATTTCAGAAGAAGGAGACTCCACAGCCTCTTTGGGCAGCCTGTTCCAAGGCTCTGTCACCTTCACAGTAAAGAAGTTTTCCCCTCATACTCAGGTGGAACTTCCTGTGTCCAGCCTGAGCCCATTGCCCTTTGCCCTGCCATTGGGCACCACTGAAAAGAGCCTGGGCCCTTCCTCTTGACACCCACCCTTTAGATATTTATAAGCATTGATGAAATCCCCCCCTCAGTCTTCTCTTCTCCAGGCTGAACAAACCCAGGTCTCTCAGCCCTTCCTCATAAGAGAGATGCTCCAGTGCCCTGATCATCTTGCTAGCTCTCAGCTGGACTCTGTCCAGTGGTCTCCTGTCTTTCTTGAACTGGGAAGCCCAGAACTGGACACAGCACTCCACCTGAGTAGAAAGCTGGGTAATATGTTCACATACCATCGACAGTAAATAAGTTCAATCACTCAGAGAATTCCTTTCTGTCTCTCATGCAATTGGCATCATTGTGTTTTTATGACTGCTTAGTAACTTTTTGTAGCAGAACTTTGGGCTCGCATGCAGAGCAGTCTGGAAATTCAAATAGTTTTCAGCCAACTGACCTCTAGGCTTATGTTAATTGTTTGGTCCAGCGGCAACCCATGATTTGTTTCACTTCCACAGAAATGAACATTATCAATGTATAAATGTAAAACCTCAATATGTATGTTATATAATTTTACAGGCTAGAAAACCATTAAAAGATTTGATGTATGTCCAAAATGGTCAGATATATAATTTTGACTCTAAACCAGACTACATAATAAGTGATATATATTAAAGGTTAAATATTCTTACCTTTCCCATGTGAAGATTTACATTAAAAGTCTGACATAATTTGGGCTTTGTACTTCTTCAATACTGCCAAATATGCTAATAACATTTCACTGGTCCTTCTGGAAAAGACTAAGTTCAGGGTTTTTCATTGTTTTGTTGGGGTTTTTTAAGAAAATGAACTTACTTATTCATGTTCAATGATATTGCAGTACCCGGGAAAATAAATATGTTTAACAAATACTAATAAAAGGTGTGCTCCTTGTCTTAAAATACTGCAGCAAAACATGCAGCTGAATACCTACAAGTACTTATCAGTGAAATTTGAACTGTTTTAACTCAGAACAAGTGTTGTATATTTTTAAAATACTTTGCTATGCAAATATTTAGGATATGCTACCTATGATGTGAATAGACTTGCACATATCTGCTATTTAACACTGTTAAAATATTTTTTTCTAAATGCATACAGCTCTTTCCAATTAACTGCTGTAATATGTGGAGGACTATAAGCAAAAAGAATGGAAAAGACAGACTTCTGGCAAAGAGTTCAGCATATGAAGAGAGATAATCACATTTAACCCCCCACCATCCTTCCTTCCATCATATTAGGATGTAAAGTCATTTACAGAATTCTTTTGAAGAGCTCAGAGCTCCTTTATGAACACTATTACAACACTTCCTTCTTTTTTAAATTTTTTTTCTAAAATGAACCGTATTAGTTACTGTAGAAAATTATTTAAAACAGACTTCAAAAGAAAGGCAAGTCACAGAGTTACAGTCATATATCCTATGCAATTTTTCAGATTTGCTCTCTCAATGCCTTTGCCTCCTTCATTTCCCACCTCTCTGGAGTCATCCATTTAACACGGAAGTCATCACTGTCTAAAGTTTTCCTGAAAGTTTTTCCATTGGAACCCAGCTTTTCTTCAGAAACAAAGATTTCCTTTCAAATAACTGAGCCAGAACTGGTCCTTCAAACTTTAGATTTGTCTCCAAGATCCATCAAATGTCTCCCTTCCTCTAGAAACTATCACAGCTTTGATTTATTTTTAGAAATTGCTTAAAGTAGTGCAGAAACAACCAAAATGTTTGAAATAGCCTTACTAGGCTTTTTTTCCTGTTGCATTGTTTGAACTCACCGGCAGTACAACTTCAGAAATGAGAAACCCATTAAGCTGCCTAAACAAAGAGAAGGAATGCTTAGATAATCAGTAGTATTCTGAAAATTAAAAAGGTAAATAAAAATTATCAGACCCTACGCCAGAAGACAAAATTTTTTTATCAGTTTGCAACAGGTGACATTTGGAAGTAAAACCAATAAATTTTTCTGGAGTAGAAGAGTATTGTGCAGAGGAACATGTCAGTCTCTTTTGGATTAGCCAACCTACCTGTTCTCTGTCTATTTTCTTCTATTGCGCTCCATCAGATTATATTTGGAGTTTATTTTACTTACCCTCCACTGCTTTTACTCAAGGTAATTCAAGCAGCTGCCCTAGTTCCAGATCACCTTTTGCTGAATTACTACTAAAATTGGCTGCTAGATGTTCCTTCAAAGTTTGTCTGTCTAGAGAGTCTCATTAGACTTCAGTGGCAGCTCCACACTGATGGGCAATTGTATTCTCTTTCCACATTTATTGTATAACAGTCACCAACCACAACAGGTCAGAAATATAGATTATTTAAGAAGAGATTTTTCATCTTTTCTTGAAATACCAATTCAGAACACTGATCCCTACTGAGACAGTGAATGGCATTTTGCACCAGCGATCGCAGAAACCTGGTGGAGCATGAAAGCCCATATTGCCCTTAATGTTATGCTCATTGATCTGTTTGAAGAACAACAAGACGAAATGTATCATCTTTTAACTCCAGGAGCCTCCAACCTGCACAAATTCTAATTCCTAACCACATTATTTCTTGGTCACATGGTGGTTTAGAGTCCTGATATATTGCACTCATACAGGTTGAACATCAATACACATCATCATGTCATAAACACTTGTGATGAGCATCTATTTAACTACTTCACTTTCAGTCCTGACAGCTAGCTTTGGTTCCTTCTAAAATGACCCTTGAGTCTTTGCACCAGCAATTTTGATCTTATATTACTTCCGCAAACCGTTGCCATTCCCTGAGTGAAAAACATTATCTTCTTGGAACAAGTTGATTTTTCTTCTCCTGTAACTTCTCAGTTCCTACCATATAGAAACTAAGCATGTTTATTTTACCTACAGGTTTGGGGCATTTGAAAACTTCACTTAAATCTCCTTTTGTCAACTATTCGTATCAACAGTATTTGTTAGGATTCTTTACCTCTCTTATACACCAAACCACTTGATGATAAGATCAGGAGCATTGCCTAGCTTCTGCTCTTAATGTTGTTGCTTCTGGCTTGGAATGTGTACACAGAGGACTTAATTTCTCATAATCATATGTTCTCTAGTACTTTTACCTCCATCTAGCAGGTATTTTATAATTTAATGGCTCTATTTTAAAAAGAGATGAACACCTGCATCTTCCTCCAAAGCAGCCCATAATCATTAAGTGTGTATAGTATTATTTGGCTACAAACCCTCTTTATTTTCTCTTAATCATATGGGGAATATTGACAGATAGTTTAAATAACCTCATCACCTTATTTTTGCTTACCATTATCATCTCATTTTCTTGTATATAGTTTTGTTTTCCTTAGCTTTTAAGATTACAAGTATTGTCCAGAATTATCTTAATTTCTCTTTTCTAGAGTGTGTTCCTAGCTTGCTTTGTCCTTCTTTGCCATGAAGAATATTTTAAATGTATAAAACCAAGTATTTGCACCTATTCCTGAAATGATGGTAAAAGGTATTTCTTTTTACTTTGTTACTCACAGCTTCCTTACACAGTAAGAAGAGGAAACACAACCCTAAACCCAAATATGATACTTATTTTTGTGAAAGTAAGCACTAAAGTAGATTATTCAAATTTTTAAAGGTGGCTTATTCAGTAAGACCCAAGAAAATATACACAAATCAAAGTAAGTAAAATCTCAGCTAAACAGGCACACGTTGTAGGACAGCTAAAATCCACAACCACTACACACCTTCAAGCAAAAAGTCAAAAGAAAAAATTAATAATTATATGGAAGGTTGACACAATGAAAATCACATCACTTAAACCAAACTCCAAGCCTACTTTCAAACTAGTTTTCTTTATATTAAATTCATTATATGATACCAGGATCCAATGCTCAAAATATGTGGAAAAAAATCTCCAGAAGATATCAGCACTTACAAACTCACTAAGCTGGGAACTTTTTCTTTTTTCTTCTGTAACATTTCCACAGTTCATTTACTCAAAACTGGATAATCTCTATTTTATACCACTAAAAATAATACTAAGCGAAATGATCGACCTACTCTCTGTCCAAGAATTCTATGTTAGTAGATCAGGATAGATAAAAGCATGATGGATTCAAAGGCTGTTAGTTTTCTAAAAATGCCGTATTGTTTCATTATTGAATTTTACATCACGTTAATCTGTTAGTAATGCAATAATTAACAAGGAACTGAATAATATGGGATTTATAGAAGTTGCACAAAAATTAGTGATATTACAGATGAAAAAAACTTGTGTTCTTCTGCTATACATAAGTTCCAAAATGCTAGACTACAAATTATAATTCGTTATGGTTAGTTGCGGTATGAGGCAAACTAACTAGTTCTCAGCTCATTAGTTCTTCTTTCACACAAAATTAATAAAAATTTAAGGCTGTATGTGTAAGCAGTTTAGTAGTGTGATTACAGATCAGCAAAGTGTTTTTATTCTAATATATGGGTTTGAGTTTAAATCATACATTTAATCATCTATTAATTTGCAGATTCATAAAATCTTGCAATTAACTCAAGCTAAGAGGTATTTTTTCCATTACACTTATGTTAAGTGCTTACACACATATGCGTGCATATATATGTAAATTTCTGATGCTTTTCAAGAGCAAAAGCTTTATTTCTAAATACTTATATTCCCATAATCTGCTTTACAAGTTCTATGTGTCATCTCACATAAAAGTTTTATTGCATATTTGACATCATATTTTCCAGTGAAGGGCCACGAAGTTGGTTAAGGGAATGAGGCATTTCACATATGAGAAGATGCTGAGAGATCTGGAACTGTTCAGCCTACAGAAGAGCAGGCTTAAGGTGGATCTTATTAATGTGTATAAACGCCTGATGGGAGAATGTAGAGAGGACAGAGCCAGGCTCTTTCCAGTGCTGCCCAGTGACAGGACCAAAGACAACGGGCACAGACTGAAACATGGTGGGTTCCTCCTGAACATCAGAAAACACTTTTTTGTGAGCGACCACAGGCACAGGTTGCCCAGGACAGTTGTGGAGTCTCCACCCTTGGAGATATTCAAAAGCCATATGGACATGGTCCTGGGCAACCTGTTCTAGGCAGTCCTGCTTGACCCACCCCTTGGGGATCGGACCCTTCCAATCTCAGCTGTTCCATGATTCTGTGATTTGGTGATTCTGTGACACAGTAAATAATAAATCTTGGTTGCTTCAGTTCAGTCACTAACAGTTTCTAATGACTTTCAAGCTCTCTACCCACAAGAAAAACGAAACAGGCTTAAACAATGTATTTTTAGGTATGCCACAATCCACTTGATTAACATTTGAAAGTATCTCTTTCATATTTTCTATGTTAATTTCACCCAAAACCCCCAAACCTGAAACCATTTCCAGGAAACACACTTCAATGGTCAACTTTTCCTTCATGCTTCTCTACATATGTACTCTGAGGGTAAAAGGCGGGATCATTTATAAGGACTAAGGATCTCTTTTTCAAAGTTCTCCCACAACAAATAAAAGCTATAAGGCATCATATAAACCATAAAGAAAATACATATCTGCATTGACATAGAAGAGAAAAGAGACACTTGGACGTGTACCTAAAGATCCCAGGTCAACAGTGCAGAGTTTGATGATGAGACTGTTTAGAACTCCCTTTTCCACACAGCACAAAACTCTTTTTGTTGTAAGAAAATTAAATCCCAACACTGCTATCTCATTCACTGAATGACCTACCGGTTGTTCTGCTATGTCTCCATCTTGTTATCAGCCTAGATCAGGAGAACTGCGAAGTACTGTCCTATGTCCTATCACTGACTATTTAACACCAGATAAAAGGGGGGTGGGAGGACAGGCCTTAGTGCACTGCAGTGGAAGTGACAACAAATAATTGTACATCCCTTGATCTCACCAGCAAGTACAAAAGAAGATACCATCAGACTCAACTGAGAAATATGCTAGTAAATTAGTTAGTTTCACCACTAGATGTTTGAGTTTTATTTCAAGTCTGACTTCTCTACCAGTCTCTGGGTCTCATTAAGCCACAGGATGACAGGGCAGAAAATTCTCTGTTCACAAATATCTTATCTTCACACATATTCTTCTACACTTCAGCTGTAGGAACCAGACCTAAAGGTCTACCTGACCCTCACTCTGACAGTGGTCCTACAGAAGATGCCTGTGTAAAACAGTAAGCCTTGCACACTCTCCCAGACCTCAATAGTTAGCAGCCCAAGATTTTCTTGATTCTGAGGTGATTTTAGTTTGTTTCGTTTTAGCTTGAGTTTTCAATGCATTTTTGTCATAAGTTCCTTCAGGTGCTTTTTCAACCAACATTACCTTTCTGCATCCACATCTTATGAGTTCTAGTGCTTAACTCTGCATAGTGTAGAGAAACCTCATTTGTTTTTAAGTAGTTATTTGTTAATTTTGCTTTAAATTCTCTAGTTTTTAAATAAGAGTAGACAGCCCACAGTCATTCCTTATTTTCCCCTCTCATGTTTTTGTGTTTTCCAGGTACCTACTCTCTCTACTTTTGCTCATGTCCCTTCCAGTCTGAAAGATCCCACTGGCTTTAATTCCCAGCTGCACAAACACCGCCCATACCTTTGATGTTGCCACCTTTCTACAAAGGTGGAACCTTTTCCAGTTTGACTTCCAGCTTGGCTTCTCCTTGCTGAGACTGTAGAAGAATGAGGACTATGCACACTGTTCAAGATGCAGGCTTATTATTCTCTATGCCAGATCTTAGCATACCTGAGAGATTTTGGCTATTCCCATAGCTCTTCTTTAAAGCCTGTTCAAGCTTTCAGTGTCCACACTGAGTAGTTGGTACCTGACCAAAATGCACTGGTCCAGCAATAATTACATGGGTGCCAACCAAGCACAGAAATAATGGAAAACTATTCCCAACAGAATTTTTTTGGCCACAGTACTATCCTCACATTCAGTTGATGATCTACGATGAGCTGCAAGTTTTTCTCAGAGCTACTATTTCCTGTCATACGAAGCTCTGACATACTGTAGGTGGCTGGACCATACTGGTTTAGAAGGATCCTGATGCCAGAACACTAGGCATGCAAAAACAGTCTGCAGTAATTTTTTTGTCCCTGTAGGAAGTATGTACCAGTGGTTACACACAGCTTACAGAGGTTTTAGCCAGGATAGAGTTAATATTCTTCATAGTAGCTGGTGTGGGGCTATGTTTTGGATTTGTGCTGGAAACAGCGGTGATAATGTGGAGACGTTTTAGTTGTTGCTAAGCAGCACTTACACTGGTCAAGGACTTTTTCAGCTCCCCACGCTCTGCCGGGTGCACAAGAAGCTGGGAGGGAGCACAGCCTGGACAGCTGACCCAAACTGACCGGGGGGATATCCCACACCATGTGACATCATGCTCAACATATAAAATTGAAGGAAGAAGAAGGAAGGGGGGCATGGTCAGAGTTATGGAGTTTGACTTCCCAAGTAACTGTTACACGTAACAGAGCCCTGCTTTCCTGGAGACGGCTGAACACCTGCCTGCAATGGTAAGGAGTGAATTAATTCCTTGTTTTGCTTTGCTTGTGCAGGTGGGGCTTTTGCTTTACCTATTAAACTGTCTTTATCTCAACCTATGAGTCACCTCACTTTTACTCTTCCAATTCTCTCCCCCGTCCCACCAGGAGGGAGGGAGGGAGGGAGGGGCTGCGTGGTGCTTGGCTGCTGACTGGGGCTAAACCGCAACAGCTCTAGACTGTTTGGTGTCAGTGGTCTGACTTCTTTTTTATTGATCCTCCAGCTTTCACATCATTAGTGAATTGATCAGTAATGATTTTATGCCATAGATAAAAATGTTAAACAACTCTGTGCCCACAGAACTCAATGCAGAGAAACATCCACTCAGCGATGCTTACTCAGCAATTGTTTCTCAGAGAACATAGTTTATGTAATGTTTTCACCTGACTGATACATATTGATTTAGTATTGGTTTTGCTTCTTAGTCAAAATGCTTTGCAATATCAAGTTAAAATACCTTACAGATCCCTAATTGCATTACCTCAACACTTTTAGCAACCAAGCTTACTGTGACAATTTTTTTTCTAAGTTAGCTTAACAAGATCAATTTGCAATAAATTTATGCCTATTGACATTAATTAACTTTTCTTAACTCTTAAAAAAAGTCACATCTATTATCCACCATTCCAATTGTCCAAAATCTACACAAGACAGACAAGTTTATAATTACTTGAGTCACCCTATTTCCTCTCTTTAAATATTGTCACAGCAATAGTTATCTTTCGGTCTCCCAGAACTGTCCCAGCATTCTACAACATATAGACAGTCCAGAAAGTTTAGCAGCTCCGATACATTACAAAAGTCAGAAGCTAATATGCCCAACTTTATAAAAAACTGTTTGAGTTTACTGGCTAATATCTTTCAGAAAGAATTTGATCATGATCTTCACATCATGCAAATACATTTTCTGGCATTTTCTCAAATGCATTAACAGAAACACCTATTCTGCCATTTTCATGTACTAATGCACATGAACACTGTTGCCAGGATTCCCTTTGATACCCAAATACTCACCAATTTTTATAAATCTTGTTTGTCATTTGTGTCTCCCTAATAACAGGGAAAAGCCCCAAGGGGTCAGATGAAAGACCCATCTTGCCCAGTGGAAGTAGTGACAAAAGGACACTTTTTTATGTCTAATTTTTGTTTGTGCACTGTTTATGGACAGTGCACAAACTTGGTCACTTTGGGGTACCCCCACTAGTACTCCACTGACACCTGCAGCTGCTGTATTAACAGTTCTGGAGGGAATGTTGGAATATAGGAATTACAGTTTAGTTTGGTTTGGTTTTTCCTTAAAAAAAAAAGAGAAGAAAGAAAAAGAAGAGCAGGAAAAATAATTTTAAAAATAACCTCCTAGGAATTAGACTTTTTTTTTTTTGTTTCAGCAGTTCAGACACAGATATAAAAAGCTATCAGCTGCCCCCTTTTTCTTTTATTATGTTTTTGGATGTTTAGATTTTTTTTATGGATGCTTTTAATATGTATCCCTTCCAATTAAATGCATAACAAAATCATTCTATTATCTTATTCTTCCTGATTGTGTTGGGGTTTTTAGGTATCTCTTCAAAATCTCTCCATTACTTTTATTTTTCATGGCCGGGTGATCCTGTTTCTCTTTGAAAAAGGTTCTGTAGGGCTACTGTCCTTTACTTTTCTACCTATACTAACAGATCTGTATTTTATTTTGAAACATGAAGCAAGTTATCGTTTCTTGTTAGTTGCTGAATTTTTAGATGTCTGTTTTTAACTATCGCTGTAAAATCTGTACAGAAAGTTCTCATGAAATCACTCACACTAAGAAAAGAGAATGTGATGCCCTTTAGTTCTATTTTCTCCAAGAAATTAATGTGTGTCATCATGAGAATTTTAACACAAAAATATTTAGACAGAATTTCCCCTGAAGTAGGTTATTTTCTCCAGGCAGTGTGGACCATGTTCAAAACATATACCATCAAAACAGCTAGAACTCCATTTCTATGATTCCTCTACAAAGCATGTTGATCCACACATGTTGTATTGCATCATGCAATTTTCATCATTTAAAATAAACAAACAAACAAAAAAAAGCTTTCTAATTCATAATCATTTTAGAAAGGAATGTAAAGAAAGCATAGCTGGAGTTGTAACGGGGTAATGGCGTTGTCCAAACTCTAAGCCTAACATTGTTGGCACAAAAAAAATGTTCAGAAAGCAAGCCAAAATGCTATTGAGGATGTTTGTCTGATGATCTGCTGTGGTTAAAAAGCTGTGCTATAAGGAACACAATCTGAAAGCTGCTTTGCAAGCACTTGGATATCATCCACACCAGCACTGGTTCTACCCAGCAGAGATTAAGCTCTAGAAGGTGTCTCTAAATTTATACTGCATTTTCATAGCCCAGTGAGATACAGAGTATCTCACTATCTCACAGTTATTGTTCCCTTCTCCAGCCATGTAACTTGTACCATAAGTCGGAAAGGTGCTACAACAAGAATAAACATTTCAGACACACACCAGTTTTGTCATAGAATTTACATGTTTCAAAGATGGTGTTGGGTACTTCCTAGGGTGGGCAGTAATGTTACATACACCAATAAGTGCATTCTTCCTTATAAGAGAATCGCTTTTGTCTTCGTTGCACAGAATTCTCAGCCCTAGAAGTAAAATTTCTTTTAGAAATATTCATTCAGGCACTCTTGCAACAATACTCTTCCTTGAAAAAAATTAATGTGACCTGGTAACAAATACGTGCAGATAAACCCATTTCCTGTTTCAGTCATTATGAAGCAATACCAAGACTTTCAGTTGTGTGCACACCATCAGATATATGTACATTACAGTACAGGAGACTTTTTTTTCCTAGACTGATAGATGGTTTTTTGGACATTATCTTCTCTGTGTTTCCTTCTGCTTGGTGTGTTCTGACATTTTGGCTTGATTGCACTACAGATACAACAGGTTGGTTTTTTCCTGGAAGTACAACAATATGGCCACTCAAAATCACCTCAGCAGCAAGTTACTGTTAAGTTTTTTCCACATAGTAGTTTTGAGATAGCCTAGACAAGATCACTGCAGACAGCTACCTTATCATAACTGTAAGCCTCCCTCAACTCTCTGATCCTGCCCAATGACTCTCAGAGTCTATTTCTTCTATCTGAAAATTATAGACAATAGTCACACGTGCTACAATAGTCACAATAGCTACATGCATGTGTTGCTCTTATGCATACCTGGGATCCTAACAGTTTTTAAATACCGTATGTGATAGCATATACTAGTTCTTCAAGATACTGTGCTACAGAGCAAAAGGAAAAATGTAACATATTTAATTGTATAAGTCAACTTATTCCAGTTCAAATTTTTACCTGAAAGAAGTTAAAGACAGGTCTCATAGTTCTGCTTTTATCCACAAAAAAATAAATCAATGTGGTATCAAGCTTTGGAGGATAAAAGCCGCATAAAACAACGGATTTTGCAAGAGTGAAGTGTGGAATGGACAAAAAGCCATAGCTCTACACTCCCTAATGTTGAAAATGCCCAACACTTACTTTCTGTCAAATTACTCAGGGTTCACACTAGATTTACTCCTTCACAACAGCTTCATGACAAATGCAGGAAACAGAAAGTGCACATAGTACAAGGTTCAAAGATTAATCTGTTAAAGCATAATATTTTTTAAAAAAATTTGAACCAGCAGAATGAGTTTATGCTTCAGGAGTACTTTGCATTACATGTCCAAAGTGTTTCTATTCTTGCAGTGCCATCCAAGTGGAAAAAAAAAATCATCAATGCTTCTGGCTCTGCCTGGGAGCTCTAGTGCTTGTCAAGGTTTGTACCCTCTCTAGGCTTCTCCTGGTGGCTCCCAGACAGTGTAAGCTCTAACTGTACCATAGTACATCTGCATAGGTAATACTTCCATTCTTTTCCCCACAAAGTAAATCTCCACTAAAAAAAAAAAATAAATGTTTGCCAGATCAAATGCAAGCATTAAAAATTAAAATAAAGCTTTTTTTTAATATACTGCTTACCTTTGCATTCACATTATGGTCACCTTGTTTCACCAGATCTCATATTAGTTCTCCTAAGGAACTTGGTAGGCATGTAACCAAATTCAGATAGTGATACTAAATACAGCAAGATAGAATTATAAAAAAGAGAAGTAATGAACAGGAACTAACCTAGAGCTAAGAGCATAAACAGCCTTGTCAATGTAGGCGAAGCTCTTATTCTAACGCAGATAAAGTACAAATTTTTTCCCAGACTTTTAGGTATTTTATGTTTGGATTGATATACAGCTTCTCCTTTCTTCCTACATCTGCCAACCCTGATATCATGATACCCTGCCAACTAAACTCTACTCTCATTTGAACAGTCAAATTCATTGTGGGTTCATACGCTGTGTTCACACAGGGCTCATGATATTTGCTCAGTTGAGATAACTTGGACCTCCATTTCCAGCATATTGACGTTCATGGTACTATAGAGTTCCATGCCAAAGAGCAAAGTCTTGCTGGGTTTTTTCCAATTATCTTTCAACATACCATTGAATGTTTGTCTATTTAAATAAGCTATTTACTTGTCTGGACACAGCCATAAGATATTTCAGCAGTAGCCACATGTCCCAAAACGATTTTAAAGAATCTTTTCTTCACATGGCTCTGATGGAATAGGAGGCTATTCTCACTTGGAAAGAAGGAAATGAGGCAATGATTAAATTAAGGTAACTGTTTAAGAACAGAGTGACAGTCTCCAGCTGGACCTGTGCCTCCCAAGTTTCATTGTGCTGCCTGATATGCCACTTCTCTGCCCCAGCCTGCAGATTGATATCATACTTTTTTTCCCCCCTTGCTATACTCCATAGCCTAAAGAAGGCTAATGACATCATAGGAAAATGAGATATGTAGCTATGTTTGTCTTTTGTGTTCAAGTTATTGAAAAATATAATAAGACCATATTTCTCAATGCCACCAGCCTATGCCAACAGTTTCTTGATGAAATATACCCATAAGCACAGCGGTATACTATGAGTCGCAAAGAAGCCTAGACTTGGATGAACAGAAGGTGATAAATATACACTGAAATTTCATGAAAATTATTGATTCCATATAGTCGCACATAGAAGTCTACTATAAAGTGTTTTGTTTGTGTGATTGCAAATTATACATGTTGCATTGAACTGAATAAAATCATGTTTGAGCGAACTCTAATAAAGTAAAATGTCACTTCATACATTTGAATTAAAGTCCAGTTACTTAAATGAATCAGGCTGTGCAAATTGCAATTTTAATAATAACGAACCTTTAATTAGTGATGTTACACTGTGTGGAAAAGACTTTTGAAATGAGCATGCACATGACAGCCTTGTCTTTGATTGCTAAGTTAATGAATGCTGCTTAAAACTGTCTCATTTTCACAGCTTAGAGACTTCTTAAAAGTAACACCAGCTTTGAGCACTATGAAAAACATCAGCAATGCACTTGTTTATAGGCGCTGTATAAGAAGTATGCCAATCTGATTAAAAATATGAAGAAATAGACAAAATTAGACAGCATATTTATTCTAAGGACATCACTTTTTATTATTTTAAATTTTGTCGTTTTAAGGTTTGGGCTGGGGAATTTCCCCTCCCCCCCCCCCCCGTCAGGGGAAAAGTCATTGTACCAGTCACAGTTTGTGCCCTTAAAAACTTGAAAAGATCTTACACAGCTTGGAATAGTTCAACTAAAATAAATAGATCATGACTGTATTTGGTTTAAACTGTCCCTAATTGACTTTCCAACACCTCAAAGAAACTCATAGACTTAAACTGTTTTTATTGACCTGGAAAGGGTCTGGATATTTTATTTTTTTTTTTTTTTAAATCTAGAAAGAGTCAGCAGGGCTTAGACAAGAAACGCGCTGACCTGGAAAGACTGCTATTTCAGCCTTGCTTGCTACAGAATGATTGTAAAAGACTTTTAGCAACTTTGCCCTTACTAACAGATATTCTACTTTGCTGAACTGACTAAGGGTGTTACCCTTATTGCTTTCATTTCTAAAAGCACTTTAAGGGACCGTGCATTAATTAAGAGAATACTACATTGCGTGCACAACTTCTATTGGGTGAATTAGTTGGCACAGAACATTTCTAGTACTTTAACATGGTTTTGTTCAGTCTGTTACTGAAAACAATCTGTTATCTGAGACTACTTAGGTAGTGCAAGGACTTTTCAAGGTACTATTTATTCTTAGCTAAAAAAGACCAGTTCAGAAAAAGAAATTATTGGGAAGCCATTATCCAGAAAGGTTTCTTGATTTAAAAATGGTATTTCTGGATATAATCAGCTGTAGCAAGAGATCAGGGATTTGGGATCTGGTTTTAATGCTGTAAGTGAATGACCTGATGTAAAGAACCTAAAAATATTTTGTAATATTTTACATTGATTGTTCATGCTTTTGTTTCCCATCTTTCAGTACACTGTTTATAGAGGAAGAGATACTTAAACTTTTTTTTTCCTGGATGAAAGAAGATTTGAGTTCATGGGTTGTTACCTAAGACATCATTTAAGAGGTGAAAATACATGGGCCATTGACTGAGTATCAGTCACCAGTGGGCTCTCAAGCAGCCAGTTTTCTTGCTTTTTCTTAAACTCCTGTTATTAGAGGTGTTCTAAGTAGGTGTGCACATTAATTCAGTAGAGAGCTGGCAATAGTTCAGCAGGAAAGAATCAAAGGACAATTACAGTCCTGCTGTTAAAAAAAAACATGGGCTTGTGCCCTATATGTTTGGTTTTATAACAAATGACCAATACACGTCTCTTAGAAAAGCTGTCTTTGCAAGCTATGTACGCCTTGCTCCCTGGTGCTTCCTGTTTAAAAGAACTTACATTCAAGAACAGAGGTAATTAATTCTTACAGGTTAAGATGTTTAAATAATCACACTGTGACTTTCTTAAAGTCAGAAGAGTAAGTACAAGGGCTTTCAGGTTTCCAAGGAAAATTTGTAAGATCATGGCCTGGAGAAAAAAGAATATGTTGGTCATTCTTGAGTCTATCAACTATTCGAGATATTCTATATCCCACAAAACTACAAAAGATCCTAATTGCACCATGACATGAGTAGTATTGTTTCTACTAAAAGTTGTTTAGAACAACACAAACTGAGTTGAAAATAACGAATTATGCAGAATGGGAGATAGCATCTAAGTCCTACACACACCCTGTAGTTCCAGTTTTCAGCTGTGTGCCCATATTGCATGAGAAAGGACTGCAAAAATAGTTTTCTCGCCATCAGTTCCTGCATATTTAAAATATATTAAATTAACTAATTACATTAATATATAAGGAGCATTAATTGTCTTCAGGCAGGGAAGGCTGCTTCATGGTACAACTTCAGCATCACACGTCACCAGCACAAGGAAATGTATGAGTTACCAATAAGAAAATAGCAGGAACATCATGTAACCAAACCATAAATATCTGATATATTTTCTGAAGCAGTAATTTTGTCTTATTTGAGGTGAAAGGAGAAAGAAACACAATTCAGTCTCTATGCCAATAGCTTCATTTTAAATTATAACAGTTTCTCCTCAGACTTTTTGATTCAGAACCAACAGATCTGTAGTCATTTTTACTCAGAGAAATGAACATATATCAGTTTCATTATTCCCCCCAGCAAGCAGCTATTACAAGGATTAAATCTTTTTTGTATCATATTCTGTGATGAAGGAAAGGTAATTGTCAGCAGGATTAGTCCAAAGAAAAAAAGGCAAAGATTCCTGAACAATTAGATGACCATACCTTCCAGAGAAAAACAACCTGGCCTGGTGTGACTGTTCAGCAATTTTTCCTGCATGGTGGAGGACAAGGCAGATATGCACACCCTGAGCAAGCGTCATAACCTAACTAAGCTTGAAGTGAATGAAGGCTGTTTGCAATTCTCCCTCTCCTCTTGTTTTTCCAGATATTGTATAATTAATTCCTTTTTCTTCTGTTAAAAGGGCCTGATATGGAAATGAAACATTATTACAGGCCAAATCTTTAAAAAAATATATCATCACATCCAGATATTGGTCTTAGCAATTCATCAAAATCAAAAGAAGAGTGAAGACTTTTGCCTCTCTGCATGGGATAAAATGTAACCAAAAAAAAAAAAAAAAAAAGAAGAATCAAAAGTCCATTTTATCTTCCTTTAAAAACAAGGTTCCTGAATTCCACTACAGCACACAAGTGAGAATGTCCAAAAGCAATAGAACAAGGGAATACAGTCAGTATGGTAAGGAAATTCTTTCAGATTGACAATTAAAAAACTTAAATGACTAATAAAATAATTTTAATTCTGTTTTAAATTAAAAATTGAATCCCTTAAAAGAAAGAAAGAGAAAGACCAGAGAACAGAAATTGTCTATTAACCAAATATATTTTCATTTTCTCCAAAAGACTGGGTTTTGATTAATTTCTTTAGTTGAAGGAGAGAAATTTCTATAATATAGAATAGAAAGCTAAAGCAGATACAATAGAAAGCATGTTGTTAAAATAATTGACAGTCTATACATGGTAATTGCTTTGTATCCAGCGTGATCACTATCAAAATATTTGTGAAGAAAAGTAGGACTCCCTAGAGAGAACAATATTGCTGAATGTTTTTATGGGATCTTTACCTTTTACCAAGGAATACAATAAAGCAGCTTATTATGAGAAGTTGTTCATGGTCTTGCTGCTTTGAAATCATCTAAGACCATTATGATTGTCTAGTTATACTGGGACAAATCCTTGCACAAGTCATTTTAAGTGTACCCACCTCAATTTACAAGAACTATGGATTTGACCTGGACATTTTCTCTTTAAAGAGAAAGGTTGCAAGTTAAATCAGGCTAGCTATAGCAAACTTTTTTATTGAACTGGTAAATTTTAATGCCTTTAGATGGGGGATTCCTGGAGGGGGAATAGGTTAAATATTAGGTTAAAAGTTGAAGAAAGAGAACATTAAAACAAACGTTGCTTTTGAATTCAGCAGAATATTTATAGAAAATTAATTTCCAGTGCCGGACTGTATTGTTGTTGTTGGGGTGGGTGGGGGGGGGGGAAGTTTAGAAAGATACATAGAAACAGCTGGGATTGTTGTGTTTGTGATGAGAAACCCAGACCCAAAACCAATTGGAATTGTTTTTACTGCATGACAGGAAAAGTATCAGTAATCCTTCTTACACCTGTAAAGGCTGCAAAATCACACTGTGCATTGACAATATTTAAAGTTCAGTAACAAGATTTGTTAGTGGAGAAGGTGTCCCAGAAAACTTTGTCAAACTGTGGAATAATTTAGATAGAAAGGACCTCTAGATATCATTTAGTCCAACTTGGCTTGTGCCCTCGTTCAAAGTAGGGACAACTTGAAGCAGTCTTAGGACCTTGATCAGTTAAATTTTGGTTGTCTCCATGGATGGAGATTCATGGTACAGCCATGCAGTTAACTGATCTTTTTCTTAATTAGCAATTTTTCCTTCTTGTTAACCACAGTGCTAATAGATGCAAAGCTAGAAAATGCTGTAAAATAACTCAGTGACTCACTTTTACCAAAAACTAATTATTTTCGTATGCGATTGCACTAAGGACTCACATGCATTTTTATATACATATATATCTGTTGGAATCTATTTTCAACAACTTTTAAAACAAAGCCAGGGAAACTGTAAGTTCAAGAAACAAACAACAAAAAAAAAAAAAAAAAAGAGGAGAAACAGAAGGTCTAACTCAACATTTTATTTTAATTTCAGCTGATTGTCCAGAAAAGTTCTATTTAATTTATTATTTGCTTCAAGTTCCTTCACTCTAGAAAGATTGGGGGTTTTTTTCTTTTTTGTTTTAGTTTGGTTTTATTCTGGAAAGAAAGAAAGAAAAATGGATGAAGTAATTTTCAGAGGGTTTTTTTAGTTTTAATGCCTCCTCTGATCTGCTCTTTTTATGCAGTTCCCCCTCCTCCAGGAGAATCGAATAGCTTTATTTCTTGGAGATGCTGTCTGTTACAACTGACATAATATGAACACAAAAGAAAAGAAAAGAAACATCCCCATTAGTGATAAACAAACTTCATAGTCAAAAGTTATTTAAAATTTCCCAAAGTTTTGACATTGCTTACATGTAGTATAAGTTGTTCATAGGACTCTGGTATTATTCTTTCCCTGTGCAACGCCACTAATGTCCCATCAAGGCACCCTTTACACTCTGTTAAAGAGTGGCTGTGGTGGTGAGTGTCCATAGTCTCACTCAGACAGTCTTTGGGAAGTACTCAGGACAGACACTTGCTTAATTCAACAACCCTGTCTCTGTTCTGATTTTTTGGAACTGGTGCATAGCTCAGTCACTGTCCACTGCTATGTAGAAAGTCCCTTTCCAATAAATAAAAGCTCCCTCATTTATTTAACAAGTGTTAGTAGAAGGGTCTTAGGTATTGAATGACCCTTTTTCCATTAACTTCAGCACTAAAAATACACAAAACACAGCACAGACAAAAATACTGTGCATTACTCAGTTAAAAAGAAAATGCTACCATATTATGCAATTGTTCCCCCACTGAAAGCGAATTTTAATCTTCTTCTTTCTCCTCCATTTGATTACATTATAAAAACATTTTTCCAGTTTAGACAGATTTTTTTTTTGCTTCATTACATTAGCCTTTTCCTTTCCCTCAATTCTGCAGTGAGCAGACCGCGTGCACACACACATGCACACACACGCCCCCCTTTCTCAGTCTCTCTGCTTTTAGCAATAATTTGCACATAATGGAACAGCCAGAGGGGGGTTTGATCAATGACCTCTGTCTCAGAGATGCTGTTCCAAGGGAAACACATCTGCCAACATAAAGTATTGGAGCAATCATAGCTCAGTGAGCGCCGTAATAAGCAACTGTTACACTGGAGCCATCAGTCATGTTCAGTTACAGACCTGAAAGGATATGGCACCTCAGGGAGCAATGTCCTTCCATAAATTTGGGCAGCAATGAAGAATGATTTGCAATCAAGTAATAAAAGGCCTAAAAAAGGTCCACCATGCATACTAACATCCAATACAGCTGACAAAGAAAATAAAAAACCTTGGCATTGTTTGCTCGTTATGTAAACTACACAGCTGTCCAAGCAATTAAGATATGATTTTGGGAATTCTCTTGTAAAAATTTGCTAACAGCGCTTCCACTTGTGAAAGTGACATTCTTCTTTATCAGTAAAGTGCATTTCATTAAGGTAATGCAATTTCATCTAGCTTAATAGTAGGAATTGCTTAACCTTATGGCAAGAGTACGTAAACAACATAAAATTAATGACACTCCATGCATTGTGGGAATAGATTTGCATTAGTGACAGCATTGATCAAGTAATAGAGAAACTAACATGCACTTCCAATTGTTGGTACTCTAGGGATTTCTGTTCACTATCTGCAAAGTCATATTTCTGGTCTTCCGGTTGCAAAACTGGTAGAAAAGATAAAATTCACAGTAAGTTTTGCAATTTTTCAGTACTAACAGTAATGAAATAAGTATGACAAAAAGGGCATAGGTCTGAGCAGATCCATCTTCACAGGCAGGATAAAAATATAAATGAAACAGAAGAGACATGCAAGGGTCTTTTAGAAGCGGTGATTCACTTTAAATGTGCAACAACCCCATGATTCAAGAGGGCTTTTTTTTTTCTATTCCCTCAGACGAGAAAATCTGTAAGCGCTACAGCCACCACTTCATGTTCTGATACTTTTATGGATCCAGCTACAGGAATGCTTATTCTGCTTTATGTGCTGTACTTCTACCATTAATGGTACGGCTGCGTGTCATTACGTAGTATTATGGGCAAGGCAATTCTCTAGTGTGTGAGATTTTTCACGTGCCAAAATCAGGAAAAACTTACATCTGCTCCCAGCAGGATCTTCAGTGTTTTGTACTTGCTTTCTCCAGTGATGAGACTTTACAGACACATATACTCTGCAAGCATACCAACAAAACCTAGGGTGAGTAGTCTGACCCCTTTCTTATCAGGAGGTCCTTTTCTTTAGCTCCTTTTGATGCCCGAGATTCAGAAAACTATGACCTCTTAGAGAGGTTCGGTGACTTCCTGAGAAGTCTCTCTTGGGCCAGCACAAACACGTGCAACCATAGAAGTAGCTCCCATTAATTCAGTTTAATCTTGATTGCTAGTATTTTTATACAACACTAAAGACGTGCTTTCAGCTCCTCTTCTTTTCCAAAGGAACTACTTAAAAAAAACTCATCTGAAATGCTCTCATTTTATTAATTTTAGTGCTAGGAGTACGAGCAAGGAACCCATCACAGAGACGATGGGAAGTAGAGAGATAGAGAGTCCTTTAGTGGAGATTGACAAGTCACCTCCATCAAGGAGCACTACTTCTCCAGGGGCTTTTATTTTGGTTTGTTTTGCACTTTTTCAGTTTATTGCTTATTTTAGAGATTTTAGTTTAAAAGACAAAAACTGATTCCATCTCTTTCTTCCAGACAAATGATGTAAATGGCATTATTAATGGTAAATCCTCTTCACTTAGATAACTTCATGACAGAAAAAATGCCTTAGGCTGCAGAGATTCTTACTGAAAAAACATACATATAGTAGGCAAGCTGAGGAGAAAACAGTATTGGTCTCAAATCTCCTTAAGCAGTAGCAATCTTAGGTGTTATTTGAAACAATATTGGGTGACACTTTCAGAAAATATTGGGTTAGACTCTTTGTTCAAAGTGTCCTTTTCATATCAAAGTCATTCCTCAACAGGAAAAATATTCAAAGTTGTGGAAACAAGAGCCATGTAACTAGAGGGAAAGGGCATTTTACCAGCAATCGGCAGGCTCCTTGATTATACAGACCTAGAATGGAAAATCCAACAAAGGGCAAATTCCTCTTACTTAAGATGTGCCAGGATGTCATTCCAGATGGCAGGCCAGACACATTGCTGGATTAATGAGAGCAGGGTAGAATGAACATTATAAATCTCAAGCCTAAAAAGCCTGAATCAGTATAATGCCTAAACGCATCAACCGGACAATTTCTAGGTAAAGAATACGCAGGTTTCTGCATGGATGATCTCTAAACCAAGTAAGAAGGGGATTAAGAGGATGCAATATGCAAGTTCCTAAAGGCGTTTTAGTCTTAACCACTTTACTACGCATCACAGTAGGACTCCAGGATACTCTAAGTAGTTAACAGGGTTAACTTATGACAGGGGAACTGATCCCAAGCAATGCTAAACTTCTCTAGGGTTTTAGAAGTATGAGAGACTCAGACTTGCAAAATAAGCCTTTCTACAATTGTTGAAAGATTTTTTTTTTCCTTTTTTGCAAGTCAGCCTACAGCAAGTCTAGGAAACCTAGGCAAAGATCCCATTATCTTTATTTGCCATTATCCATCATGAAGTGGCTTTTTAGAGGGGAAAAATACACTTCAGAATAAATCTGGACAAGAGTACTGCCTCTTTCACAAGTTAGTGGCCCATTCTTAGAGGAAGGAAATATGTCTGACAGTAAGCACTACAGGTAGTGCCAAACAGCTCTCCAGAAACTGTTAGTTTCTAGGGGAAGTCCTGCAGTCATTGCTCATTTCTAAATATGAAACTATTATATTGTTTTATAGTTTTTCCAGTTATAGCTCCCAGGGCTTACAAAAAGCACTGATATATCACAGATAACATCAGGGAAAAAGAACCCATGGATTTAAAGAGAGATCTATTCCTATGCCTTAAGACAGAAGAAAATTTCTGAAGTTCTCATGGAAAGGATTATTAAATCACAGGAGAGCCACCACGTCTTAATTCCTCTAACACTGATTTCATTGATCCCATTCTTCTATTATTTGGACTCGAAAACTACTCTCCACCTGTGGTTCTCCAGTTTCCACAGGGTTGTTTATTGCTCTTTACACAGCAAAGCATCTGTTTCTTAGAAGATGGTCTATCAATACTGACCTCAGTCATGAATGGAAACCTACTGATCATTGAATGAACACAGTAGATCTGAGGGAAGGAGAGGCAGATTTTAATGCTTTGCTTTCTTCTTATTTTAGAAGATTTATCTGAAGCAGATAATAGTGTCCATCATAACATGTTTTTTAGTTTATACTTTTTCTGTGCCCCAAACACAGGTTTCTGATTTCTGTGAATAGTTAGAACTTATTATTTCTCCTTCCTTGCTTCTCTTTCAAGCACCCTTTAGTAAAAGTCACTACTGTTGTAATTTTTTAAGTGAGGACACACACTCTCCATTGCACTGGCTGACACTTTTTGCAGCCCAGAGGACTCTACAGCTCATATAATACAAATTATGACATGTTCTGAATCATAGTTAGCACAGTGGCCAAAACCAAGGTATCTATTCTCTTTTAGGTTTGACAAAGCATAAACACCTAATGAAAGAATTTCCTCCATGAGGAAATGACCAACATATAACATTCTTGGACCTTAAGGCATTCATCGTAAACTACACCATTTGAAAAGAAGGCTCAGATTTTTAAAAAAAGTTCATGCCAATAACCATGTACTTTATGTCATAATTATAGTGTTCAATTTAGTTGAAAGCCACCTATATCATATATAGCTTGCCCTCTTTAGTCTCTCACTTATTTCAGTGACAAATCAGCCTTAACACTAGCTTCAAACTCAAGAAAGCAAGTATTGGACTGCTTAATGTCCAGTACTTTGCACCAGAACGATGAAGATGTTGCCTCACCTGATACAACGTACAAAGATTAAGGGGAGCTTCCATGTAATGGAAGATGCTCAAATTACCTGAATGCTGAATATCTGCTTTACAAGAGACATTGATTAAACAAGATTTTGTTATTCTAAAATGTTTGATAGAATAGATCCCCAAACCACTGAAGACCTATCCCTTCTGCTTTGTCCGGGAGAATGTATAAACTCTAATGTCATGCCCTAAACTTGAGTACCTTATCTTTGGTATTTGTTTCATTTAAATATAAGACCAATAAGGAGTTATACTTAAAGATACTCTAAAGATCTGTCTTTAAAAATTCTGCTACTTTGGTTTCATTTAAAACAGGAAATAGTGTCCAATCAGTCTCATCTCTCCACTACTACAACCACACTCCTGGTTTGCTTTAAAATATTTTATGAGAAGATATAAAAATGAAAAGCACTTACACTAGCCATTTGTCATCTAGCAAAGCTATTTTTCATGCAAAGTGACTTAATAACTGGATATGCATTGACAGCCAATACCTACACTTTTGTAAGCGTACTCTGCCTATTTAATTACTATTGAGCTGCAATTAAAAGCTTTTTCTCCCTTTCCCTAAATTATTTTTACTTGCTGCATAATTTGGGACAGTCATACAAACTTGAAGGTTTCAGCTGAAAAAAAAAAAAGGAAAAAAGCAAGCAACATTTAGGCACTAATTTTTGGCTTTCAAATAGCAAGGTTGAGTGAAAAAAAGCCACAATTAATATATCAGAGAGCTCTGCCAGGCTTTTATAGCATTACAGGATTTTTCAGCTATAAAGAAACATATTGAATCTTTAGAGCACAGCCCATTCTTCACTGCTTCAGTTGTCTTCTTTTGTTTACAAGTCCCTGCCATCCTTCTCTGTGAATTGAATGCTAAACTGTCTCTGGAGAGACGTTATATTGCTTACAGAATGCCTCAGCAGATGGTGCTTCCTGTTGCAACAGAAGGCTGTGATTACACCTGAACTCTTCAAGAACTCTAACTTAAACAGAAAAACAAGATAAATGAAAGTCTTAAAGCTCTATCCTCCTCTGTTCTCCCACATTCAGAAAAAAAAAATAATCTAGATTTGGATACTGCTAACATTTTAACAGAAAGTTTGTCCCAAGCTCCATTTCTGATATTTGTTCGCTCCGTACCTTGTTATAGCACTTGTCATTATAGTTATAAAATAGAATAAACCTCTACCAGGAAGAGTCCATAAACACAAAATGAAGCACCACGAACACCATCTGGATTCAAAAGTTCAATGTCCTATAGCAGTTTGCTACTGAATGTGAAATGGACCCTTTTACAGAAGATCTATGAAGTCTTTGCAGCAGCATTCATTCCATCTATTTCCCTTATCTACTACTTTCTGTAAAATGTAAGAAACCCTTAGACCTAATTTTAGGACCAAATAGTTTAAAACCAAGAATGATAACAGTATCATAAGCAGTTGAATAAGTTTTTATTCTCTCAATAATGAGCAGATCAATAATTAACATTGAAAGGCAGCCATCTGGAATAAAGAATTCCTGTAAATTACTTTTCATTGTCTTTATATCCCAAATCCATTCTGCACAGTTTCTACAGACAGCCTACAGAGGTCACTTGGACAAAGCAGGACAGAAAGTGGTCAATATTACTCTCTGCATGTATTAGACCTACAAATTAAAGTCTTACCTGGAGGAGAAAGGATGTTTTCAGTTACATGGCTACACCAGGTTCTGCCTGCCTCTACCACTGCTATTTTGAGCTTTTATGGTCTGAGAGCTTTCAGACCTTACCTAGGTTCAGATGAAAACTCATGCTCAATTTGTTTGTAGAGTTCCAGGTGGCCAGAGACCTCTTGGGATCTTGCAAAACAGAGACAGATGAGAATAGGTCCAGGTCCTTCTCTTAACCAAGTTTAATTGCTTCCCTCACTAAGTGATTATCTCATTTCTAGCAGAGCTCATGCTATCAAAATAAAGTAGACACATTTTTCACAGGGGGTATAAGGTGCTACTGCTACATGGATCTGCCCACATCTCAGTGGCTATCGACTGAAGCTAAAAAGGCTGCCTTTATCCGGTTTTCATAGTCATATCAGCCTATTCCCACCATAAATAGTTTCCCATCACAAAAGGCCTTCCCAGACTGAACTAAAAAGGTAATTAAACTTGTATCTGGGTTCAGTAACTTTTATCAACCTTTCACCTTTCATACAAAGGATTCATTGGTTTCATTGTAAATTAACAGAATTAAGCCATTTTCAGTGAGATTTCAAGTCTCACTATAGAAGAGTGTTTATAAAAGATATTAGTTTAATAAAAAGTCTCTTCAGAATATTGCAGGTTTCAAAGCTTATTAATTTCTTACAAACTTTTTGTGTAGGAATGTTTTCCCCAAAAAGTATGTTGTGTCAGGTCTGAATAGCAGATGGCAATTATCAAGCCCATTTCTTTAAATGGGGGCAAAACCCGTTAAGTTATCAGGACCCTGTCAGTGCAAAACTCCTCTTCATTCTCTCCCTTGCGTTCTCAGAATGTCTATAACAGTGGAGGTGTGTGAAGGTAGCCAAGTAATTATATTACTGCCGTGGTTCACACCAGCTTACCAAGCTCTAACCAGGCTCACCCACACGGGATCTGTCTGGACTCTCCTGTTTCCACACTGTGCCTTTCTTCTGGTCTCTGCATCCACGTTCCCTCTTGCTCCTCTCTGTAGGTGCCCTCTCTCCCCACTCACCAAACTCAGCTGAGGGAGAAGGGTGTTCTCAGGCCATTCTCTTCGGTGTCACACTTTTTACTAACTCGAGTATCTGGCTGATGCACCCCTTCTTAAGGCTCACAAGTAAAAATAATTGATTTGTACTGACCGATCATTTAATGATTAGGATAGCACTCCGTCGCTATTTAGCATAAGCCTGGCAGGCAATCTATGAAGAGGCCTCTAAAGAATTGGTGGAGGGGAGGGATAACTGAAACTCAGTTCAAGGAAAACTTTATTTTAAAAGCAGTACTAATTCTGGTTTTATTTAGATAGATTAACTTCTTTTAAATATCGGTGTTGATATAGACCTGCTTAGCTATATGAGTAATCAAGTATGATGGGCAAATATAGGAACTGGAGAGGACTAACATTTTTGTTAGAACACAGAAATGAGAAATTATCTCACAATGAATAGGTCAAGTGTCACTGTGGGGAGAGATGCACATTTAAACATATGAGAACAGGTGGCAGCATTGTCATTCACACTAATTATACAGGGGTCAAAACCTGGTGGTCATCTAAGATTCCTTCACTTCTTTTTCCTGTACATCTGGAACAATGGCAAATCTTGTCATCTCTCAGCTATGATGTTTTAAAAACGTCTTCACCAGTCATCCTCCTGCTGCAGTGGAATCAAATAAAATGTACTTCAGTTCAGTTTCTTCTGTCATCATTAAGATAATATATTGCTTAGTTCTCTAAATGTCCTACCTCATGAAATCTATGTCCTTCTATACTTCCTTCACTCCCCCTCAGTCCTGACATCTGCTTATCTGATGATACCAGTTCTGTAATTTCACCTTTCTTGTATTTGCCCACTGTTTTCCTATGGTTGCTCATCTGCTGATGCCAATTAAGTAATTTCATCTCTCATATACACCTCCAGATTTTGTCTCTTTTATTCTCAGAATAAAAGCTCTGTCCCTAAGCTATCAATTCAGACAAACTGTATTACATTTTCAATTTTAATAAATAAATAAATAAATAGAAACTAAACCAAAAACATGCTTCTCATGTAATGGCAGAAAAGAACAAATAGATAGAAAAATTAACAACTGCTTAGTCACTGTCACCTATGTCTTTATCCTTCTTGCTTGCTGATGAATATAAGTGGCTCAGTGAGTGAAGACAACAGAAGTGTTTCTTTTTTTCAAATGGGAAAGGTAAGTCTCAACCTCAGGCATACTAAAATGGCCCTGTGCTCTCAGCCACCACTCCAAATACCAGGTATGTTCTTTTTGTACAGTTAAAGTTGTGCAAATTGGGGAGGACACCTTCAGCAAGCCAAAAATCTACACCTAGGGCAATATTATTTTTTCACCATGGTGGCAATGCCTAGTCACAGCTTACTTGTCTTAATATCAGACAAGACCATTTCCTTCTTTCCCCTAAGACTAGTTCAGAAACCTTCTCTATTATTTAATGTCCACTGAGCATTTTCAAACATTTTTTTGGTAGTACTAAGGAAAATAATGATTCTTGTGACTCTCCCTAGCTTTTGGGCAGAAATCTGAGGGCTCTCTGCCCCACCTCCCCCAAAAACAATACCGATTACACTGTCACCACTGTCACCATCACCTTTCTTGCTGAATGGATTTTTTTATCTTTTCTTTCTTTTTTTTTTTTAAGAAAGATTTCTGTTTCTCAGAAAAATGGCTAAAATTTTTCCATGATCATATAAACACTTCAATATATTTGCCAAATTTACAATCTTGTACTCGCTGGAATCTCTGAAGTGCAATAATCCCCAGTGTATTTTTGTGACGTGCTTAACAGACAATGAGTCATCTCAAATATTGCCAAAACATTTCCAAAATTACCAGATACAAGTTTTCACAAGTTTTGATTTGGAATGAGGATTAAATGGTCAATAACAAAAGGGAACTGGACTAAGCAGGTGCTGAAGGAACAGTCCCTTGTGGTCATGCATGGAAAGAGCGATAGGTTCAAGCAATAAACCTTGCTGGGTACATGCAAAGACAGATCTAATGTCAGTATTCTTCCTGAAGAGGTTTAGGAGCACTTTTTTAGAGGTAGGCAAACAGGTTTTCTCAAATGGTGTATTCCAACAGTACTAGAAATAGCATATTTCAATGAATCCTCAAAATTCATCACATTGGCTGCTGTTCATCCTGTTCCTCATCTGAGGAATAATTATGTGACACCCATTAGAGAAGCAGCCAATGATCTTCAAGACCTCTGTGCCTTTGTCCTCACACATACCTTCTCATGTGTGTTGACACTGTAGATACACTTCTCAGATGGGGTAGTGAAGGAAAAAAAGGCAGAAGGCCTGTATTTTCAAAGGAATTACATATATAAATATTACTGAGAAACTGGTTAATAGAAGCCTACATAAAGTTGTCGGAAAGTCAGTGGTACACTATGAAACTGAATCCAAGGCTTACTAATGATATTAGATAAATGCCCTTAGTTCCAAATCTCTTTTCCAATGCAAAGTTGTTTCTTACCTTTGATTTTACTGGGACACTGTGTATGAGCCAAACTCTAATATCAGGCACATCAAAGGAGTTGCGTTTTCTACATTGAAAATATCCCCAGGTGTCCAGAGTCAACGTTTAGTGTTGCATGTACTTCAGCATGAACAGTAACCAGAATGAAGAGGATAACCTGGAAAAAAAAAAAAAGTCTAAGATCTCCCTTTTTACTCCATTCAGAAGACTTCTGAAGAGCTTCTGGTATCAACCAGTTTCAGGAAGGTTCACTGTCACTATATGAATCACATATTCCATTTCTCTACAGGACATCACCAAACCTGAGACACTCAAGATGCTTATCAAATTTCATAACATTTACCAGGCTATAACAATGATGGTTATAAAAAGGTCTCATGTAAGAAAAATTCATACTGTTACCAGTTCAAGCTGATTTAAACCTACCAAATCTTATTCATAAAATAGAGCTTATGGCTGAATGAATTTTTCACATTTTTCACATGAAAAATTCTGATATGAAATACTAAGGTTTTGTGCTTTTTCCCCTCAGGTTAATGCTAAAGTTGAGAAAACAATATGCAATGCACACTAACAAGAAAAAAAATGTGTTTTACAGTAGGATACAAATACTAACAGTAGAAAGTTTGCTGTGATTTCAATGATTTTTAAATTTAATTTGGTAAAGTGCTTCTTCCCAGGACATAGCAATTGCAGCAGGAAAACATACATGCAACAGTGACCCATGTTCTCAAAAAGTATGTGGACTTAAAGCATCTTTAAAACAGTAGATTTCTTCTTAGCTGACTTTATTACTACTTTGAAGAAACAAACTCCTCTAACAATTCAAGTGCTGGAACAAAGCAGCAGTTTTAGGGAAGTTATCAGGTTGAGAAATGTCAGGCTTGCTAAATTATTGTTATTCTGTCTATGTAAGACGAAATTTGAGCATGTGATATAGGAGATCCAGAGGAAGGATGAGATTTGAAAACATCTGACTGATCTTCCATCTTTTTTTCCAACCATATTGGTAGACTAGCAGATTTGAGTCACTATGTAAAGCTGTATGGTATAGTAATTTACAACTGTTTCAGGACCATTGTAACTGTCAGTCAGGTCTTCACAAGAAGAGGAATTGATGCCCATGAACTAAGCTCTACTGATGTAAATATCAAAGTTAATTTTAAAAACAAAATACACATACAGGACATAAGTGTTTCTCTAGCATGAGGTAAGAGAGCAAGGTTTTCATCTAAGAGGTAAGAGTTCCCAAACTGATAATCCTTCTCTGTATTTCCCCTTTAAAGTCAAGAGAAGTTTTGGAGGACATTGTGTGCTTCAAGTTACCAAGAAATTTACAGACAATTTCCCTGGGTTCATAAGCAATAGCTAAACACCCTTCCTTTAGTGATATATATTTTAAAACTTTGTAAAAGTTTTCACAAACTTCATTGTACAGCTCCTTTTCCACTCCCTAATATTTTCAGCTAAGGATTATGGATCAGTCATGACGACCAACCAACTCTCTGTTTGGAATCAGGTCAGAACAACAGTGGCCATTACACGTTACTTGCACAGGTAGACTCTAAAAAGCTATAAAAGGGAACTTTATCAACTTGAATGTTTAGATTTGAATTTATTACATTATCTAGAAACAGTTCTCATTTAATTCAGGTGGTTAAGCTACAAAGTACTAACCTAAACCTGTAGAGTTTACAGTTTAAACGCTGGGGTTTGCAATGAATGTACTTCAGGGTTATTGTGAATATCAGCATATACTCAAACTTCCGCATGCTTTTCTGTCTTACAAGGAGGTTAGTATTTGACAGAAGAATAATAAAAATTCTATATAGATTCAACAATGATGAAATAAAGTCTCTGTTGATATGTAATAGAATTCTTTATGAATTTATAATAGCCTACAAGATTTAGTAGAGAATAATAGACTCTGTAGATTTTTCAACCATCATATAGAATTTAGTCATGTATTAATTTTGTCAGTGAAAAAGTCAGACTTCAGTGTGTATCTGAATTATACCTTCAGATCACAGCAAAGCGAAGAATGTTCATAAATACACATCAGTAACATGACAGGTATAATCATTGCCAGACCTAGCAAAGAGGACATTTCCTTTTTGAAAATAAGAGATTATTTTAGCTGAGATTCTTTGAGTTACCACTTTTAAACTTGAAGCAATTTCAAATTGGAATCATGACCCATACTTTGTAATATGAACTTACATCTACTGGAAAACTTAATGAATGGTGGAATTAAATCATGTTAGCTGGGACATTTTGTACTTTAAAAGTACATAAACTTTTTCTTTCTATGACCGATGAGGGCAGTTCTGTTCAAGTTCACCAGTTAGCAACTGACCTGCAAACAAATTATTTTGCTTGGCCAATTAACAATTACCATTCAGTAATATCCTAAAATGTTACTTTCCCTAGCTACTCATCAGTATACTTGCACTTGGCCAAAGAAGTCAGGTGGCATCTCAATTAAAGGTAAATAAAGGCATATCCTTTCCAAATGGTTGTGCTATGTGTTGCCCTTTTAATGATACTCTTCAGGTTTCTTTTACATTGTCAGAAACTGTATTTTCTCAAGCATTTGACAGATGTAGGTACACAAAATTAAAGAAAAAAAAATCAAGTTGGTACAGACATGTCAATGCTACATGTACAGAGATACAAGGTCTCCAGAAATTCATGCCCCACCCTTCCCACTCAGCCCCATCCAGGGGAACAAAAGTACAGGACACCAAAATAATTTTACAACATTTTTGAATTAATGTCATGGTTCTACTTTCTCCTTCATGGGAATGTTACCAATAGGTAAAGAGCTGCTTTTTTTTTTTTTTTCTCCAATAGAGCACGAAGGAACTCTTTGGGAAATAAGCACTGATCCTCTTTATACACATTATTCATTTCTTATCTCACTTTTTTCCGGGCACTAAGAATCAGTGCAGTTTGCTGATACCCAAGAAAAACAGAAAAAGTTCAACCACACAGGAGCTTTTCAAAGCTCTCTCTTCTCTGTCAGCTCCAAGACTGACACCTAGTGCCCAGGCTGAGGATATTGCTCAGCTACTAGTCAAAAACACTTCCCAAATTAACTTTACATTGATTTCCAATAAAATGAATTAATTTAACAGGGCCTAAAGACTCCCATTCCTTTTAGCTCCCAATTTGCATATATATTCTAATTCTCATTCAAATCTATTAAAAGAGTAGCAAGCTTATGGACCATGATTTCAGCATTGTTCATCCCTTAACAGTTAGAGTTGCTGGATCATTAATACCAATAATGAGCTAGAACTACAATTAGTGTCTAAATGAAGTATGCCACGAATTACTGATTTATTATTATGTTTGTCAGTGAAAATATACTATGGCATAGCAGGGTAAGCACAGAAATTATACCATTCCAGAGACTTCAAAACTGCTAGTTTTTCCTAGAAGGTATTGGAGAAAAATATTCAGAAGCACTGCCATTTTATTGCCAGACAAGTTGTGTGAAAGACACCATATATAACACAACAGGAAAATCCAGCAATTTTTTAAAACTCCAACATCTTAAACACTGTCTGTTGAACAACTATTTTCTTGCTTGTTCATTTGACCCACTCGCCGCCTTCTTCAGATATTTCCCCTTTCACCAGCCTTAAACTCTGTAACTTCATACTCTTTCTGGACTAAATTGCAGACACTTTCTCTCACTAAACTGACCCAAAAAAACCCCAGCAAGGCTGCTTATCCACCCCATTCTTGTCCTTTCTTTTGTGCTTATTTTCCAAAATCTGTGACAGAGAAATGTCCTAAAGCCAGGTTTGATCCTCGTACATGGTTTACACATTTCCTGTGAAGTCACGGACATACTGATCTCACAGACATATGCTGTTTGTAGTGTGTAAAAAGTCTTTGTAATTCCAGCTCATATAGATAACCGTTTCTACCATTCAAACTTCTCAAACATTTCCCTGCACCAGGAAGAATCCAGCTGATCTAAATTTTTTTTAAAGAGCATGCCATGGATTACTTCAACATTAGTTTCAGCAAATCCTCCCTTCTCTGAATTCATCTTTTGTCTTACTTCCTTTAGAATATAAACAGCTCACTTCAGTCTTATATAGAGATAGGCATTTTATTATTTTCTTGTGTACTTACATTTGTATAGATGTATAAAATATCCTAAAGGGCTAGTATTATATGTGGACTATCAACAGCAAAAAAAAAAAAAAAAACAACCAACATGTAATGTTAGTTTGTTTTCATTTATTATAGGATTTTCAAAGTATGCCCATTGATTGGAATGTGACATTACAGCAATAAGGAAAAACACTTCGCTTAAAACTTTTTTCCGCAAAGACAGTAATTTGTGGATGATAATCAGTGAAATACAAAGCAGCCAAATTGTGATGAACTCTTTCTAGTTACTAATTGCAAATCAGCAGTTGTCTGTATAAAAGTTTGTATCAGATATTAAAATACCACGATTCCTAGTGCTCAGCTGCATGGAAGAAATTTACACTGCAGATTGCCTGCCACTCAGTTAATGTCCTTCCAGCATTCCTTTAGCAGTTTCCAAAAGTTCTCTGAGAAGATGCCTGCAGCAGCTTATGAACTCTAACCATCACAGAAGACAACACAAATTTGCCCGTTCCAATAAAAGTGACACTCAAAATGTGAACAGTGAACAAAAAAGCCATAACAACTGCTATGTGAAAGAGCCACACATTTGGAGCTACAGTGTATTTGCAGAGTCTCCCTGTGACCAGTTTCCCAAATGAAGTTTTACCCCACATAGTCACAATTTCACAAGATGCTTAAAAGTCACTGTAGTCCACTGAGAAGGAAACCAAACATTCCTAAATCCTACCTTCCATTAAAAAAAAACCCAAACCCCACAACCCAGCTTAAAAAAAAAAAGAAAAAAAAACAACAGCAAAAAAACCCACTTAGATTTGCAGTGTATCTCACACTTCCTCACAGGGACTTTACCAAGAAATCCCATTGTGGGGTGGGAGAATGAACTTGTGATGCAGTAAAATCACTGTAGGAAGAACAAAGGCATTCTCACCATCACTATCTATCAGGCAGGCAGGGCATTCACAGCCAGCTGGCATCCACTTCTCAATGCAATCCCTTAAAGAGCCTCCCCTGTCCCGATTTCCTCCTTCATGGATGTCAATCCCTGAACTAGAGGGGTATAAAGCTGCTTGCTATGGAGTAGAAACATTAAGTAAGACTGTGAGGAAGTCTTGGAAGCAAGCAGAAGATGAGAGTGATTGAAGTAATGTCACAGAATTACTCTACAAGCCTAATGACATGAGTTTTGAGGTCTGTCTTCACAAAGATTAACAGTTGTCAATTTGGCTTGCTTTTTCAGGTGAAAGCTTTTATCCTAAAACAAATAGCAAAGCCAAAGAAAGTATTTTCCAGGCCTCTCATGCAAGTTGGAAATTCTCACCCTGTAATAAATCAAAGGTGGCGGGGAGAATATATCCTTGTGCTTCTTCACAGTTGGCTTAAAGGATTCTACCAAGCAGAGCAAGTGACCTGGGGAACCCAGCTGAATGGTTGCTCATGTTAGCACCTTCAGTTCCAGGTATCCAGTGTGACACGAGCCTCTCACTCCAAGAAACCACTGCAGTTCACAATAAAAAAATTGAGACCCATTCTGGGAAGATTTAAGTTTGACTCTGTAAGTTGTAAAACCAAAGGCTATAAAGTATGTCACATATTCTCACAGTTTAAAAAAAGGGCCTTCCTGAATGTTTATCATGACTTCTGGGAAAAAACGTTTGGAAATTAATAAGCAGGAAACTCACATTATTAACCCATTTCTCACAAGTAGAGTGCCAACACTCAAATGTCTCCCTCTACCATAACCACTTTTGCCCCTGTAGTCCTTTTTCTCAAATCAGATTTCACCTCTGACGGAATATTTTAAGCAGAGGAATACTACCACAGTAAGAGATCAAAACCATGTAATGCAACTTGGATACCACCTCATAAAAAGGATAAATTTTACATGATTATTGTCTTGAAGCACAAGCTTATAACCCTGAGGCTGGATTTATTGATCTGACACTAGACACCCTTTGAAAATTCTGTGCATCAGTCTTACTGCAGTTATGCAGAAAAAAACTCTTGGGTTTGTATTCTGTAACTCAGATCCCTCTGTGCATAAAGTGTAGAGCACAATCTGCATGCCTGTAATAACTCCAACTTGTTAGATTTACTTTCCATAGAAAATACTTACTCAGAGTAAGTACTTTCCATAGTTACTTTCCATAGAAAATACTTACTTTCCAGAGCTTATGGCTCTTCAGATTCTTCAACTGCCCTTCTTTATCTTCTGTTAGATAATGCATGATAGGGGAAGAAATATTGGTCAGTCACTTTCAACATGAAAAGCAAAGGGCAGACCTGGAGCTTTGTCGTTTACCTCTAGGCGTGTCCTCGTCAAAAAGGTCACATTTTCTATAAAAAAACCTATAGTGTCATTTTGTTGCCAGGGGATAATTTGTGCTCAAAGGTTTCCTTTTCTCTTAGACTCTTGTCTTCACTATTTAACGTTCACCATCAATGTCATACACCATCCCTCATCATCATCAACATCAGAGACATTAGTTCAGCATTAGCAACAGGGAAGTCACTAAAGGCTTGGAGGCTTAGTTCAAATAAGCATTCAAAAGTTCAACTGTTTATCAAAATCATTTCCATTTCTAGAGCAGGCTGGAAATCATATAAAAATAAACTGTGGTGAGCTTATTCCATGACATGCAAAGGACCCTGAAAGGAGATATGAATACATTAAGTATTTTCAGTAGGCCTGGAAGGCTTTTCTTTTTTTTTTTTTAATTGGCAATTTCTAATCAGTAGTGCCTGTCCTAAAAAGAAAAAAGTTTATGTTTAAAGGCAAAATTGAGAACAGAAGGTCTAAGGGCAGACAGAATTCCAAGCCCAAACTGATGCATCACTTAGGAGAACATTAAAACCAATTTAGCAGGGATTGGTCTGCAGGGTCATCTTCACACAGATCCCTCTCACCTGTCCTATTACAGGAGTACCTGAGTAAGAACAGACTAATATCAGCTCCGTGCAGCTCAACCCTGACTCCCTTCCCAATCTACTATTCCAATCAGCCATTTCTCATTCCTTCTGGTCTAAGGAGTCTGCATTTTGAGGATAAAGCATAACATAAGTCAATTTGAAGGATGGATGGCCAAGAAACAAAAAGGGGTGCAAATTTGACTGGGCAGTGGGAGAGAGTTAGCGTGCAGTCCTTCAGCATGCTCTCTCATAGACAGCCTGCTATGAAGACAAGCATAAAAATGAGCAAACTTTACACACAAATCTTATTAAAAAGGAAAACACACACTGCCCGTGGCAATATCTTTACATGTTGGCAACTATGCAGTCAAAAAGTATGTTTTCCCACCTGATGGTATGTTTTCATCTCCAGATGACTCCAACTGATTGAAGGGACTGTGTTTCAACTCCTTTCCCAAAAATGTATCTTCAGGGAAAGTGTATGGATGGAATATTTCAGCTGAAATAAGGAATATTTATGACAACAGCTATAATGGAAACTTCCAAGCAACCTTCCCAGAATTTCAGTGTGAAAAAGTGTCAAAAATGTTTGCTTGATTTTTTTAATTACAATGTAATTTTAATAATGTACAAGGGCAAAGGCCTGGAAAAGAAATCACTACATTGGACTAAAAGATGAAAATCAGAGGATGGTGAGGTGTGGAGAAATGTTCCTGTATTTGGTGAAGGTAGGTTGAAGATATTTAAGTAAAACATGGAGGTTTTTATTCATGAATCCTAAAGGACTGACAATGCAAGAGTTGTTGGCTTTGGTTTTGCACAGAAGCACTAACACAATATTCATAACGCACAATCTCATTGCATTAGCCAGCTACTGGGTGTCACTGCTCCTGAAAAGGAAAAGTCTGGTTGTACGAAATCATTCTGAATCAGAGCTAGCAAAGAGTGGCCTTTTCCTCCCCCTTCTTCAAGGAGCTGCCAAGCATGTCAGATCATTCATGTTAAATTATGCTGGATGGCATTGAGATGTGCACTACTGTCATCTAACGGCTGATTTGCAGCTGTCAGATCCTTTGCACTGTAAGCCTCCTGTAGCAATCCAACAGTGGCCCAAACCGGGGGAACAGGCCTTTATCTGCTAATTTATAGCTAGTTCAAACCTGATAAAATAAACAATGCACATGACAATCAGAGAAAAAGAATAATCTCATCAACTCTATCACCGTCTGCTGACCTACACACAAACTAGTTTATTAAAATCCCATGGCACAATTCAGTTCTGGCACGACGTGCAATAATCTTGTTGATTTAGTCAGCAGCTTATTTGGCTATATATTTTAAACCCTTACAGCAGGCAGAAAGAAGGAAATTAACTGAAAATTAGAAAGAGTGTTCATACAAGCAAAATGTTTGCCTACATATCTATACCTTGAATCGTGCTGTGGCTTTAACGATTTAACTCAAATTAAATTAGAATTACCAGCTGAAACTCAGTAATAATTAAGCTTGTACATTTTACAGGTTTATTGCCCTTACTGATCCCTCTATTTACTTTACTAAATCTGAAACAATCTTTCTGCAGCTTTTCTGTGGTTCAGTCCACACTAGAAAAACACTAATCTTTCCCGGGTTTTAGCTTTCTCAGTTCCCCTGCACCATGGTTTGACCTGCAGGCAAATGAAGCCATTCAAATATTTGCTTATCTTGTCATCTGTTCTCATCAGACCTTGCAATTCCTGTCATGCCCCACATGTCAGTTTAAAGCATAACGTCATTAATACCTTCAGTGCACTAATGGATGCTTCACACATGAATGCATTAATGAAATGTGTTATTGTTTTCCCTCACAGGACATTAACAATCTCGCTCACGCTGAGCCCCTGAAGCCCTGCAGTGCTGCTGAAAACCACTAGCTATCAAATGAACCCTCAGTTATGCCTCAGTAACTTTAAGTTCAAGTTTATCACTAAAGTGTCACTCATGTGAGGAGAAGATACAAGCCTCTAAGGTCTTTTGGGCCCAGCTTCAATTACCATAAAGAGTAACAGGAGGCAATAGCTGTAAGGGAAAAATACACCATCGTATAAATGAAACCCTGTCAAGATAAAATAGGAAAGATCTGGGTGTCAATGTAGTCATTTGTTTCTTGTTTCTCCCCTTTGTCTGTGGACTGATGGCTTGGATAATGAAGACAGGATTGGTTTTCTAGAGGAGAGAAACACAAATAGTCTAGTTTCCTGATAGAGACATTAAATATAAGAGGCAATAAAGATTCCTTACGCAAACCATATTTAAAACTGCTTTTCTGTATCTTTAAGAATTATTTCCAGAGGAGTTGTGAAATATCCACAGCAAGTTATGCAGCTTTTACATACAGGTTAGCTAAATAAGGCTGCTTGTCTTCTGTGAGGCTGTGATTGCAAGAGCACTTTGGCAGCAGAAATAGGGTAATAGCTTTTTCACATCACAAATAATGTCACTACCTTTTCTATAGGTCAAAGGAGAATACAAATCAAGCTTTTCCCTGCATTCACATCCACTATAGGAATCAACCTCTGAGCCCACATTTTAAGTTTTTATTTCACAAAGCCAGTAGATTAAGTTGTCCACTGTATAGTTATCCTTAAAGATCAGAGTTCAGAGTAGCTGGTAACTTTGAATTTTCCACAGAGTGCAATACGTATTACTGCGTAAAGTTCTGAACAGAAAAAAATACAGCAAAATACTGGCATTTCTCCTAGTGTTTCAGGTATGAAATCAGGAAGTTGTCTTACAGTAGTCATCCTTTGTCTCTCCTTTATTCTCAAGCAGTGATACTCCTATATGGTGGCCTCGAGCATGACTAGCAGTGAGGCAATGCTGGGGACAGGCAATAGAGATCCCTAGCTGTGGAGGAAACAAGTCAGCAAGTCCTGCAAAGGCCATTCATGGGTTATTCTAGGAGCTGTGACACTCCAGGGAACCGCTAGCACCCCCCTCCTGTGAACTATGCTGAAAGCCCCATTTTTCCTCATCGGTCCAAGACACAATATGAATCTCAGAGCTCTGAAGCATAGGAAGGTTCTGATGAGCAGCCTGCAAGGTCAGGAAGGTCAGCCACCCTTATTTCTGTTTATTGCCTATTAACCTCTGAAGACAAGTCCCTGAATGGCTTCATGATGATATAATGTAAGTCCCAAATACATTCTGCATACTGTGCCAAATAAGTTCCACAGAAATAAAACATAACTGGGGAGAATGAGTCTTGTAATCAAAAATAACAAACTAGCCCAGGAAATCAGGAACTTCCAGTGCCACAAATGCACAGCTGTCTTCTATAGGATAAAATAGATTGCCGCAAAATATTTCACTCTGCCCAGGGTACCTACAAATAAATGCGGTTCCCTGTTTTTAAAATTCAGACAAGTGGAAATATTATTTCAGAATTTCTAATATTTACAATGCAGACCATCTCTAAGTCTCATCCCCTTGTTCACATAGCCAGTCTTCTTTTGCTGGAACATTTTGTTTTCTCCAGCATATATTTCCATAAAGAGAGAGTGGTGAAATCAGTGTCAGCACATGAGAGCTTTTTCCTCCCTGTGGATTTATTAGCATACCATGTCATCCTTCTCAGGATCTCACAAATCAGTGATGGATCACAGTATCTTTGGCTCAGATATCACAGACTGTCTGCAACATCCTGATCTTTTCTTTTTATTGCCATTAGCTGATCAATATGTCCCATAAACCTATGACCACCTAATGCTATTACATGTGTTACTGAACTTCATTTCTGAATATTTCCAACCAAACATTTTTCATTACCTCCCCATTTCTTCCTCTTAATTTGCTAATGGGAAGGCTTATGCAGGAGTGAAGAATTTATCTCATTTGCTGCTGAACAAGCTAAAATAAGACTTGCACCACAGCCAGCAAGGATTTCTTAATGACTTCCCCTCCTTTTTTACAGAGAAAAGTAGTGAATTGCCTGCTCTTTGGAGATGCAATACAGCACAGTGTTAAGTACATGATCACATGCTTCCCACATGGCTATGAGTACTCTCAAGTTAAGCAACTCAGCCGTTTCTTTGGCAACATGTACAGTAGTAAATTGAAGTGCCAGGGAACGTTCCTAGACACTTATAATCCAGTCATTTCTAGTACTAGGTTCTCATAATGTCCCCTGTTACTATCCTAAACAACAGGCACAGGTCAGGAGATGGCAAATGCCTCTTGCCCATGCTAATTGCCAGTTTAGGAGCAAACTTTTCCTTTCAGATGTCAGCAGTTTAAAAGAGTCTGGATACAGGCTGCTCTGTGCCAGGTGGTTGCAGTATCAGAGAGGTTCTAACCTCATTTAGCTTACTAGGGTAGATTACAGCCTTTAATATAACTGCAGATACATATGTGTGTATATATATGTAATGATATATGTTGCACAGCACCAGGCCTGCTGGAGACAGATGGGGTTCACCTGTCACAAAGGGGGAAAAGGATTCTGGCTCAGGAGTTAGCAGGCCTGACTGAGACAGCTTTAAACTAGATCCAAAGGGGGAAAGGGATACAACTAGGCTTGCTAGGGATGAGACTAGGGGTGGCAAGCCTGTGTTGGAGAAGAGATCCATAGATCAACTGAAGTGCATTTACACCAATGCACGCAGCATGGGCAATAAACAGGAGGAGCTGGAAGCCACTGCATGCCAGGGAAACTATGATGTGGTCACCATTACGGAAACATGGTGGGATGACTCGCACAACTGGAGCGCTGCAATGGACGGCTACAAGCTCTTTAGAAGGGACTGGCAAGGAAGGAGAGGTGGATGGTAGCCTTGTATGTTAGAGAGTGTTCTGACAGTCTAGAACTCAATGACAGTAATGATTAGGCTGAGTCCTTAGGGGTAAGGATCAGGGGGAAGGTTAATAAGACAGATATCCTGGTGGGAGTCTGTTATAGACCACCCAACCAGGATGAGGAGACAGATGAAGTACTCTACTAGCTGTTGGCTGAAGTCTCACAATCTCTAGCCCTTGTTCTCATGGGAGACTTCAACTTACCAGATATCTGCTGGAAATATGACACAGCAGAGAGAAAGCAGTCTTGGAGGTTCCTGGAGTGTGTGGGAGATAACTTCCTGACGCAGCTGGTAAGCGAGCCAACCAGGGGAGGTGCCCCGCTGGACCTGCTGTTTATGAACAGAGAAGGCCTGGTGGGTGATGTGGTGGTCGGAGGCTGCCTTGGGCTTAGCGACCATGACACGAAAGAGTTCTCGATTCTTGGAGAAGTAAGGAAGAGGGTCAGCAAAACCACTACCCTGAACTTCAGAAGGGCAGACTTTGGATTGTTAAGGAGTCTGGTTAACAGAGTCCCTTGGGAGGCAGTTCTGAAGGGCAAAGGAGTCAGAAAGGATGGATGTTATTAAAGAAGGAAGTCTCAAAGACAGGAGCAGGCCATCCCCATGTGCCGTAAGTTGAGCAGGTGGGGGAGAAGACCGGCTTGGCTGAATAGTGAGCTTTGGCTGGAACTCAAGAAAAAAAGGAGAGCTTACCGCCTTTGGAAGAAGGGGCAGGTGACTCAGGAGGACTGCAAGGATTGTGAGGTTATGCAGGGAAAAGATTAGAAAGGCGAAGGCCCAGCTGGAAATTAAACTGGCCACCACTGTTAAAGATAACAAAAAAATGTTTTTATAAATACATCGGTGACAAAAGGAGGGCCAGGGAGAATCTCGTTCCTTTGTTGGATGCAGAAGGAAACCTTGCCAGGAAAGATGAGGAGAAGGCTGAGGTACTTAATGCTTTCTTTGCCTCAGTCTTTAATAGTCAGACTGGCCATCCTTGGGGTTGTCAGGCCCCTGTGCTGGGAGATGGAGATAGTATGCAGAATGAAGTCCCAGTTGTTGAAGGGGTGGCAGTCACCAACCTGCTCCTTCACCTGGATGTTCACAAGTCCATGGGGCCAGATGGGATCCACCCGAGAGTACTGAGGGAGCTGGCAGAGGAGCTTGCCAAGCCACTCTCCATCATTTATCAGCAGACCTGGCCAACAGGGGAGGTCCCAGATAACTGGAAACTAGCGAATGTGACACCCCTCTACAAAAAGGGTCAGAAGGAGGATCTGGGGAACTACAGGCCTGTCAGCCTGACCTCGGTGCCGGGAAAGGTCATGGAGCAGATCATCTTGAATGCCATTACACGGCATGTGCAGCACAACCAGGGAATCTGGCTCAGCCAGCATGGGTTTATGAAAGTGAGGTCCTGCCTCACTAACCTGGTAAGGCAGGTTATGATAAGGTGGCCCACTTAGTGGATTAGGGGAAGGCTGTAGATATTGTCTACATGGACTTTAGTAAGGCCTTTGACACTGTCTCCCACAGCATTCTCCTGGAGAAGCTGGCTGCTCACAGCTTGGACAAGTGCACTCTGCACTGGGTTAAAAACCAGCTGGACGTCCGAGCCCAGAGAGTGGTGGTAAATGGAGTCAAATCCACTTGGCGGCCAGTCACGAGTGGTGTTCCCCAGGGCTCAGTGCTGGGGCCGGTCCTGTTCAATATCTTAACTGATGATCTGGATGAGGGGATTGAGTGCACCCTCAGTAAGTTTGCAGATGACACCAAGTTAGGTGGAAGTGTTGATTTGCTCAAGGGTAGGAAGGCTCTACAGAAGGTCCTGGACAGGCTGGATTGTTCGGCCAGAGCCAATGGTATGAGATTCAACAAGGCTAAGTGCAGGATCCTGCACTTGGGTCACAACAACCCCAGGCAACACTACAGGGTTGGGGAAGAGTGGCTGGAAAGCTGCCTGGTGGAGAAGGGCCTGGAGGTGTTGGTTGACAGCCAGATGAACATGAGCCAGCAGCGTGCCCAGGTGGCCAAGAAGGCCAACAGCATACTGGCTTGTATAGGAATAGTGTGGCCAGCAGGAGTAGGGCAGTGATCATGCCCCTGTACTGGGCACTGGTGAGGCCGCACCCTAAATACTGTGTTCAGTTTTGGGCCCTTCACTACAAGAAGGACATTGAGGTGCTGCAGCGTGTCCAAAGAAGGGCAACGAAGCTGGTGAAGGGTCTAGAGAACAAGTCTTATGAAGAGTGGCTGAGGGAGCTGGGATTGTTTTGTCCAGAGGAGACCTTAGTGCTCTCTACAACTACAACTACCTGAAAGGAAGTTGTAGCGAGGTGGGTTTTGGACCCTTCTCCCTAGTAACAAGCGATAGGACAAGAGGAAATGGCCTCAAGCTGCGCTAGGGGAAGTTTAGGTTGGATATTTGGGAAAATTTCTTCACCGAGAGAGCTGACAAACATTGGAACAGGCTGCCCAAGGAGGTGGTTGAGTCTCCATCCCTGGAGGTATTTAAGAGAAGGGTAGACATGGTGCTTGAGGATACGGTTTATTGGTGGATTTGGCAGTGATAGGTTAGCAGTTGAACTCAATGATCTTAAGGGTCTTTTCCAACCTTAACTATTCTATGATTCTATGTTTCCACATTAAGTTGTTACTGGTTTCCTACTTAGTCTCTGCATATCTGTGTTCAGGAGAATAAATACATTAAACATTATGGTATGTTCAGATACTAGTGTGCTACTTGGCATACCAAACAGAGGATAAAATACATACCTATGCCTACATTAACAAGTAATTCAATGCATTTAGAATGGATCTGTACATTTAAAGAACAGGTCCTGAAGCCCCTTCATCTATATGTCTCCACAACATGCAACAGAAGAGGGTGTTACTTCAGTTTAGTGTGCAACCTAGGACTGAGCATTCCCAACACGCATGTAGTTTAAAGCTATCTTATTCTCTAATGCATATAGAAATAAACTTCTTGGGAAGCTGAGCACTGACAAGTTATTTTTCTCTGTTTTACTACTGTGGGTTCTTTCTAGCTACTCTTGACCAGGGAAAGAGTCCCAAGAGCAGCAACAAGAGAAAGGTCTGCCTACAGAGACAGACCCCTCAGTTTATGGAGGTGCATTTCAAAACGAATTTTTAAAAATTATATATTTAAGTGTCTTAAGAAATTGCAAATTAACTCCAGCTTTGGTAAAAAAGTGTCTTGATCATAGTTGCTGCTGTATTAATTCATTTATCTTCATACACATTTTCTTAGTGCCACTTCAATTGAAATGAAGTCTAGTGCAAGGTATAAAATTTGGACAATATTATCACTCATATAAGGAACTAAACATAAAAAGTTGTTTAATTAAGAGCTATCTTTTCTCTTTGTTCAGTATTTTCTTTCCACATTCTGGGAGCAGTTGCTGTTTTTATTCCTTCCTTCCCCATCAAAGCATGCACAAAGCATCTCCTCAGGCTGAGGAGAATCTCTACCCAGTTGGTACTGCCTGCCTGAAGCTATTCGTTTTCTGTATCTTTACCCAGAGTAGCATCTAGCCAACATTTTCATTGGAACAATGCCCAGATATGCTACATTAATTCAGGAAACTACCTTTTGTCAGTGAGCATTAGGGATTATTACCCAAGAACTATATATATCTCTCTCTATAACTGTAGAAAAGTAGCCAACTTTCTATTAAAAGTGCCCAACAGCCAGATTTTTAGAGGTGTTCAGGTGTCTAAAGATTCAGTACCAGCGAGGTCTGTAAGTTGTTTTGAAACCCTCCCCATTGATATCGTAAAAACAAATTTTTAGATGTTTGCAGATGCCCAAAGTTCTTCATATCTATAGGTAATGGGAGAAGACAGGGGGTGGGAAAATCAGCCCATAGGGAGAAAAAAAATTTTGCTACATAGAAGAGCAATGCCGATTGTTACTGGTCATGCCTGCGTTTCTTCTAGTGAGCAGTCCTCAGAGCAGCTGTGAATAACAGCGTTCCTCCTGTCCATGTGGCAGTCTGCTCTGAAGTGCCTCCCTGTACACTACACTACTAAACATGCACACACAGCTTCATGCACTTTATAGGACACCCTCCAGCTATACTCCAGGCCATGTTTGCAGGCTTATTTTCTGTATGGGCAGCAAGTTCAGTCTTTATGTCACAATGTAAACAGTCACCAGCAACAGAGAGAAAGCCTACATGTGTGTAACTAGTGGTGACCAGATACCTCAGAGTTTGGCTTGTATTTACCTGCTATAATAAGATGTAGTGAGTTGCAAGAGTTAATCTTCACTGAGTAATTTTGCTGGGAAAGATAGGGATGGAAATAGGAGGTAGTACAGCTAGCAAATGGTGACAGCAAGGTAGAACACCAGACGGAGATCTCAGAGTACCCATGTGCAGCAAATAGGGTTACTCTTCCTATGAACCTTTACGAAGACCCATGCTGCTATGGTACCCCATACTCTGAAGCTTCTCAGAGCTCATCCCTAATCCATGTTACATTGCCAAAAATGTGCCAGGGTGACAGGACTGCTGGGATGTAGGGCAGCAGCCCAACAAGAAGCAAGTCACAGATTATATGGTCCAGCTTATCCCAAAAAGTGAGGCCAATGAACTTTTTAACCATTGGAAGGTGATGATGTTTCTTTTGAAATTTGCCTATCCACATAATTTCAGAGTTTTTAACTCATTTTCATTACCTCTCCAATTTCACTTCTCCAAAATATGTCGGGATATTAAAGAAATTAATTGCTAAGGACACAGTGTAAGTTTATCCTTCACAGTATTAGTACACTCTGCTTTAAATCTCTAGTGCCACTACAAACAGCATTTGTCGATGACATCAAACACTGCATAGGCAAGGACGATACAGCTGATGCACATGAAAGCACCGCTTACTATTTTCAAGGACAATAATCAGATTTACACTATACTTCTAACTAAGGAAGTTACTTGAATCTTTTAAGGAATAAGTATCAATTATAGAATATTATCTAAAAAGCTTTATGTTTTCTGAAAGTTGGTAGACATTTCACAGGAAGTCCCCTATCCAATCTAATATCATTAATGCATGAAAACAGAATTAATAACTTAGTTACAAAAATACATTAAAAACCTTCATAGACATCATCTCACTGACAACTCATGGATAAATTCTACCCTGGATCGCTAATAGAAATTTAAGGTACGTTGCACTACTGAAACTATCTTCAGAAAACAACTTTAAGAGTGGTTTAATCTGTCCGGTAATATATCAAAGAAATCTTTTCATGAATAAAAGTCATTAATTTGATTCAGTTGTATTCATGTTTCACTTTCTGCAGCTGTTGTTACTGAATTAGATTCTGATCCTAGGACAAGGTGTTAATAAATCAAAACAACTCTCCTTCTTGTACTAATAATTTCACTAGAACACCTGCCTCAGAAGCCCCAAAGTCATGCAGTTGGGATCAGGAGTCATACCACACTGGCTGGGAAAGCAAACAGTACAAATATGTGGTAAACTAAAACTATAACCAAGAACTTTGTACACTCTATTTCTAAGTACTGTAATTGCATAGCTTCAGATTTTGAAAAACACTATCAAAAAGTTATGACTGAACATCACATTGAATAAAACATTCATTGGTTAAGATCGGTGTTTTTTGACTGGAGAAATTCTTGCATTTATGTTTTGCATAGAATCTGGAGCGGCTGCCATTCACCTTTTTCAGACTATGACAATATGCTGCTGCGTAGAGGTCTGAGAACACAACCCATTTTTCAGATAGGTGCAATGTGAATCAGTCTTTATAGGATACAGAACCATGTCAAAGAAAAAGAAAAATCAGAAAAAAAAACAGGACAGCTAATATGTCCAAAACAACATCTCATTTTCCCAAATGTATTATTTGGTCTGACATATTACTTCTACCTACAGTCTCCTGTCAAAAAATAGGACAACTTTTATATATTGGGTCATCCTCTAATTTCATGCAAGTCTTTGGAAACTAAGTGAGGGAAATCCACAAGGCCCCTCTTGGTGACATGATCTGGATAGTAACAGCTGACATGGCGTGAGTGTGAAGAATGTATACAAATGGAGATGTAGCCTGCACCCCTTGGTGGGGTGATGGTGCAGGGAGCAGCAAGCAGGGACCCCACCTCTAGTAGGCCTGTGTGACCTTGTGGGGGAGGTCTCACCAGCACGTGGTCAGAAAGCTGTGGAGGGTTGCGTGGATGCACATGAAGCTGGAACACCTCCACCTCTTCCAGAAGGGATGGGCAAAAAGGGGATCACACACTTGTGATCTATAGGGTCCATTACAGTGGGATTAGGACTTTGGAGAGGTATTGAGAATTAAAGAAGCATGTTTAGAAATTTGTAGGTGCTTAATGAATATTTTATAAGTGTCTAGTGTGTGGTTTCTGTTGTATTGCTGACACTGACCTTGACTGTGTAGTTCACAGATTACCAGATAATGGTAATTAACATGTTGTGAATAAATCAATAAACAATTATCATCTGATTTAAGCAACATGACTTGAGCAGTTTTTTGTCCAGTGACACTAACTATGACAGTCTTCCTTGCCCTCAGCTGGTGCCTGTAACTGCTCCCTCCCAGAAGGTCAGAAAGACCTATTCTTGGATTCCTTTTGAAATGAAGACATTTCTCTCTTTTGCTCTAGGCCAGTTAACTCTGAAACAGAAGTGGACCCACAGCTAAGCAACTGTTTCTCCCTTTCCAAAGAGCATGCTTCATACCTCCCTCCTTAACAAGTTGTTCTAAAAATTGAGAATTTCAGGAGCTCTACCCCACTATCTAACGAGACATGCTACTGCCTGTTTTGCTGGGACTCATTTTCTCCTTCCATTTAAGCCACTTTCCTACAAAGAACCTCAGTGAAACCTGCCCATTCAGACACTACCCATGGGCTTGATGGAGCTATGAACCATTAAAATTATGACACTGAGGAGTCTACAGTCACTGTCCCAAACAGCAGCTTCACTTAATTACACAGCATAAGCCGAGTTCAGGCATGGTGCCTCTTTCTTAAAATCACCACAGAATATAAATAGGCTAATTAACCCCCAAGTTATTCAGTCCTAAACTTGTACAGTAATAAAACATTTTACTATGTTAATTAGCAATTTCTTTATAAATATAAAGCCCCAAACAGTCCTTCCTTACACTTAATTTAATAAGAATATTACTTATCACTAAGTCTATCAGAACAGCACAGCCCTGTCGGTAATTGCCTTATCTGTTTACTAAAACTGCATTCATCAGTTCCTTTCAGTACATTCTCACCAGTTAAACAGTGTTCAGGCAGAAAAATGTCTTATCTGTATTTTACCTCATCAGTTCCGGGGCAATGATTCTGCTATAATCATCTTTTGTCATTCCATGTATGTCATATCCCATCTCATTCGTCACTTAAATTTAGATCAGCATTATTCAGTCTGTTACCTTCTTGCATAATTTTTTCTAGAAAGTTTTATAATTAAAAAATTCTTAATTATAGCTTCATAGTAATTTTCCTCAGGTAGAACAATTAAAAAACAGTAATGATGGACACCAGACAGCATTCCAGGGCTCAGGAATAAAATGGTAGAGCACTACTTTTTCTTTTCATATTAAAAGAACAATAAAGAATGGTGTTGATCATTCATACTAGGAATGTACGAGGAATATCCATTCCTCATATTTTGTTGTTAAAAAATTGTCTTATGCAGACCATGCCAAGTATTCTCAAACAACATGCCTACCACATCTATAGTTAGCTTTTCTTGTGGGCTAAGAAGTTCTGAGTACGTAAATTCAGAAACAGGTAAAGTTTTTACTATTAACATAAACCCAACATGGTGATGAGTAATACCAGAATTTGAAAAAGGAGTATTTATTTTCACAGAAAAGACAATGTGAATCACAAAACAAGGCAGTAGCAAGCATTTAAGACAACATCTAGTTGGTGACCCAGAACAATTGGTCCTTAATATAAAGGCCTCAGGTAAAAGAAAGTTGCTTATTCAGCTCAGTGGCCAAAACATCCAGGATCATCGTCAGTATCAATACCATAAGAGAACTTCAACAACTGACAGTTTTATAGGTGAAATAAAAGAAAGATAATCTTTTACTTTGTAAGATTTGGGTTAGCTTCCCATTGCAATCTAAGGGAAGACCTCATAGGTGTTTTGTTGTTTGATAACATAATCAAAATCTTCTATTACAGAAATCTCCATGAGGAGTAAAAACTGTTTCAGTTCTGATGATTTGCTAAAGAACACTGGTTTTCACTATTAAAAAGCTCTTGTTTGTATGTAAACAATAAACAGAAGTTTCTATGTTTTTTTAAAATTGCAAAAGAACTGGTCCCTTATCTTTATAGACTTCAAGTCTACAGGTTCATTAAATCAAACTAACTGCTACAAAATAATGAAATATGTGAAAGAAAATGGCACAGAAAAAAAAAAAAAAAAATCAACCCTGCCCACACTGCTAGGGAGGAAAGGAAAAACCCCAAAGACAAAGAGACCACTCTATTATAATTTCTCATCGTCAATGTAAACAATATTTTATAGACCAACACCTTGCAAAGCAGATGATAGATAATGGATCTAACTTAATCTAGATTAGGTAAATACAGACAGATAGGAATTGCAAAACTCTTTGAACTCAAGACCAAAGTTAAGCAATCAACTTGCCTAGTCATTGAGAATTCAGTGCCAATATACCCATGTGAAACAGCCTCAGAAATCTTAAAGCAACATGAGCTCTCTCTATGCAGTGTATAACAAATGTGCCCGCAAGACAATGTCAGAGATATTTACATAAACATCCAGTACAACCAGTAGTATTCCTCATATTAATGCAATGAGTTATTGAAGCGTCATTTACTTGTACCTTGTCTGTTACCTTAAGTACAAACACATGCTGGGAATGGGGAAAATACCAAGTATACACCATACACAGATTCATCTTTCTGGTATAAACTAATTGGAGAGAAGACAAAGAGTAACCAGACAACTTCTAGTCTTGGAAATAACAGAGCTTCTGTAAGAAGTCACTAGAGAATGAAAAACACCTGTTCACTTCTAACATTATTCATAATATTATAACTGACCAGAGATAGGGATTCTGATGTAGATTTAAAGCACTAATAAAAGCTTGCAAGTTCTGACAGTTGTCAATCATATGAAAAATTTTTTTCTCCTACAGGATATCAAACAGTCCCTACAGAAAAGGGAAAAAGCCCGTCCCTATACTGTGTGGGTGTCTGAGAAATCCATATGGAGAACTTGCGTATCTGCACTTCAGCTCCATTTTTTTAATGTCCCATCATTTGGGCCTGCAACAGATGTATGACACTCGACTTACTGAATTTTAAAACAAATTACTTTTATTTCTCTCTAATATTCTAGGTAATTAAGTCATATTTATAATGCAAACTGTAAGCTTCATAATACTTTTATTAATATTTTCACACTCTGTACTTGTAAAGTTGAAGGGGGAATTAATTGTATGTGTTTATTTATGTTGCTGAAGCTATAATCACCTCTCTGTTTATTTAGTACTGAATTTTATATATGACAACATCTCAATGAATCAGTAGTGTTAAATCTAGTACCCCCTGAAAATGTTTCAGGTGAATTTATGGTAAGTTTGGTAGAATCTGATGCACAGACAAATACAGTAAATCAAATGTTCTACAGGTTTATGGTTTATGCTCAGTGATGAGTGTGCACTGAAACATATACTGAAGAATCACAAGATGCTTATAGATAACCACCCTATGAAAGAATGAAAAAGATAGTGAGGCTTCATTACCTAAAGTGGAAAATGAGAAGATGATAGAAAATAACAGTAATGGGTGGAGAGGCAAACGGTGGAGCAGATGGGGAGGATGGCAAGGTGTTGAAAAATTAATTAATGATTGAAGCATCTTGAAGAGGAAAACTACTTTATAATCAGTAAGTACCACCATTAATCAGTTTAAGTTGATTTTCTTTTTTCAAACAGCCTGTTAGGCTGAAAGATTCCCCTACAGGTTGTGGAAGGACATAATACCCTCAGCATTTCTTTGAGCTGAAGGGCCTGTCAACTTATTGACTATTAGGGACATGAAGTTCAAATGCAGCAGCTCTGTAATAGCTCTTATGTTCAAACAAGAAGGCCACAACAAAGCCATTACAAAAAAGAAGGCAGTCTAGTGAGAGACAGATAGATTTCGTGCACACTTGTGCATACACACACAAAAATCCTATACAAAGGAGTCTCCAAGTGTACCATCAGAAGTCTAAATATGGATCAAACAGAAGCAAAGTAATTACTGGTCTCTATTGTGTTAAATATGAAAACACATAGAGGCTATGAACGGGCAGCAGTCAAGGTTTTGACCAAGCAAGTATTTGTACATACAATTTACGATCTCACAAGGAGGATAGTGTTGCAAACAATCCATGTTTCACAAGTTATGATCACAGATAATTTGCTAATCTGTTAAGACCTGACTGGTTATATATTCTGTTATTTTCCTGTAGTTGTCATCAGCTATCACCACATTACACATTCTCTGAAAGACGACTCTTCTCTGTAATGAGAGAAATGAGAGTAATAAGAGAGACAGTAATGAGCTGGTCTCAATTAAATGTGCATCTATGCAATGGAGGCTACAGTCTAGCATTATTTAGCACGCCAGAGATAAAGTTCATAGTTGTAAGTGAATCAATGCTTTGACATGCAATCAGTTTTTCAACAAGCAAAAATTACTATTTTCAAACGCTACTTAATTCCTTCTTTCACATCTGCAGGAGACAACCCAGCAACATGGAATTTCTGCTCCAGTGACTGCCCCAATGTGTTCTGCTGCCACTGATAGCAGTACTGCCCTGTTTGCTAAAACATGAATCAGAAGATTTACCTCATGCCCAGGTATTACAAGACCTTTCTTCTTCCATTCATTCATTTATTTATTGGGTTTTGTCTTTTAATACAAATTTGAACTGCTGAATACTGACACCATTGTCTGAATTTAAGGTGTAACACTCTAGGCCTTAGTTATCAGAGATTTGTAAATCCAGGTCAACAGACATGCTTACACTTGATCCAAAAGACTAAATCCCCTCTCTTCAACCAAAAGATTTGAGCAAAAAAAGCCACAAAGAAGGATTATCTTTGCAAGAGTACATAAAGGTTATTCCTTTAGCTGCTGTAGTAGAACACAACTACTTAAAAGCCCTATGAGTTAGCAACCTTCTTTTCAAAAAGAAAAAAGAATATTAAAAAAATCAGCTCAGACCCACAACTTTCATATCTTAGTAGAAAAGATTTGCACACATCAGCCACACATTTCAACCTATGCCACAAAAAAATTCTTTTGTTCTTGAAAATAGACCCAAAAAAGCAGAAAAAATGAAACAAAATTTGATGGCAAGTCAGTAGTTGTATAATTCTTTGGCTAGACCATTGTATACCTCTTTTTGGGAATAAAATATGGATACTCAGTAGAATTAGACACCGGGATTAAATGACATTGCCATATTCTTCCCAGGAAAAAAATTATTTTCCATTATTTGCATTATATCCTTCTTTGGTGCAAAGAATATTCTGTATGTGTCATTTATGAGCATACATGAGTGGCTGAGGTCCTTACCATATGTACGGTAAATTGAAGAATTATTTAATCAGAAAAAAAAAAACAAGTGGAAAAGAAAGATAAACTGATTTAACTTTAATTAACTACTCATCCCTTTCTGTACATTCCTTAGTACTATACCTAGATTAATTTTTAATATGCCAGTTATCTTGTTCCGTTTTGGTTCTTTTTAATCTACAGGATAGAAAAGGAGGTCTAGTTTTAATCAGATATTCCATAAAATGATACAACTGTGACTTCAGTGTTCTCAAGCATTCTTTTCAAATTCTTACTCCACAATTTTAATAAAACGCATTTGAAAACATAAGTAATTTCTCTTTGATGGCGGTTTTAGCCTTTGATTATTTGCAAATTAATGTATCTCAAGTCAAAACTGTAGTCTTCACATAAATATACACTATCTATGTTTGAGTGATTCCTCGCATACTGTAAATCTCAGGTATTAATTTAAGCTTTAACTCAACTTGCCTTTAAGCTAAAAAGATACCAAAACCAAGTAACATGACTGAATCAAAACATAAGGAGACTGAGAAGGACAATTTCACTATCAATAACAGAAAAAACTCTACTAGATCACATGAAAGATCCCTGCAGGCTAAATTCCTGTCTCAAATAGCATCTAGTAGTTAGTTTCTTCCTGGCTTCCTAGAGAGAGAAGTCTAAGGTTTTGAAAGGGAGAGGTGACACCCATATCCAGGGAGAAGACCTTGAACTTTTTAAAAAGTATCTTGTAACAGATAAGTAGCTGTGGTGGGTTGAACCCAGTCAATAGCCAGACAGCTGCCTGCTCATTCACCTCTCCCATAGGATGGGGAGAAAATAGGAGAAATGGGAGAAGACCATAAAAGTCCATTGACTTTATTCAGTCCACAGCTTGGGCTCCATCTATTACAGAGGTTGCTCAGAAGAGAAGACATGGCTTGTTGTGTTGCTGAGAAACAAAGTCAGCTCAGGCTGAGTCACCACCGCCCTTGCCCAGTTTCTTGTGAGGTTCACCCTCCATTCATTTGGGTGGTTCTTGCTGTAGCACTTTCTCTAAGGTACAACTCAAACCATGGGTTACCACAAGTTACATATATATCCATTACACTCTCCACCCCTTAGCCATTTGAGGCTACAGTGTTAGTACTGCAACAACATCCACTCATTGCACCTGTATCAGCAGGGCTCCTCCATGGGCTGCAGTCCCTCTGAGGGAGTACCTGCTCAAGTGTGGGCTTATTCACAGGCCACAGCCCCTTCAGGGGTGTTCCTGCTCCAGCTCAAACTTGGCTTCCTGCATGTCTGGTATGGCAGTACAGGAATGGCAGCATTGCCAGGGTCATACACCAGCCCAGGCACATGGGTATATACTGTTATCAAAATGTTACCAGGCACAGCAAAGTAAGATGATAAGTAGTACATCAAACAGCAAAACCCAAAAACAGCCACTAACAAGCCATACACTGTAATATACAACAAAGTAAATGAGCCCTGTGGCAAGGACAGGAGCCTGTCTATTAACTGCTAAGAAGTTATAACAGCTGTAAATTCAGACTAGCACACTATAATCAAATCTGACATTATGTCAAACCCTTTAAGCCCCATGTTGGGCAACAAAAAGGCCTGTGGTGGATTGACCCAGGCCAATAGTCAAATACCTATGCAGATACTCCCTTATCCCTTGGGAAGGGGAGAAAACAGGAGGAAGGCGAGAAGACTCATGGATCGAGACAGACAGTTTAATAGGTGAAGCAAAAAGCTGCATGTGCAACCAAAGGAGGAACTTACTCGCTATTTCCCATGAGCCAGCAGATGTTTAGCCAATTCCTGGAAAGCAGGGCCTTAGCATGCATAATGGTTACTTGAGAAGACACAAACCATAATCACAAATGTCCCTACTCCTTCCTCCTTTCCTTCAGCTTGTATTGCAGACCATGGTGCTATACCGCATACAATACCACTTTCATCAGTAGGGGTCAGCTGCCCTGGCTGTGTCCCCTCCCAGGTTCTTGCCCACCTTTAGCCTACTCACTGCGGGAGGGAGAAGAAAGAGGAAAATAGAAAGCCTCGATGCTGGGCAAGTTCTTCTCAGCAACAGACAAAACATCGGTGTGTTGTCAACACTGTTTCAGTTACAAATTCAAAACAAAGAACCATAAGGCCTACTATTAAAAAAAAATTAACTCCATCTCAAACTGACAGAGGGAAGAAAAGACTGATGAATTAAAGATATTGATACTTCTCTGATGAACTTTCTTAATTTTCAAAAGTGCACATCTTAGGGACTTCCTGAGGTGGTGGCATTAAGCATTTGATTGGATAGCTTGTGCTAGTACTACATTTTAGTTAGAATTTAGAAAATTCACCAAATAAAAACCTCCTACTCTTTTTTTGAATATATGTAAAGTACTGGCATACACACTCTGTATGAAAGATAGTGTTACTGTAGCTTTAATTCGCAAGTGAAAAACATGTTTAATCTCTGCTGGAATGGTTCTGTCCAGGGAAGTACACACGGAAATAAGATTTAGTGCCACACAGTGCATGCCTGGGGAAAAAAAAAAATTATTTGCACTGCACAGACAGTCTACATGCACACCACTAGGTCAGGTCATTGAAGTAGGTTATCACACCCCAGGTTATTAAAGCTTATCAGACCTTTGGAAATCTTGGGGGAGTGGTCAGAATCCTCACATTCTGCACAAAACAGTTCAACGAGGGCTGAAAAAAATATATAAATAAACTCCACAAAATTGGCCCTGCTTCCAGGTTTTCCTAAATACATGGCAATGAGAACCACTGCTCTTAGGTCTTTTCTGGACACATGCTTGCATCTCTCCACTAAACACTTGCATGACTAGTTATTTCTTCTTCCTTTGTCTTTTATCATATTCTGGGAAGCTCCTCTTTTTTGTGTTGATTCATTCTGCTATATTCTCACTGTTTTTTCTGTCCTCACATATCCTACCAGTTTAGCAAAGCCTGTGCACTCTGCCTCTTATGCACTCGGCATGAAAACACAGGCACATATCATCAGCGCTACATGACTTAGGTACCCCTCAAAAAATCAACACACAGACCAATCTCACCCCATCAGATTGTAAGAACTGTATCCACAGCCTTTGAATTGAACAGTTCACAGAAAACTACCAAATAGTTCTGTAAAACCATTTTGTATATTTCATGTTGGATATCAATGCAGTAACAGATCACACAAGAGTATGATTCTGCACATTTATCACCATTTATAGAAGCAATGATTTTGACATGCATTCTTCTTCTTTCCCCCTACAACAACTTGCACTTCAGTTCTACCGACATATATTTTCATTTGAGTTGCAAGAAAAATGAAGGTTGCATTATGCTTGTTACAGTTCTATCCCTTCCTTATAATGTCAGCAAATTTTACTAGTTAGGAGTGAAATTGTCATGCTTCTCTCTCCTTAAGGCTATATTAAGTTTATTTAAAAGGACCAGCAGACACAGCTCAACCATTTCTCAGAAAGAGGTCAATGTAAAAAAAAGAAAATTAGTGAAACTACCTAGTTAAGTCAGATGATTTTTTTGGACACTACTAGCCACTTCATGACTTGTGTTCTGCAGAGGATGAGCAAACAATAAAAAACTTACATTTGTTACCTTGATAAATATATACAGATTTGTAAAAGCATTTGGAAAACAGAGAAATCTTTTGTCCAAGCTTTAAGTGAAATTTGTATCTTAATTCCTTGAAAGGTCTAGCTTTCCTTGGCATTCCCAAATCACTTCAAACAGGCACCTTGGCAGACTGTTACCTACTGGCATGAAAGTCTCATGAAAATACACTTTTATTTACCAGGGGTAATACTATCCGTTTTGCAGTATCTTCTGGTACAACCAAAAGAGAACTAAGTCTTCTACCACACAGAGATATACCATCTAGGATGAGCAGACCAAGTCTAGGCTTGACTGTTCTATCTTCTACAAGAGTTTTCCCAGAAATGTTATACTCCTGCCAGGGTCAACGGTCAATCACAGGAACTTCAGGTATCAGCATGCCCCTGGTTTCCAGCTTACACACACTAGAGCTTCAAGTAACATCATATCTCCAGTTACTTACTGTCATGGTTTAACCCCAGCCAGCAACCAAGCCCCACCCAGCCACTAACTCAGTTGCCCCTGCCATGGGATGGGGGAGAGAATCAGAAGAGTAAAAGTGAGAAAACTTGTGGGTTGACATAAAGACAGTTTAACAGGGAAAGCAAAAGCCACACATGCAAGGAAAGCAAAACAAGGAATTCACTCACTACTTCCCACCAGCAGGCAGGTGTTCAGCCATCTCCAGGAAAGCAGGGCTTCATCACACATAATGGTTACTTGGGAAGACAAAGACCATTACTCCAAATGTCCCCCCCTTCCTTCTTCTTCCCTCAGCTTTATATGCTGCGCATGAAGTCATATGGTGTGGGATATCCCTTTGGTTAGCTGGGGGCCAGCTGTCCCGGCTGTGTCCCCTTCCAGGTTCTTGTGCACCCTTGCTGGTGGGTTGGTGTGAAAAGTAGAAAAGGCCTTGACTCTGTGAGCACCCTTCAGCAATAACAAAACCATCACTGTACCATCAACACTGTTCTTAGCACAAATCCAAAACATAGCCCGTACTAGCTACTATGTAGATAATTAACTCTATCCCAGCCAAACCCATCACACTTACATTAAGAACACAAGCAATAGAACATAAGAATTTCTTCTTGTGTACGACAAATCCAAGGCTGAGATGCAAACAATGAGTATTACATGAACTTTGCCCCTTTTGGGTTCCTTTGATACACTGAAACAAGAGAATAGAAATTATTAGCCAGATCATTCAAACTACAAAACCCAGACCACTGCTCTGGTAGTCTAAATGGATCACTATATGTACTTGCACTCTGACAAGATGTAACCAACTTTTTTTTTCCAGACAGATGGAGTTCACCATTGAGGAGGGGTCACTATTCAGAAATATGTGTTTTAAGGAATTTATTTTAGACCTCATGTACCTCCATTTTACATTTACAGTAGATAGTAGAGACCAGCTCCACAAACCACATGCTTCTCCCTCCACACTGCTGGGGGTTCAGCTGTCTCTCACTGAAGGTAATCATGCTGTAATTAAGAAACCCTTAGCTTGAGCAGCTGTTTGATGAACTGGGTTGTTGTGAATTCAGCCTCTCCAACACCTGACTTACCCAGACAACAGGAAAAACAGATTGGACAAAGATTATCACAAGTGCACAGCCTATGGTTTTCTCAGAATAAATTAGAGTTTTGCAATACAGACAGTGGTCACACTCCATCCTGCACTCAGAAGGTAAGTTCTATACAGAATCTGTAAAGAACAAAAAAGACAAGGAAAATAAAAACAGACAAAAAGGTTAGATAAAAACAAATTATACATGGAGTTAGACTTTCAA